>NW_027361770.1:24042500-24347500 GCF_039654945.1 Dendrobates tinctorius | reverse complement strand
AAAGGGATCCTCGGTATGGAAGTGAGGGAAAATCCACTCTGCGCTTTGGTACTGACCCCAGGCCTCTCTTAAAGGGATCTCCGGTATGGAAGTTAGGGTAAATCCCTCAGCGCTGTGATTATCACCTCAGGCTTCTATTAAAGAGATCATTGGTATGGAAGTCAGGGCAAATCCACTCAGTGCTCTGGTTCTGATGCCAGGCCTCTCTTAAAGGGATCCCCAGTATGGAAGTTAGGACTGTTCCCCTCAGCGCTCTGGTTCTGACTCCAGGCTGATGGGATGATGTGGGATATTAGTGGTAGTTTTCCAGTGGCTCTTGCTGATGGGATGATCTGGGATATTAGGAGTAGTAGTTCAGTGGCTCTGGCTGATGGGATGATGTGGGCTATTATGGGTAGTAGTCCGGTAGCTCTGGCTGACGGGATGGTGTAGGATATTAGTGGTAGTAGTTCGGTGGCTCTGGCTGACGGGATGATGTGGGCTATTATGGGTAGTAGTCCGGTGGCTCTGGCTGACGGGATGATGTGGGATATTAGTGGTAGTAGTCCGGTGGCTCTAGCTGATGGGATGATGTGGGATATTATGGGTAGTAGTCCGGTAGCTCTGGCTGATGGCATGATGTGGATATTATAGTGAATGTGGCTATGCGGAATGGGTGGGGCTCTACACTCAGCTTTATATATATATATATATATATATATATAATCATTATAATTTGTTATAATTAACCGTACTCAGTTACTATGCCCGGGCAGCGCCGGGCTCTTCAGCTAGTGTACTATCAATATCAAATCTAGTGCCATTCGGCAGATATCAGAATCAATTTGGCATTATGCTATTTTGTTTTTAAATAAATAAATCCCGAAACCTATATAACTTTAAAATAGATATTTATTAAACATTTGGAAAATAAAATACATATTTCATATTTATGTATTTTTATGTAATATACAACTTTGGCAAAAGTTAAGAGACCACTGCAAAATTTTCAGTTTGTATGATTTTTCTCTTTATAGATATATTTTTGAGTATAAAGTAAATTGCTCTTTTATTCTGTAAACTACTGACAACAGGTCTTCTAATTTCTAAGCACTAAATTTTGTATTTTTTTTTCAGAAAATGAGAAATGTTCAAAATAACAAAAAAATGCAATGCTTGCAGACCTCAAATAATGTTAAGAAAACAAGTTCATAATCTTTTAGAAACAACAATACTAATGTTTTATCTCAGGAAGAATTCAGAAATCAATATTTTGTGGAATAACCATGATTTTTAATCACTGCTTTCATGCGTCTGGGCATGCTTTCCACCAGTCTTTCACATTGCTTTTGTGTGACCTTAAGCCTCTCCTGGTACAAAAATTTAAGCAGTTCTTCTTTGTTTGATGGTTTGTGACTATCCATATTCCTCTTGATTACATTCCAGAGGTTTTCAATGGGGTTCAGGCCTGGAGATTTGGCTGGCCATGACAGGGATTTGATGTGGTGGTGCTTCATCCACACATTGGTTGACCAAGTTGTGTGGCATTGTGCATTATCCTGCTGGAAAAAACAGTCCACAGAGTTAGGGAACATTACCTGATCAGAAGGAATCAACTGTTTTTTCATGATAACCTTATATATGGCTTGATTCATACATCCTTCACAAAGATTAACCTGCCCAATTCCAACCTTGCTGAAGCATCCCCAGATCCTCTCCGATCCTCCACCAAATTTCACAGTGGGTGCAAGACACTGTGGCTTGTACACCTCTCCAGGTCTCTGTCTAGCCATTAGATGACCAGGTGTTGGGCAAAGCTGAAAATTAGACTCATAAGAGAAGATTACCTTACTCCAGTCCGCTATGGTTCAATCCTTATGGTCTTTTGCAAACTTCAGCCTGGCTCTCCATTGCTTCTCATTGGTAAGAGGCTTTTTTCTTGCTTTACATGACTTGAGCCCTGCCTCTAGGAGCCTGTTACAAACTGTTCTTGCCATGCACTTCACCCCAGCTGCCATCTGCCATTCCTTTTGTAAGTCACTTGATGTCATCCTGTGGTTGCTGAGTAACATTCGAATAAGATGACAGTCATTCTGGTCAGTGGAGAGTTGTTTTCACCCTCTGCTGGTCTGTAGCTTTGTTGTCTCCAATGTTTGCTGCTTTATCTTGTTGTAATGGGCTGCTGTCTTAAAAATTTTAAGGATGGAGGCAAAATGATGCTCACTGTATCCCTCTTCTAGTAAAGTCCAAATTGAGCCCTTCTTTTCCTCACTCAAAACTTTTCTTTTCAACTCCTTTGGCATGGTTAAAAGTTATTTTCCAGTTCACCACCTGACAGCACCATGGAGGATGTTCTTCTTATCCTCATTGGGAAAGGAAACAATGAGAGGTTAAAAGGACCCTCCCCTTACCACCTTTCAGTGCTTTTTCCTGTCCCACTGAGGATAAGAACAATGAGAGCTTCTATTGCTTGCTGTACCGGGCAGATTGGTTACGATTGGGGGGGCCCAGATTTCCCTTCCTGCCTCAAGAGATCTGCGGCTGACACCCCTCCTGGGGGCCCCTCAGCCTACCTCAGTGTAGTGCTGCTTCTGAGGGTCAAGCCGCTTCCCCCTACCTGGGGGCTCTCAGCTCAGACGCTCTGCCTCCGGAATGCTGCGATCCCCTGGGGATGCTTCTGGCTGCTTCCTCCCTGCGTTCCAGCGGGGGATCAGGACATGTGCACTTCCAGCCACGTCCTCCTTATAATTCCGTGCTGCGGCCGGCATCAGTCTATACTATGTCAACATCACCTCTGCAGGCCGAACAGTTGACTTCAGGGTTGCGGTCAGCTGTGTGCTACAGCGTGCGTTCCAGGAGGCCATTTCTACAGAATATTTGGAACAATAATAAATCTCAAACCCTTAAACAAATGGGTAAGGTACAAAAGATTCAAGATGGAGTCCATAAGATCCACAATACCCCTCATAGACAAGGATATGGTGATGAGTACTTTAGATTTGAAAAGTGCCTACTATCACGTTCCGATTCATGAGTCCTACCAGAGATATCTGAGGTTTGCCCTAAGAGTTCAGGAGAGGGTCACTGCCAGTTTCGGTGTCTTCCCTTCGGCCTGGCTTCAGCCCCCAGGGTGTTTACCAAACTAGTGGTAGAGGTGTTTGCCTACCTGAGAAATTGCGACATCACATTAATACCTTATTTAGATGACTTCCAGATAGCAGCCAATTCCAAAGAACAGCTCAGGGCCGATTGCCATATCTCAATCTCCACACTGCAGAATCTAAGATGGATCATAAACTGGCAGAAGTTGAATCTGGTCCCAGAGCCAAGGATAAGATTTCTGGGGGTCTTGCTAGACTCCGATTTGAGAACACCTTTCTTACCAGAAGAAAAACAGACTGTGATAGTAGGAAGGATTCACCAGTTCACAAGAAACCGCTGCTCTATCAGGGAAGCGATGAAGGTTCTGGGACTGAGGACATCTTGCATCCCCTGTGTAAGGTGGAATCAGTTCCACTCTCGAGAACTGCAGACGGCGGTCCTATCAACCTGGGACAGAAGTCAATTCTCGCGGGACAAGGGAATGTCCCTATCCTCTTGGGTGAGGAAATCCTTGGGTTGGTGGACCATTCCGGAAAACCTCCAGACTAGTGTTCCGTGAATTCTCTCCCCGTGTGTCATCATCACCACGACGCAAGTCAGCTGGGTTGAGGCGGACACATGAAAGGGAGATATTTCCAAGGAGAATGGAGTCCAGAGATAAAAGCTAAGTCCTCGAATTTCAGAGAGTTATACGCAGTCTGGAAAGTGCTTCTCCAAGTTTGGTTGCTGGTCAAAGGCAAGCATATCAAAATTTTATCCGACAACACGACTGCAGTAGCATTTCTACATCATCAAGGAGGTCCGAAGCATCTGGCACTACAGCATCTGGCGAGGCGGATCTTCAAATGGGCAGAAGGATTGGTCTTATCCATCTTAGCAGTACATCTAGAAGGAGCCAAAAACCAGGTAGTAGATTTTTTGAGCAGGAAGAAGGTAGCCTACACTGAGTGGGAATTGAACAACGATGTGTTCAACCTGTTGTGCCAACGCTGGGGGAGAAATTGCAAAAGTCAGAATCTTTTTCTCCCTAGATCCTCTGGATGGTTCAGCAGGACTCAATGCTCTATCCCAGCCATGGGAAGAGGGGCTCTTATATGCATTCCCACCTCTTCCTCTGATTCCGAGAATTCTCAGGAAAATGCACGATGAAAGGCTGACAGTTATCTTAGCAGTGCCCTTCTGGCCAAAGAGGAGCTGGTTTCCCCTGCTGAGGAAGATGTTGAGGGAAGACCCCATTCTACTGTCAAGGAGAGAAGATCTCTTCCACCAAGGCCCGGTCATCCATGACAACCCAGATGCTCTCCAACTCTCAGCCTGGATCCTGAATGGCAGGTCCTGAAGTACAGAGGTCTGTCCGATGAAGTGATCTCCACACTTCAATCGAGTAGGAAACCAGTGATCTCCGCCATTTACAACAAAATATGGAACCGATTCTCCAGTTATTGTGGAGAGGCGTTAATAGATACTACCCATCCAAACATTCCTAAAATTCTTGACTTCCTGCAGTCTGGATTTAAGAAAGGCCTTAGACCAAGTACCCTGAGGGTGCAGATCTTGGCCCTTACTGTATTCTTTGACTCTGTTCTGTCCTTGCACCCCTGGATAGCTAGGTTTTCCAGAGCCATACTGTTCTGCCCTCTTAATAGGGCAAAGAATGTTTTATTATTTCTGGGTTAATTATAGCACCATCTAGTGCTGGCTGAATTTATAGCAGTGTCTTCAATAGCATTATAAAGCCTGTGACTTTTAACAGAAGCAATGCACTATGGGATTAAAGCAGTGCTTTGTGGGAAGGAAGCAATGCATTCTGGGATGAAGAAGGGCCATTTTGCTTCTGTGGATCTCATAGGATGCACATGTTATTTTGTCCTCCTGTGTAACCTTTGTTTTTCCTGCAACTTCTCTACTTGAGTCACTACCCAGCTAAAGCATATCTGGTAAGCTTAATCTTTCTTGCAATGTAGTGATTCAGAGAGGTGTTATTTACTGTCTAGCAGCCAAGAGATGTCATTAACCCTTTAGTTGCCAGTTCTCAGTAAATGTAATCATAAACTAATGTATTCCTATGTAATGTTTGCATCTCAATGTACACTTCTGTGATTGTGTTAGCTATGATCATCTGCCCAATACTTATGCATGTTATTTGTATTCCTTGTTGTTTTACCGCGCATGTTCTATACTCTTCACATATAAACAAGTTAGACTACAGAGAACAGTCTGCTTATTTTGGAAGACAGAGCTGTGGTTTATACTGTATGCTGGATTACACATCGTGTCAGCGTGCCTGAAGGCAGAATACATACAGAAGCTGAAGCTTTTGATACGGAGGTCAGCAGACCAGATCTGCAGGGCCACAACTTGGTCTAGTCTTAGTACCTGTTCTAAACATTAAACTGGATGTATTCTCAGGGCAATTAGCCATCGGTAGGAAGGTCCTTCATGCAGTAGTCCTGCCCTAGATTATCATTCTTTGGTACTTCTCCATGGTGCTGTCAGTTGGTGAACTGGAAAATGGTAACTAGACCTACCGGTAAATTGTATTTCCAGGAATCCATCCTGACAGCACTACTAGTTCCCTCCCTACTGAAAATATTCTATACTAATGTGATGCAACGTTTGTATAAGATTGTTTAATAAAATTTCTTTTGCATCCATCCAGATGTGGTACTTTGAAAAAACACTGAAGGGTGGTAAGGGAAGGGTCCTTTTAAACTCTTGTTCTTTCCTGTCCCAATGAGGATAAGAAGGACGTCCTCCATGGTGCTGTCAGGATGGATTCCTGGAAATGCAATTACCGGTAGGTCTAATTACTGTTTTTTCATTCCTATTACTTTTGGGATATTACTACCACTTGTTTTGCCATCCAGCTTGTCCTATTGCAAGAGGATTGTCAACACCACAGCAGGGATTTTTATACTTTCTTTTGTTAAATAAGATTTGGTTCAGGTGATCACCTAATCAGAAGCACATTAAGTAGAATGAGGTGTACTCTGGTTGTAATTCAACTGACACTGTAATGGAATGGCTGTCAGACATGTAGAGAGGCTGATTTTTATAAAACTGTGCAGTGGTCTCTTAATTTTTGCCAGAGCTGCATATACACATTTGTGTTAACAATCCTTATCTGTGTACAGTATTTTTATGTATTTATATACATTGAGTAAAACAACTGTTTAATACACTGCTGATTTTGCAAGTTTCCTCACCTACAAAAAATGGAGAGGTCTGTACTTTATCATAGGTACACTTCAACGATGAGAGATAGATTTTTAAAAAAAATCCAGAAAATCACATTGCATGATTTTTAAAAAATTGATTTGCATTTTATTGTATGAAATAAGTATTTGATACACGAGAAAAACAGAACTTAATATTTGTTACAGAAACCTTTGTTTGCGGTTCTGGAGGTCAGAAATTTCCTGTAGTTCTTGACCATTATTGCACACACTGTTGCAAGGATTTTGGTCCACTCCTCCATACAGATCTTCCAGGCTTCAGGGTTGTCACTGTGCAACATTGATTTTCAGCTCCTTTCAAAGATTTTCTATTGGGTTCAGGTCTGGAGACTGGCTAAGCCACTCCAGGACCTTAAAATGCTGCTTACCGAGAAACTCCTTAGTTGCACTGGCTGTGTGTTTTGGGTCATTATCACAATGGAATACCCAGCAATGACCCATCTTCATTGCTCTTACCAAGGGAAGGAGGTTTTTGGCCAAAATCTTGCAATACATGATCCCATCCATCCTCCCTTCATTACGGTGCAATTGTCCTGTCCACTTTGCAGAGAAGCACCACCAAAGTATGATGTTTCCAACACCAAGTTTCACAGTTAGGATGGAGTTCTTGGGGTTGTACTGACCTTTTTCTACTTCCAAACACAATAAGTGAAGTTGATACCAAAAACTTCTATTTTGGTCTAATCTGACAACATGATCTTCTCCCATGCATCCTCTGGATCAAATATATTTTCATCAGAAAATTTAAAACGGGCCTCAACAAGTGCTGGCATGAGCAGGGGGACCTTGCTTGCTCTGCAGGATTTTTATCCTTGACAGTGTAGTGTGTTACTAACAGTAGTATTTAAGACTATGGCCCAGCTCTGTTAAGGCAATTGAACTGGTCCTCCTGTGCAATTCTTTGCTGATTCCCGATCTTTCTCAGAATCATCCTTACCCCACGAGGCGAGATCATACATGAATCCCCAGATACAGAAAGATTGACAGGCATCTTGTGTTTCTTACATTTTACAATAATTGTGCCAACAGTGTGGCCTTCTCACCAAGCTGTAGTCCATCTCAGCTATGTGCAATTCTACAATTTTGTCCCTTGTGTCCTTAGGGCCCCGTTACATTTAGCGATGCACCAGCGATCCTCACAACGATACAATCCGGTCAGGATCGCTGGTGCATCGCTAAATGGTCGCTAGTGAGCTGCCAAACAGGCAGATCTCACCAGCGATGCAGCGAAGCAGCAGCGGTCGTTACTTACCTGTCAGACGCGGCGATGATGACGTCCTCCGCCAGCATCCACGCATCGCTCGTCGGCGCCAGGAGGAAGCCGCTGAGGAGAAATGGCCCTGGACGTTCTCGCGTGATCAGCGATAGCCAGTGAGGGAACCAGTCGGAGGTATGTGTCACATGTAGCGATATCGCTAGCAATATCGCTGTTGCGTCACAAAATCGGTGACGCTTTAGCGATATTGCTAGCGATATCACTATGTGTGAAGTCCCCTTTAGACAGCTCTTTTGTCTTGGTCGTGGTGGAGACATTGGAGTGTAATTGATGGTGTGGACAGGTGTCTTTTGTATAGGTAACGAGTTAAAAACGTGAAAGTAATACAGGTAATAAGTGCAGAGTATTAGGCCTTCTTATAAAAAATAACAGGTCTGTGAGAGCCAGAATTTTTGCTGGTTGGTAGGAGATCAAATACTTATTCCATACAATAAAATGCAATTTAATTATTTAAAAATCATACAATGTGGTTTTCTGTTTTTTATTTTTAGATTCTGTCTCTCGCAGTTGAAGAGTATCTGCAATAAAAATTACAGACCTCTGCATTCTCTGTAGGTGGGAAATCTTACAAAATCGGCAGTGTACAAAATACTTATTTTCCCCACTGTATGTACAGTTGAAACCAGAAGTTTACATACATTATATATAACGTGCTTTGGTCCGACATGTGTATATCAACCCAAGGACAAAAGCAAAACACCTTGTGAAGCTGTTGGCAAAAGCTGGCAATTTTGTGTCAATATCCACAGTGAAACAAGTACTGTATCAACATGGGCTGAAAGGCCACTCTGTCAGGAATAATGAGCATTGTTAGGTTTGGTGGAAAAAAGGAGAAGCTTGGAAGCCTAAGGGTACGTGCACACGTTGCGGATTGCTGTGTGGATTTTTCCACGCAGAATCTGCAGAATCCGCAGGTAAAATGACCTGCATTTTACCCGCGGATTCACTACGGATTTACTGTAGATTTTCTGCGGTTTTTGTGCGGATTTGGGCTGTGTTTTTACACCTGTGGATTCCTACAATGGAATAGGTGTAAAAATGCAGCCCAAATCTGCACAAAAACTGAAGAAAATCTGTAGTAAATCCGCAGTGAATCCGCAGGTAAAGCGCAGGTCATTTTACCCACGGATTCTGCAGATTCTGTGCGGATAAATCCGCACAGCAATCCGCAATGTGTGCACATACCCTAGGTTTAAAAACGCTGCAGAATCGGCACAAAGAATTGACATGCTAAGGAAAATAAATTGCTGCGTTTCTATGTGAAATTTTCCACAGCATGTGCACAGCGGATTTGGTGTTCCATAGGTTTACATGGTACTGTACACCACATGGAAAACTGCTGTGGATCCGCAGGGCCCAATCCGCTGCAGATTCACAGCCAAATCCGCAACGTGTACCCTAAGAACATCATCCCAACTGTGAAAGATGGGGAGACAGCATCATGTTGTGGAGTTGTTTTGCTGCAGGAGGGACAGGTGCACTTCACAAAATAGATGGCATCATGAGAAAAGAAGATTATGTGGCAACACTGAAGCAACATCTCAAGACATCAGCCAAGAAGTTAAAGCTTGGCAAAAAGGGGTCTTCCAAATGAATAATGACCCGAAGCATACTGCCAAAATGGTAATTAAAGTGCCTTAAGGATAACAGTCAATGTTTTGGAGTAGGCATCACAAAGCTCTGATCTCAATCCTATTGAAAATCGATGGGCAAAGCTGAAAAGGCAGGTGCAAGCAAGGCGACCTACAAACCTGGATCAGATGCACCAGTTTTGTCAGGAGGAATAGGCCCAAATTCCGACCAACTATTGTGTATAGCTTGTGAAAGGATATTCCAAACATTTGACCCAAGTAATTCAGTTTAACCACTTAATGACCACCTATACGATTTTTAACGGCGGTAGTTAAGGGTACTTAAGCCGTTATTAACCGTATAATGGCGACCGCAAAAAAAGCCACAATTTTGCATTTAGTTTCTCTCTCCTCTGATGTGATTGCACATCAGAGGAGGAAGAAATAGGGTTTCCGATCCCCCCTGGTACCTCCCGGTGGTCCTCGGGACCTCCTGCATCCTCCAGTAGGAGCCACCATCTTCTTTTGGCAAGAAAACGGCGGGCGCATGCGCAGTGTGCCTGCCAAATCTGCCGGCCGGCAGATTCCATTCATTCATTCAATGTACATTTTGATCACTGTGATAAACCCTATCACAGTGATCAAAAAAATTGGTAAATAACCCCTCTTTATCACCCCCTTAGTTAGGGAAATATAATGAAATAAAGAAAATATATTTATTTTCATTTTTCCATTAGGTTTAGGGTTAGGGTTAGAATTAGGGTTAAGGTTGGAATTAGGGTTAGGGTTAGAAATAGGGTAAGGGTTAGAATTAGTGTTAGGGTTGGAGTTAGGGTTAGGATTAGGGTTAGGGTTGGGATTAGGGCTAGGATTAGAGTTATGGATTAAGGTTAGGGATTATGGTTGGAGTTAGGGTTAGGGTTGGGATTAGGGTTAGGGTGTGTTGGGGTTAGGGCTGGAGCTAGAATTGAGGGGTTTCCATTATTTATCAGGGGGTCTCCAAATGCGACATGGCGCCACCATTTATTCCAGCCAATTTTGCATTCAAAAAGTGAAATGATGCTCCCTCTCTTCCGAGCCCTGACATGTGCCCAAACAGTGGTTTACCACAACATATGGGGCATCAGCGTACTCCGGAAAAATTGCACACCAACTTTGGGGGTCTAATTTCTCTTGTTACCCTTGAGAAAATAAAAAAATTGGGGGCTAAAAAAATCACTTTTGTGGGAAAAAAAGATTTTTTTATTTTCACGGCTCTGCGTTATAAACTTCTGTGAAACACTTGGGGGTTCAAAATGCTCACCACACATCTAGATAAGCTCCTTGGGGGGGTCTAGTTTCCAAAATGGGGTCATTTGTAGGGATTTCTACTGTTTAGTCACATCAGGGGCTCTGGAAACGCAACATGACGCCCGCAGAACATTCCATCAAAGTCTGCATTCCAAAATAGTGCTCCTTCCCTTCTGAGTTCTCCCATGCACCCAAACAGTGGTTCCCCCCCACATATGGGGTATCAGTGTACTCAGGACAAATTGCACAATAACTTTTTTGGTCCAATTTCTCCTGCTAGCTTTGTGAAAATAAAAAATAATGGGTTAAAAAATCATTATTGAGGAAAGAAAAGATTTGTTATTTTCACTGCTCTGCGTTATAAACTTCTGTGAAGCACTTGGGGGTTCAAAGTGCTCACCACTAGTGTTGAACATTCTGATACTGCAAATATCGGGTATCGGACGATATTCGCTGTATCGGAATTCCGATACCAAGTACCGATATTTTTTCAATATCGGATATCGGAAGTTCCCATAATGCAATGAGCCACTGTTGTGGCTCTGATTGGCTGCCGAAATGATGTCATCATGATGCGCGGTCTGTGCGCATCATGATGCGCCGTCAGTTCGGGCCTTCCGGGGGGTCTGTGCCGAATGCCCGGGGGTCTGTACTGGCCTGCCCGGGGGTCTGTGCCGACTGCCCAGGGGTCTGTGCGGACTGCCAGGGGGTCTGTGCGGACTGCCGGGGGTCTGTACTGGCCTGCCTGGGGGCTGTGCTGGCCTGCCGGTGGTCTGTGCCGACTGTCCGGGGGTCTGTGCCGACTGCCCAGGGATCTGTGCGGACTGCCGGGGGTCTGTACAGGCCTGCCGGTGGTCTGTGCCGACTGTCCGGGGGTCTGTGCAGGCTGCGGGGGTCTGTGCAGGCATCGTCCGATGGGACTACAAGTCCCATAGGGCGATGCCTGCTACCATGACAGTGATGACACATTAGCCAATGATGGGACAGTAGTAGTCCCATCATCCGGCTAATGTGTTGAATGTAAAAAAAAATACATACTACATGCTACATACATACTACATACATACTACATATATACTACATGCATACTACATATATACTACATGCATGCAACATACATACATACTACATATATGCCACATGCACGCAACATGCATACTACATATATACTACATGCATGCAACATACATACATACAACATATATACTACATGCATGCAACATGCATACTACATATATACCACATAAATACTACATGCATGCAACATACATATATACAACATACATACTACATATATACCACATGCATGCAACATACATCCTACATGCATGCAACATACATATATACTACATGCAACATACAAACTACATATATACCACATATATACTACATGCATGCAACATACATATATACTACATTCATGCAACATACATACTACATACATGTTACATGCATACTACATATATACCACATGCATGCAACATACATATATAAAACATATATACTACATGCATGCAACATGCATACTACATATATTCCACATATATACTACATGCATGCAACATACATATATACTACATGCATGCAACATACATATATACTACATACAGTATATACTACATGCAACATGCATACTACATATATACTACATGCATGCAACATACATACATACTACATATATACCACATGCATGCAACATGCATACTACATATATACCACATATATACTACATGCATGCAACATACATACAACATATATACTACATGCATGCAACATGCATACTACATATATACCACATATATACTACATGCATGCAACATACATATATACTACATACAGTATATACTACATGCAACATGCATACTACATATATACTACATGCATGCAACATACATACATACATACTACATATATACCACATGCATGCAACATGCATACTACATATATACCACATATATACTACATGCATGCAACATACATACATACAACATATATACCACATGCATGCAACATGCATACTACATATATGCTACATACAGTGGGGCAAAAAAGTATTTAGTCAGTCAGCAATAGTGCAAGTTCCACCACTTAAAAAGATGAAAGGCGTCTGTAATTTACATCATAGGTAGACCTCAACTATGGGAGACAAACTGAGAAAAAAAAATCCAGAAAATCACATTGTCTGTTTTTTTTTCATTTTATTTGCATATTATGGTGGAAAATAAGTATTTGGTCAGAAACAAAATTTCATCTCAATACTTTGTGATATATCCTTTGTTGGCAATGACAGAGGTCAAACGTTTTCTGTAAGTCTTCACAAGGTTGCCACACACTGTTGTTGGTATGTTGGCCCATTCCTCCATGCAGATCACCTCTAGAGCAGTGATGTTTTTGGCTTTTCGCTTGGCAACACGGACTTTCAACTCCCTCCTAAGGTTTCTATAGGGTTGAGATCTGGAGACTGGCTAGGCCACTCCAGGACCTTGAAATGCTTCTTACGAAGCCACTCCTTCGTTACCCTGGCGGTGTGCTTTGGATCGTTGTCATGTTGAAAGACCCAGCCATGTTTCATCATCAATGCCCTTGCTGATGGAAGGAGGTTTGCACTCAAAATCTCACGATACATGGCCCCATTCATTCTTTCATGTACCCGGATCAGTCGTCCTGGCCCATTTGCAGAGAAACAGCCCCAAAGCATGATGTTTCCACCACCATGCTTTACAGTAGGTATGGTGTTTGATGGATGCAACTCAGTATTCTTTTTCCTCCAAACATGACAAGTTGTGTTTCTACCAAACAGTTCCAGTTTGGTTTCATCAGACCATAGGACATTCTCCCAAAACTCCTCTGGATCATCCAAATGCTCTCTAGCAAACTTCAGACGGGCCCGGACATGTACAGGCTTAAGCAGTGGGACACGTCTGGCACTGCAGGATCTGAGTCCATGGTGGCGTAGTGTGTTACTTATGGTAGGCCTTGTTACATTGGTCCCAGCTCTCTGCAGTTCATTCACTAGGTCCCCCCGCGTGGTTCTGGGATTTTTGCTCACCGTTCTTGTGATCATTCTGACCCCACGGGGTGGGATTTTGTGTGGAGCACCACATCGAGGGAGATTATCAGTGGTCTTGTATGTCTTCTATTTTCTAATTCTTGCTCCCACAGTTGATTTCTTCACTCCAAGCTGGTTGGCTATTGCAGATTCAGTCTTCCCAGCCTGGTGCAGGGCTACAATTTTGTTTCTGGTGTCCTTTGACAGCTCTTTGGTCTTCACCATAGTGGAGTTTGGAGTCAGACTGTTTGAGGGTGTGCACAGGTGTCTTTTTATACTGATAACAAGTTTAAACAGGTGCCATTACTACAGGTAATGAGTGGAGGAAAGAGGAGACTCTTAAAGAAGAAGTTACAGGTCTGTGAGAGCCAGAAATCTTGATTGCTTGTTTCTGATCAAATACTTATTTTCCACCATAATATGCAAATAAAATGAAAAAAAAACAGACAATGTGATTTTCTGGATTTTTTTTTCTCAGTTTGTCTCCCATAGTTGAGGTCTACCTATGATGTAAATTACAGACGCCTCTCATCTTTTTAAGTGGTGGAACTTGCACTATTGCTGACTGACTAAATACTTTTTTGCCCCACTGTATATACTACATGCATGCAACATACATATATACTACATGCATGCAACATACATACATACTATATATACCACATGCATGCAACATGCATACTACATATATACCACATGCATTCAACATGCATACTACATATATACTACATGCATGCAACATACATATATACTACATACAATACATTCATACAATATATACATATAGACATACAGTACATATAACATAGAGTACATACTCACCATCACTTGTCACTTTGATCCCAGAAGCCATTGTCATCTGTGGAATAAATATTAAAATAACAAACCACCAATATACTTACCCCTGATCCGCAGAAGTCCACGAGTGTCTCACGACGATCTTGCGTGGAGAACAGCAGCATCAGCTGATGCTACCGTTCTCTACGGGCTCCAGGAATCCAATGACGGGAGGTAGGTATCCTTCCGCACTGAATTCCTCCGCCACTGTAAAAAAAAAGTCCCTAGTCTCACTTTATGGCAAAAGCTGCGTGGGAAATTTCCCCCAAAAGATCCGTACACACCCCCGAGAGGCTGTACAAGGACAGAAAAGGGTTTTTCTTATTCCGATACCGGAAGTCCCATAGACTTGAATGGGACTTCCGGTATCGGAATCAGCGATACCCGATACTTTTTTCGTATCGGGCCGATACCATCCGATCCGATATTTTAGGGTATCGGATGGTATCGCTCAACACTACTCACCACACATCTAGATAAATTCCATAAGGGATCTAGTTTCCAAAATGGTGTCACTTGTGGGTTTTTTTCACTGTTTAGGCACATCAGGGGCTCTCCAAGCGTGTCATGGGGTCCAGTCTCAATTCCAGCCAATTCTACATTTAAAAAGTCAAACGGTACTCCTTCCCTTCTGAGCTCTGCCATGCACCCAAACAGTGGTTTACCCCCACATATGGGTATGTGCATACTCAGGACAAATTTCTCAACAACTTTTGGGGTCTAATTTTTCCTGTTACCCTTGTAAAAATAAAAATTTGTGGGCGAAAAAATAATTTTTGTGGAAAAAATGATTTTTTATTTTCACCGCTCTACATTATAAACTTCTGTGAAGCACTTGGAGGTTCAAAGTGTTCACCGCACATCTAGATAAGTTTCTTAAAGGGAATCTGTCACCCTTTTTTTCCCCTATTAGCTGCTGGCATAGACATCGGGGGCTTATCTACAGCATTCTGTAATGCTGTAGATATGCCCCCGATGTAACCTGAAAGAGAAGAAAAACACGTTATATTATACTCACCGAGGTGGGCAGTCCGGTCCGATGGGTGTTGCGGTCTGGTGCCTCCCTTCTTCATGCGATGACGTCCTCTTCTCCGTCCTGAAATGGCTCCGGTGCAGGCGCATTGCTCTGCCCTGTTGAGGGCAGAGCAGAATTCTGCAGTGAGCAGGGGCCAGACCTCTCCTGATGCCTGCGCACTGCAGGACTCTGCTCAGCCCTCAACAGGGCAGAGCAGTGTGCCTGCGCCGGAGCCATTAAAGGATGGGAGAAGAGGACGTCATCGCATGAAGAAGGGAGGCGCCAGATGGGACGGCGACACCCATCAGACCAGACTGCCCACCTCGGTGAGTATAATCTAACGTGTTTTTCATCTCTTTCAAGTTACATTGGAGGCTTATCTACAGCATTACAGAATGCTGTAGATAAGCCCCCGATGTCTATGCCGGCAGCAGAAAGGCCAAAAAAAGGGTGACAGATTCCCTTTAAGGGGTCTAGTTTCCAAAATGGGGTCACTTGTTGGAGATTTCCTCTGTTTAGGCACATCATGCGCTCTCCAAATGTAACATGGTGTCTGATCTCAATTCCAGCCAATTCTGCATTGAAAAAGGCAAACGGCGCTCCTTCCTTTCCAAGCCCTATCATGCGCCCAAACAGTGGTTTACCCCCACATATAGGGTATTCAGGAGAAATTGCAGAACAAATTTTGTGGTTCATTTTCATTTTTACACTGGTGAAAATAAAAAAATTGGTTCTGAAGTAAAATGTTTGTAAAAAAAGTTAAATGTTAATTTTTTCCTTCCACATTGCTTCAGCTTCTGTGAAGCACGTAAACGGTTATTAAACTTTTTGAATGTGGTTTTGAGCATCTTGGGGGGTGCAATTTTTGGAATGGTGTCACTTTTGGGTATTTTCTGTCATACTGACCTCTCAAAGTGACTTCAAATGTGATGTGGTCTCTAAAAAAATGGATTTGTAAATTTTGTTGTAAAAATGAGAAATCTCTGGTCAAATTTTAACCCTTATAACTTCCTAACAAAAAAAAAATTTGGTTCCAAAATTGGGCTGATGTAAAGCAGACATGTGGGAAATGTTATTTATTTTTTGTGACATATCTCTCTGATTTAAGGGCATAAAAATTAAAAGTTTGAAAATTGCAACATTTTAAATTTTTTTGCTATATTTCCGTTTTTTCATAAATAAACACAAGTCATATAGAAGAAATTTTACCACTGACATGAAGTAAAATATGACACACAAAAAATACCTCAGAATCAGCGGGATCCGTTAAAGCATTCCAGAGTTATAACCTCTTAAAATGACAGTGGTCAGAATTGTAAAAATTGGCCTGGTCTTTAAGCTGCAAATTGGCTCCGTCACTAAGGCGTTAAGGGCAATGGTACCAAATACTAATGAATTGTATGTAAACTTTTGACTTTGCAGTAAGTAATAAAAATGCCTTAAACATTCTCTCATTATTCTGGAATTTGGAAAATATTAATAATTATGGTAATCCTAATTGACCTAAAACTAGAAACACGTGCATATGTGTCTTTTTAGATGGTGTATGTTAACTTCATATTTCAACTGTACTTTTTTACGTTAGCAATCTTTATTTCTGTATTTTTATGTATTTATATGTACTTATATGTGTCTTTTACATTGGGAGCATATTTATATCTGTCCTTAATTATACCAATAGAGGTGGAGGATTATTGAAAGTGCTCCTACTTAGAAGGTTGATAGAGCTTTCCTCTCTGATCCAACAACTTCACTTATTTCTGTTACGTCAGAGCTCTCATAGAGACCAGTAGTACTATGTGCACTTGCTCAATACACTCAGTTTATTAATGGATCTCCTGGAGCGACCAATATGCCCCTTATATTAATTGTTTTGTAGTTTAATTTATTCAGTTATGTTGTGTGAATTATTTATATGTGTATTGATGGCTCTATAAGTGAAATTTGCCTGCTTTTCTAATCACCGTTGTAATTGGCTGATCTCACAAATGTTTTATAATTGGTAAGGGTAAATAAACATATGTGGGTACATACCCTGTTTTATATGGCTTTACAAAGACCTATCATTCTAATATGGCGGAAACATTGCTGTCTCAATGTATTATGTGATTAATTCAAACAGAAGAAGATACTTTCTGCTAATGTGGATTCTGTTGTTGCTCTTATATCTTTTGGAATACTAAGATAATTGCCATAAATCCATGGTAATATGTCATGCCCGCCATGTCTCTTATGCCGCATGAACCCTGGAACAGTGTGCACGCGTACCGAACTATCATGCCCGCCATGTCTGTTATGTCGCATGACCCCTTGAGCAGTGTGCATGTGTACTGAACTACCATGCCCATTATGTCTTATGCTGCAAGATCCCTGGAAGCAGTGTGCACACGCACCTCATGACTGTTGTGCTGCAAGATGCCGGGGGCAGTGTGCACGTGCGCCTCATCTCATGGCTGCCTGCCATTGCCAGTGCGCATGTGTGTTTTACCTCATGGCTACACGCCATTGCTGTGTGACCAGCCATCTCTGCTCTGCCTGCAGCAATCCTCTCTGTGTTCCAGGAGACCCTGATCATGTGACCTTTCCTATGTTCCAGCACAGTCTGATCCAGCTATCCTCTCTGTGATCCTGGAGACCCTGACCATATGACCTTTCCTATGTTCCTCTCTATGATCCTGGAGGATCTGAACCGGAAGTCCTCCCCTGGTTCTGACCCGGAAGTGCAGGTGCTAATACCCTATATCAGACCGCCCCCTCCTATGGTCGGGGCCTGAGCATCGTGTTGCTTCCCTGCATGGCTGCTTGGTCTGCTCGGTCGCTCTCTGTATTCTGTGCCCCTGCACTCTGCCCTGTATTGCTTCTCTGCATACGCTCTGTGCTTATATTCTGCTTCTTGTCTCGTTCTATGTCTTGTGTTGTCTTTTGTGCCATGTCTTGTCTTGCTATGCTTTGACTTGTAGTACTTCCTATGTTCTCTGCCTTTGCCTGTTTTTGCCATGTTGTGTACTTGCTCTGCTATGCCTTGTAGTACTTCCCATGTTCTCTGCCTTGCCTGTTTCGCCATGTCTGGTCTTTGCTATTCTGAGCGTTGTAGTACTTCTCATGTTCCCTGTCTTTGCCTGGTTTTCCTTACTCTGTCTTCTGGTGCTCGCTAGCACATTCCATGTCTAGTCTCAAGGTTCAGTCTTGACCCGGCTCTGGACTTTGGCCTACGCTCTGCTGCTAGACTCTGTCCTATGGTGCTCTCTAGCACATTTCCTGGCTAGTCTCATGGTTCTCCCTTGACCCGGCTCTGGGCTTCAGCCTGCGCTCCGCTGCTAGCCCTTTACTCTCTCTGACCCCGCTCTATGCTTCTGCCTATGTTCCGCTCCTTGTTCTGTACTTTGCCTTGCCTTGTTTCTTGCATTGCCTTGCTTCTTCGTGTGCCCTTTGCATGCGCCTGGCCTTCCCTAGCCTCCTGTTTGTGCCTTAGCCGTGCCCGCCCTAGCCGTGCCCTCCTGTTTGTGCCCCAGCCGTGCTCGTCAGTCAGTGACAGCTTTGTTGCCTGTTATGCCTCAGACAGGTTCGCCTCAGTCTTGCCTGTCTGTCTGTGCCTCAGCCCGACCAGCTAGCCAGTGCCCCAGCCGTGCTCTCTGTGCTTCCTTGCACCCATGCTGTCTCTGCACTGTGCTTTGCATGCCCTCTTAGCACATGCAGGCCATAGCATGCTTCTTGGCATACCTCCCCGTGCTTCTCTAAAAGTATGCACAGGTCTTGCCATGTACCCTGTAGTGCCCTCTTGCATGCACAGGCCCTAGCTTGTACCCTGTCATGCCCTCTTGCACACACAGGCCTTAGCCTGAACCCTGGCATGCCTCCTAGCACGCGCAGGCCCTTGCCTTAGCCTGAACCCTGGCGTGTCTCCTAGCACGCGCAGGCCCCTGACTTGAACCTGACTCTGGTGTGCTCCTCTGCACGAGCAGGACTATGCCTTGTACCCTGACCCTCTTGTACCCTGACCCTGGTGTGTCCCTCGGCACGCGCAGGACCTTGCCTTGGACCTAGAACCCTGGCGTGTCCCTACACACTCACCATGTCTCGTACTTTGAACTTTGAACCCTGGCGTGTCCCCTACACACACCGTGTCTCGTACTTTGAACCCTGGCGTGTCCCTACACACGCACCATGTCTCGTACTTTGAAATTTGAACCATGGCATGTCCCCTACACACGCACCGTGTCTCGTACTTTGAACCCTGGCGTGTACCCTACACACGCACCTTGCCTTGCACCTTGCCCTGGACCCTGATGTGCCCCTAGCATGCACCCTTCTGGAACCTTGCCTTGGACCTTGGGGTGTTCCCTAACACGCACCATGTCTGGAGATCTGTTGTGCCTCCTTGCCTGAACCCTGCTTTGCCTGCCGGATGCCTGTAACCTGCCAATCGCTGCCAGAGATTGTAAGCCTGACGACTGTGGCCTGATGTCAGGAACTGATGTTCGCAGCCTGATGCCCTGATCCTGTCAATTGTTGCCAGCTGTCCGGAGTCCGATGCCATCAAGAATTGCTTGTACCTAGGCGTGCCATTTAGCACATTCCATGCCATGGAAATTGGCGTGCCCTTGCACGCACCTTGCTGTATTTTCCCTGTTATCACGTTTTGCACCTGATGTAACCCTGAGTTTGCCTTAATGAAGATACCTTGAATTCACGTCTTGTCTTGTTTCCTGCATGTCCTTTGTCGTCAGACACTCGTGTCTTCCTTGAGCAGGCCGTCTGGTTCCAGCAGTCATGGTGGCTCACCCCCTTGGTCTTGCCCCTGACACTCCCTGTATAGGGGGTGGTTCCTCACAAGGTTAGCTCGCTCTAGATGGGTGGGTGCCACAACCCAGGGGGTCCACTCTAAAGCAAACGACCCAGCGTAAGCTGACTCTGTCACAGAATATGCCTAATAAACAATCCTTTTTGCTAAACCAAATGGTAAAAAGGCAAATAAGTATTTTATACACCAGATCCGGAATAGCACATTGAAAAAAATGATCTTATGCACCAAGGGCAGATGGCCTCGACAATGTCGTCACAATTTGATACCCTAGGTGTAGACCCTATGAATTTGAAACTTTCCAATTTGAAATTGGAAAAGGTGGATAGCTGTAAGCAAAACTATTTCCAATGAAAATATCTTAATTCTTGCACTGAAAATGAACTATAATCCTATATTTTTTTGTGGTTTACCTTCATTTACATTTATTTAACTTTATCTCAACACTTCTGGCTAACCTAATATATGTCTACTTTGCACTGAAATAGCCAAGTCTTATATTTTTCTATTTTTTGAACCAATATGTAGGAATTTGCAAGAGCTTGTCTGCTTCAGCACAGCTAATTACCATTGCTGAAGTTATTAATTTAGAATATGCCTTTTTCCTGTTTAGAACATTTAGAAAATACTTTAGTCAGAGGCACAGATAAAATACATGTCCTCTCTTTTTCAAAATCTGTAATATTTTGCATTCACAATTATCTCAGAACTCTGTTTAATGATGCCATGGCAGGCAATGTCTTCCACCAAGCTGTCAGCTCTATCCTTTTGTTTCTGTGTAATTTGAATTTTTTAACATATTAATAAATGTTTTGGAATACACAAAATTCAGTTGGGAGATGCTGAGTTTGTATTTTTGAGGATTGTTTATGCTTTCAAATTGAATTAATAAGGTCCTTAAGTCTACAATGTTAATGGATTAATTTACATGAAAAGGATAAACTTTGATCCAGAGAAAAAGGCTTAAAAATAAAGTTCCTATGAGAAGCAATATTTGTTTCTACAAATAGACATCTTCTAAAATTATATGTACATTTTTTATTTTCATTACATAGCATATTAATAAAAGATAGCATGAAAAGTCTGCACTTGCTTGCATGTGCTTAATCTCCTCACAGGATATGTGACTCACTTGGAGACCAATGTAGCTTTCAGGGCAATCATATTTCAGCATATCCACCCAGGAATATTAGTCTTATTTCATTTAATCAACAAATCCTAACGACTAAGAATTCACTTCATTAAAGCACTCAAAAATTCTGGCCAGCTGTTTTCTGACACTTGGCTGAGGACAAGGTGGAGAAAGACAGGCAATTCAATCCACATCAACTCTCTCTTGTGTTCCACATAATTCTGCATTATAATTGCACTTTCAAAGGATTTCCTCTTTAACTGAAATTCAAGAGATGCCTGCTTCTTTCAGTTGTCTTAGTTGTAAGAAAAAAGAAAAAAAAAATCTATCTATCCATCTATCTGTATTTAGAAATATATACAAAAAAGAATATGTGTATATATATATATATATATATATATATATATATATATATATATATATATATATATATATATATATACACACAGTACTTGCCTACCTAACAAGGTAGCTTTTTTGTGTTATGTATTTTTTGTAAGTGGAAGGTGTGGGTGTGAAAATGAAAACCAAAATATATACCATCATGGATGAAAGTGATTGGCACCCTTAAAATTGTTCCAGAAAATGAGGTATTTTTCCCAGAAAATGATTGTAATTACACGTGATTTGTTATACCCATGTTTATTTCCTTTGTGTGTATTAGATCAACACAAAAAAAAACCCATAGGAAAATAAGGCAAATTGGATATAATTTCATACAAAACTCCAAAAATGGGTTGGAAAAAATTTTCTGCATCCACAACTTAATATTTGGTTGCACACCTTTTGGAAGGAATAGCTGGAATCAATCTCTTCCTATAATAAACAACAAAGCTTCTTACACCTCTCACCAGGAGTTTTGAACACCTTTTTTTGTAAACTGCTCTAGGTCTCTCATATTTAAAGGAAGCCTTCTCCCAACAGCAATTTAAAGATCCATAACCTAGATTGCAAACTCAGTTTCCTGACAATGAGCACTATATTGCAACCCAAAATCTTTTGGTAATCTTCAGATTTCATGATGCCTTGCACACAGTCAAGGCACACAGTACCAGAAGCAGCAAAACAACCCCAAAATATCTTTGAACCCCCACCATGTTTGACTGTAGGCACTGGGTTCTTTTCTTTGTAGACCACATCCTGTTTTCGGCAAACAGTAGAATGATTTACTTTACCATAAAGCTCTATCTTGGTCTCATCTGTCCACAAGATGCTAGGATTCTATTGGGATCAATGCAGTAAGCTGACACTGATACACCCTGAGCCTGCAAAACAGCTTTAATTTCTTTAGAACTGTATTAAGGTTGCTTATCCACTATCTGAACTATACTGTGTTGCAACCTTTCACCACATTCACAGAGATTAGCTTCAGTGTTATAAGTTATAAACTTCTTGATTTAAGTTGCTCACAATGGAGAAAGTAACATCAAGATCTCTGGAGATACACTGGTAACCTTGAGATTATAGAAAAAATTGGAGTCCGGCTCAACAGGACTGGATTTTTCTTTTCTTTTTATTTTTCAAAAGAAAATATAGTGAGTACAAAAGAAAATTTTCATGGTCGACATGACTCAGTTGACGCGTTTCGACTGCACTAAGCGGTCTTACTCATGCCTAGTGGTCAAATAACATTCAGTCATTTATATATTTATATATTATATTGTAACTAACGCACCATGGTCTCACATGAGGCAAAAAAGCATTGCTTTGTGTGTTTTTTTTTTCTCTGTGCAGAAACAATCCTCTTTAAAAAGCCTCCAGAACAGCATGGTAAATGAAATGTTTTCTTTTCAAACATTTTATTGGATTTTTATTAAAATAACAGGGGATAGGAAAAGGGGAGGGAAGGAAAGAAAGGGAATAATAAAGGGAAAAGGGTTAAGGGGATAAAAAATAGAGAACTCAAGTCTATTTGACCATACCTTACTAGTACATGAACATACAAAATTAAGTTATCGTAAGCTAGCGAATTCAAACCAGACCAAATATGATTAAGCGTTGCAAAATTTAGTATTCCAAACCTGCCATTTGTTGGAGTAGTTGCTTATTCCGTCATTTACAATTGCGAATCTCTTTTCTATGGAGCTATGCTGATGGATCTTATCTAGAATTTCAGAAAATAATGGTGGGTCAGGTTTCTTCCACCAAAAGGCAATTGTGTTTTTAACAACTAGAAAAATATGTATGATAACAAATTTAACAGAAGGATCAACTAGCTTCAGATCAAGAGATAACAGGGCTCTTTGAAGTGTAATTTTGAAATTTTGGTAAAAGGAAGTAATATGCACACTGTTCCAAAGAGTAAATGAAATGTTTTAATCTTTTGCAAGCCACGTCTGAAGTCGACTATGCAGTCAAGAATCTTTTTGAGAGCAATGTAGATAAATGTTCAGCTGAGTTTAACCCCTTTCTGACATCAGACGTACTATCCCATCCATGGGACCTGGGCCCCTATTCCCATGGACGGGATAGTACGTCTAGCGCGATCAGCGGCGCCCACGTCGTGAGCGCCGCTGATCGCGGCCGGGTGTCAGCTGATTATCACAGCTGACACCCGGCACAATGTGTCAGGGGCGGTCACGGACCGCCCCCGACACGTTAACCCCTTGCACACCGTGATCAAACATGATCGCGGTGTACCGGGGGTTAAAGGGAAGCATCGGCAGGGAGGGGGCTCCCTCCGTGCTTCCCTGAACCCCCGACAGCAGCGCAATGTGCAGCGCTGCTGCGGGGGGATCTTTCCCTGCAGGCCCCCGAATCCAAGATGGCGATGGGGGCCTTCAGGGGCCTGCAGGGAGCTGACTTCCTCAGTGCCTGCAAAGCGCAGGCATGAGGAAGTCTGCGGCAGTGCCTGTGACAGATCGCTGATCTGTCACAGTGATCTGTGATGTGACAGATCAGTGATCTGTCATAGGACAGTGATGTCCCACCTGGGACTATGTAATAAAGTTTAAAAAAAAGTGTTAAAATAATTTTAAAAAAATTGCCAAATAAATTAGAAAAAAAAAATATTCCCCCAATAAATCCATTTTTTTAAATAAAAAAACAATAAAAGTACACTTATTAGGTATTGCCACATCCGTAACGACCCGCCCTATAAAACTGTCCCATTAGTTAACCCCTTTAGCGAACCCCTTAAAAAATAAAAATAAAAAACGAAGCAAAAAATAATGATTTATTATCATACCGTCAAACAAAAAGTGCAATAACGTGCGATCAAAAAGACTCATATAAATATCCATGGTACCAATGAATACGTCATCTTGTCCCGCAAAAAATGAGCCACCATACAGCATCATCAGCGAAAAAATAAAAATGTTATAGCTCGCAGAATAAAGCGATGCAAAAATAATTATTTTTTATATAAAATATTTTTCATTGCATGAAACTGCCAAAACATAAAAAATAACCTAAATGAGGTATTGCTGTAACCGTACTGACCCGAAGAATAAAACCGCTTTATCAATTTTACCGCATGCGGAACGGTGTAAATGCACCCCCCAAAAGAAATTCTTGAAACGCTGTTTTTTGTTCAATCTGCATCCCAAAAATCGGAATAAATAGCGATCAAAAAATGTCACGTGCCCGAAAATGGTGCCAATAAAAACATCAACTCGTCCCACAAAAAATAAGACCTCACATGACTCGGTGGGTCAAAATATGGAAAAATTATAGCTCTCAACATGTGGTGGTGCAAAAATTATTTTTACAATAAAAAGCGTCTTTTAGCATATGACAGCTGCCAAAAATAAAAACCGCCATAAATAGTAAATCAAACCCCCCGTTATCACCCCCTTAGTTAGGGAAAAATAATAAAATTAAAAGAAAATGTATTTATTTCCATTTTCCCATTAGGGTTAGGGCTAGGGTTAGGGCTAGGGTTAGGGCTAGGGTTAGTGTTGGGGTTCGGGTTGGAGTTAGAATTGGGGATTTCCACTGTTTGGGCACATCAGGTGCTCTCCAAATGCAACATGGTGTCTGATCTCCATTCCAGCCAATTCTGAGTTGAAAAAGTCAAATGGTGCTCCTTCCCTTCCAAGCTCTGCCATGCGCAGAAAAAATTGGGGGCAAAAATATCATTTTTGTGGAAAAAAATGATATTTTTATTTTCACGCCCGAGCGTTATAAACTTCTGTGAAGCACTTGGGGGTTCAAAGTGCTCACCACACATCTAGATAAGTTCCGTGGGGGTCTAGTGTCCAAAATGGGGTCACTTGTGGGGAGTTTCAATAGTTTAGGTACATCAGGGGCTCTCCAAACGCACATTACACCCGCAGACCATTCCATCAAAGTCTGCATTCCAAAACGTCACTACTTCCCTTCCGAGCCCCGACGTGTGTCCATACAGTAGTTTTCTCCCACATATGGGGTGTCAGCGTACTCAGGGCAAATTCGACAACAACTATTGGCATTCAATTTCTCCTGTTACCCTTGGGAAAATAAAAAAATTGGGGACTAATTGATCATGTTTGTGGAAAAAAATAAAAAAAATGTATTTTCATGTCCGGGCATTATAAACTTCTGTGAAGCCCTTTGGGGTTCAAAGTGCTCACCACACATCTAGATAAGTTCCTTGGGGGGTCTAGTGTCCAAAATGGTGTCATTTGTGGGGGTTTCCACTGTTTTGGTACATCAGGGGTTTTCCAATCGCGACATGGTGTCCGATCTCAATTCCAGCCAAAAATGTCAAATGGCGCTGCTTCCCTTCCGAGCTCTGCCATGCACACAAATAGTGGTTTACCCCCACATGTGGGGTATCATCGTACTCAGGACAAATTGCACAATAACTTTTAGCATCCTGTTACCCTTGGGAAAATAAAAATTTGGGGTGAAAAGATCATTTTTGTGGAAAAATAATGATTTTTTAATTGTACAGCTGTATGTTATAAACTTCTGTGAAGCCCTTGTGGGTTCAAAGCTCTCACCACATATCTAGATAAGTTCCTTGGGGGGTCTAGTTTCCAATATGGGGTCACTTGTGGGGGGTTTCCACTGTTTAGGTACATCAGGGGCTCTCCAAACGTGACATGGCGTCTGATCTGAATTCCAGCCAATTTTGCATTGAAAAAGTCAAACAGCGCTCCTTCCCTTCTGAGCTCTGCCATGCGCTGAAACAGTGGTTCCCCCCACATATCAGGTATCAGCGTACTCAGAACAAATTGCACAATAACGTTTGCTGTCCAATTTCTCCTGTTACCCTTGGTAAAATAAAAAAAATTGAACCCGAATTATTTTTTTTTGTGAAAAAAAGTTAGATGTTCATTTTTTTTAAATATTCAAAAAAATTCCTGTGACGCACCTAAAGGGTTAATAAACTTCTTGAAAGTGGTTTTGAGCACCTTAAAGGGGTGCAGTTTTTAGAATGGTGTCACTTTTGGGTATTTTCTATCATATCGACCCCTCAAAGTGGCTTCAAATGTGATGTGGTCCGTAAAAATAAAATGGTGCTGTGTTGTGAGTTCATTTTCCCCTTCACCATTGAGGTCTGATGAATTCCCTCTTCTGGTGAAGGAAGGTAGTGAGGCTGATTACCAAGCACCTGAGCAGGATGATGATGACTGGGTGACTGGAATTGCTGACTGGATATAAGGCAGCCGATGCCCTTCTGCCTTGCTGGTGATTTCTCAGAGGGACTCTAGGAGACCAGTCTGATTCCTGCTCCTCAAAAGCTAAGTTTTCTGCTCTGCTTTTTGCATTTGTGTTTTGGTTTTGTTTTGCCTTATTTTTCTGGATTTCTGCCATTCCCTGCTGGGGTGAGCTGAATTCCTTTTTGCTCTGTCTTCAGAAAATACCTAAGTACTGATATAGTCTTTTTGAAGCCTAGCGTCTTCAGGGCTTTTTTCCAGATCAGTCTGTTGGCTCTTGTTTTGATAGGGTTTTCACGGATTGCAGGCAGCTTTTCTATCCTGTCCTATTTAGTTAGCTTGGGCCCCATCATTTGCTCTGCCTATCTGTGTGAGTGTTTTTTCATCTTGCTTCACCGTCATTATATGTTGGGGGCTGCCTATTGCTTTGGGGTCTGCTCTGGGGCAGTTTAGATTTCCCTTTCTGTCTTTAGGCTATTTAGTTCTCCGGCTGTGATCGAGGGGTCTAGGGCACCGTAGGAACCCCCCACGGCTACTGCTAGTTGTTGTTGATAGGTTCAGGGGTCTGCAATCCGATAGCTGCCAACTTCTCTGGTTTTCTGGACTTAGCTAGTATTTCTGTTTTTGCCTCCTACGGTGACTCATTCATAACAGTGTTGCAAAAATGAGAAATCGCTGGTCAATTTTTAACCCTTATAACTTCCTAACAAAAAAAATTTTTGGTTCCAAAATTGTGCTGATGTAAAGTAAACATGTGGAAAATGTTACTTATCAAGTTTTTTGTGTGCCGTATCTGTGATTTAAGGGCATAAAAATTCAAAGTTGGAAAATTGCGAAATTTTCTAAATTTTCGCCAAATTTCCATTTTTTTCACAAATAAACGCAAGTTATTTGAATGAAATTTTACCACTATCATGAAGTATAATATGTCACGAGAAAACAATGTCAGAATCACCGGGATCCAAGGAAGCGTTCCAGAGTTATGACCTCATAAAGGGACAGTGGTCAGAATTGTAAAAATTGGCCCGGTCATGAATGTGCAAACCACCCTTGGGGGTGAAGGGGTTAAAGATCAGTATTATATGTATACCATATTACATTTGTGTAATTTAACATTAATATTGAAAAACATAGTGTCAACTTTGTATGTTTTAATAATACATATATTTGATATATTCACTGCATAAGGTATTTCAGCAAGGTTTTTATTTTGCGGTTAGTGTTTTAAAAGTTCCTTGATTATGTTGCCTTATATATAGATATCTATATATCTATATATATATATCAATTTTTTCACTTGCACTGTGGAAAAATTCATTGACACTAATAATTTGCAGTTTTGTAATGTTATTCTAGTATTTTCCATACGTAACACCTAATTGTTAAGTGAATTAAGAAAATCTGTGTTATACTTTTGAAAAGAATATATAAATGACTGCATGTTATTTGGCCACTAGTCATGAGTAAGTCTCCAATTTTTTCTATTATCCTTGATATGAGGCCAGGGCGAGGCCGGTGTCTGAGCAGCAGGTGGATCAGCATAGAGCAACTGGGTGAGCTGGAATCAAGTTTTTGCTATAACCTTGAGATTGTTGATATTTTGGAGCAATTTTGGTTCTCAAGTCTTCAGACGGTTTTCTTCTCCTCTTTCTGTACTCCATACTTGATGTGGCACACACAGACACACAACGCAAAGATTGAGTTAACTTTTAGCCATAACTGTACATTTTATATCTATAGTTGCTTGTGAAAGTATTTTTTGTGTTTTTCTGCTGCCTAGATTGTATGCTCTTCGTAAGTCCAGCTTGGTAAAAATCCTGGCACCTCTGAGGCGATCAAACAGTTCTGGTATTAAAGGCGAAGCAGACACTTAGAGGACTGGAGCAATGTGGGAGGGTAAGTATACACACCGATGTTCTTGCCAAGAGGAGGAAGGGGACTAGTGCAGGGGTGCCTGCGCTAAAAAAATCTCTGTCCCAGTCTCAAATCTCTGACAGACTAAAATAGGTTTTTCTCAAGAATATCCCTGCATTTCACACCATCCACCTTCTCCTTGACTCTGAACATTTTTCCTGTGAACATTTTCCCTTCTATCACCATGTTTCACTGTGGGAATGGTGTTCGTGGGGTGATGAGCTTTTTTGGTTTTGCACCAGACATAGCGTTTACCTTGGTGGTCAAAAATTTACATTTTTGTCTCATCTGACCACAGCAACTTCATCCATACATTTGGGGAGTCTTCCACATGTCTTTTGCAATCTCAAAATGAGCCTTACAATTTGTGTAAGTAAAGGCTTTTTTCTATCCAGTCTTTCATAAAGAATGAATGAAGTGTACAGGTTATTGCGGTCATATAGACAGATACTCCAGTCTCTACTTGGGAACACTACAGCTCATTCATACTTACCTTTGGTCTCTGTGCTGCCTCTTTGATTAATGCCCTCCTTGCCCGGGCTAAGAGTTTGGTGGGCGGCACTCTTTTGTCAGGTTCATTGTGGTACCATGTTATTTCCATTAAATGATGATGCTCCTGGGATCATCAGAGATTGGGATATTTTTTTAAACGCCAACCCAGACTTGTAATTCTCAACAACTTTATCCCTGACTTGTTTGGAGATCTCCTTGGGTCTTGATGGTGTTGTTTGGTTAATGGTGCCTCTTTCATAATGGTTTTAAAGCCTCTGTGACCTTTCAGAAATGTTGTGTATGTGCTGACAGACCATGTGACACTTAAATTTCACACCCCGATGGACTTCCTTTTACTAAGCATGTGAAGGTAATTGCTTGAAATTTTTAGGGGCTTGATAGCAAAAAAGGTGAACACATACAGCAACATGTAATTGTTTGGGCACCCCTAGTAAAAATTGCTGTTAATGTGAACAATTAAGCAAGTTGTAGTTGAAATGATCTCTAAAAGGCCTGCAGCTAAAGATTAGTGATGGGCAAACCCGTGGATGTTTGGGTCCGGCAGGTTCGGGCAAAAATAAAAAAAAGTTTCATTTGGTTACCCAAATGGTACCCAAACTTCATTCAGATGAATGGGGACCTGAACATCCATTGTTTGTCAAGCTGTCATCTGCATGACAGCATGGCACACACAGGTCCTGATTGGTGGTAAGATTATTAAACTTTGCAATCCTGCAATCCTCGGCTGTCAGCTTTATCATGGCTGGGCATCAAGAATAGAGGGGACCCCATGACATTTCATTTATTATTAAATAAATAATTAAACAAACAATATGGTATTCTCAGACTTGTAAGGGGCCATTGATATTGACACCCCCAGCCTAAAAATAGCAGAATGCAGCTGCCCCAGAAAAAGTGCATCTGTTAGATATGCCAATTCTGGTGCTTTGCCCAGCTCTACCCACTAGCCCTGGTGCAGTGGCAAGTGGGGTAATATTTGTGGGGTTGATATCAGCCTTTTTATGACCGCTGACATAAAATCCACAGCTTAGAAATGGAAAAGCATCTATAAGACGCTTATCTATTACTAACACCATAGTTAGATTGTAAAAAAGACACAGCCAGAATAAAATCCTTTAGTTTAAAGAAAGACACTGACTCCTTTATTTGAGATAAATATAAAAAGCTCAATTATGCTCACCTTACACCCATTCCATCAAAGCACTTGTCCATTGTAAAAAAAGAAAAATAATAAACAACCATATCACTCAACTGTCTGAAGTAAAGATAAGCCATACAGTCCACGTAATGATCCATGCTTGTGATATGCCGATTACAACCTGGACATTGCCATGATGCAACCATCCAGGCTGAAAACCATTGGAGAATTAGTTGCTGCGAGTGCAGCTTCAGTGACTAGCTGTGACATCATCGAGGATACCGCAGGTCACTGAGGCTGCGGTCCAACCTGCACTTCACTGTGAACAGGGACGATGAACTGCGGTGATCTCAATGAGATCACTGTGAGCATTGTGAGAATTCTTCCAATATCCATGGCCCCTAACCAGTCTGAGAATATAAGCCCCAAGCTGTCTGCTTTAGCTTGGCTGGTTGTCAACAATGGGGGGCACACACCGTTTCATTAAATTAATTATTGAAATAATTTTAAAAAATGCCGTGGGAACCCCTCTTTTCTTGATAATCAGCAATGGTAAAGCTCACAACTGATGGTTGCAGCCCAGAGCTGTCAGTTTTGCATGGCTGGTTATCAAAAATGCAGGGGAACCTACGCTGTTTTTAATAAAATGTATTTATTTATAGCACAGATGCCAGCTAATGAATACTCCGATCAGTGGTGCATGATCTTGCTATTATCAACGACAGAAAGCGTAGGCTGATGGGAGTAGAACTCTCATCATCCGGCGCCTGTGACTGGCGGTAAACTTTTTACTGCCGGTCACAGCTGCTGGCTAATGCTGTCTTCTTAAAGCATGGGAAACGCATCTCTCTGACCAGTGGTAATAATCTTACCGCCAATCAAAGGTGCTGATGTTTCTTGCACTGTTATGCAGATGACAGCTTGGGAAAGACCCGATTCTTGGGGTGCTAACCCGAACAGTAGCACAGACTTCATGGACAAGTTCCTGTTCGGAGTCCATGCCCTTACACTAAGTGTTCGGTACATACCTTGAACTTTAATGTTCGGGTTAGCCTATCTCTATTAAAGATGACACATTCCCTTCATATTTCAGGCAAAAATATATATGTTGTCATTTTTTATATTTTGAAAGTTACTTAAAGGAAAATGGGATGATGCAAAAACGTGGGCATCGTTGGATATTTGTGTGCTCAGATAACTTTGACCAAGGTTTCAGATCTTAATTAGCCTGTTAGGGATATGACTTGCTCAATATCATCTTTAGGAAATGCTAGGTGATGCAAATTTCCCAGTTGTATAAAAATTCGGCCTCCTCTAACCTTGTGCCAAAACACAGCAGCCATGGGTTCTTCTAAGCAGCTGCCTAGCACTTTGAAAACAAAAATATTGGAGGCACCCAAAGCAGGAGGTGTTTTCAAGTTGCCCTTTCCTCAGTTTGAAATCTAATTAAGAAGTGTCAGTTAACAGGAACAGTGAAGGTCAAGATAAGGTCTGGCAGACCAATCAAAATTTCATTGAGAGCTGTTCAAAGGATTGCTAGAGAGTCAAATCAGAGCCTCCGCTTGTCTGCAAAAGACCATAAAATTCAGCATCAGAAATATGCTAAAGAACATCTTAACAAACTTTATGCATTTTGAAAACAAGTCCTGTAGACTGATGAGGTCAAAATAGAACTCTGGCCACAATGATCAAAGGTATGTGTGGAGAAAAAAAGGCACATAATTTCAGAAAAAGAACATCTTGCCAACCATTAAGCAGGGGGGTGGATCAATCATGGTATGCAGTTGTGTTTTTCCAGCCAATGGCATAGGGAACATTTCATGGGTAGAGGGAAGAATGGATTCAATGAAAATTCAATAAAGTCTTGGTGCAAACATAACACCATCTGTGTAAAAGCTAAAGTTGAAAAGAGCTTCTACAAATGGATAATAATCCTAAACGCACGTCAAAAACCAGAATAGACTACCTCAAAAGATGCAAGCTGAAGGTTTTACAATGGCCCTCACAGTCTCCATATCAGAACACCATTGAAAATCTGTGGCTAGACCTCAAAATAGCAGTGCATGCAAGATAATCCAGTAAAATCACAAAACTGGAAGAATTTTCAAAGGAAGAATAGATAAAAATCCCTCAAACAAGAATTGAAAGACTCTTGTCTGGCTGCAAAAAGCGTTTACAAGCTGTGATACTTTCAAATGGGTGTGCTACTAGATACTGTTGAAGCTATTTTTATTCTGATCCATGCTTAGATATGCCGGATCATTAGTGAGGCCGAATTAAGAGATTAGGCCCTCAAATAATGAGCGCTAGGAGAAAACAATGCACACTTGTGAGTATAACATTTTCTGCTTATTCCCACTGAGAATATTACTTCTTATACCATTTAAAAATAATCAGGAAAGAGAGGATTCCAGCGAGACAGTATGAGGAAGGTTAAAATCCATGTTTATTGGTTCATTTTAAAATCATGTAACTGTTCACCATGTCTGGCAGCCCTTATGATAAACCTGCACGTTTTCGCTGTTGCGAGCCTTACATCTATTAACATTCGAGTACGAGTAGTATGGCCATAGATCGGTGTTTTGGTTGAATTTGTACTTGACATGGTTGTAAATTGTCAAGAGTAAATTGTCAAAGGAAAAGTCAGCATGATTTCACATGTTTTCCATAAAATTACTGCAGCAAATACTACAGCATGGACACATGTGAGAGACTCTCTGATGACTGGGCCTAATTGTGCTTAGTAGTAAACTGTCGGTTTTTGTTTGCCACCACAGTTCCGGCTGCCCAAATGTCAATCAAAAAGTCTGCCTACTTTACCCCCTGTCATGTTATGTTCATAATCAAACTAAGAACAAGTCCTGGCGGGACCAAAACAGGGTACACATTTGTCACTGGGTTGCCAGTTTCCTTGTCCAAAGATAAAGGCGGTGTAAAATCAGCCTACTCCATCTCCTTTTCAGGGTTTTTGCAGTGTTTGGTGTAATGCCTGTTTTCCCCACAATTCTAGCACCTCACTTTTGCTTGGTAAATAGGTCCCTAACTGTTGTGAATTGGGTCATTGAGGAGGAAAGCAAGACCAAGCTAAACCACAGAAAACCAGAGAGGTTGGTAACTAAGCGGATTGCAGACCCCTGATCCTATCCACACAACTAGCAGTAGCTGTGGAGCGTACCTACGATGATTCTAGATGCCTCGACACAGCTGGAGAACTAAATAAGCCTAAAGCAAGAAAGGTGAAATCTAAACTGCCCCATAACAGACCCCAAAGGAATAGATTGCCCCAAACATATATTGTGGGTGAGACAAGATGAAAACACAAACGCAGGTAGAAAAATAGGCTGAGCAAATGATGGGGCCCACACTAACTAGACAGGACAGGAAAGGAAAGACACTATCTGCAATCAAGCAAAAAACCCTGCAAAAAATGCCCAACAGGTCTGATAGAAAAAAATACTGAAGTCACTAGACTTCGGCCACTATATCAGCACTCTGGCATATTCTGAAAGCAGAGCAAAGAGAGGCCAATGTAATAAGGGACAAAAACAAACTGGCACAAGCAGTAACATAAGGATGGAAATTCAGCACAGCCCCGGCCGGGGCTGGCGGACCACACAAAGCTGAAATAGACAAAACCAAATCAAATGTGAACAATAGCAAAAGAACACTTAGCTTGAGCATGCAGGGACTGAGCTGGAAACTAAGACATCAGGAGGCAGGAAAAAATCACCAGCAGGGATAGAGGGAGTCGGCTGTCTTAAATCCAGTCAGAAACTCCAAATGTCCAGTCGTGTACCTCATTGTCAGGTGGCAGGCCTCTGTTAATTAGATCAGCTCCATTACCTCCTGTAACCACCAGAGGGAGCTCGGAAAGAGAACTCGCGACCCCTCCATCAATATAACCAGCTCCACTACCTTCACTAGTAACCAGAGGTAGGCCAGAAAGTGAATGCACAACAGTACCCCCCCTTGAGGAGGGGGTCACCGAACCCTGATCCACGCCACCAAGCTGATCAGGATGGGCCCGGTGAAAAGCACGAACCAATCTATCGGCATGAATGTCAGAAGCAGAGACCCAAGAATTATCCTTCTGGCCATAACCCTTCCATTTGACCAAGTAATGGAGTCTCCGTCTAGCCAAACGAGAATCCAATATTTTCTCTACCTCATATTCTACATTGCCTTTAACCAATACAGGGTCAGGAGGTGCCGCCATAGGAACTACTGGCTCCACAAACCTCTTCAACAGAGATTTATGAAACACGTTATGGATCTTAAGCGTAACTGGAAGAGCCAATCGAAAAGAAAAAGAATTAAGAATCTCCGAAATCTTATAAGGTCCAATGAATCTTGGCTTGAACTTTGGAGATGAAACCTTCATAGGAATATTCTTTGATGACAACTAAACCATGTCACCCACTTTAAACCGAGGACCAATGGTCCTATGCCGGTAGGAAAACCGTTGGGCTTTTTCCTGAGAGAGGGACAACTTATCCACCACTTGGTCCGAAATCTGCTGCATTCTCTCTACCACAGTCTCCACACTTGAGCAGGTCGAAGATTCCTCTTGCCCTGAAGAAAATCGAGGTTGAAACCCAAAGTTACAGAAAAGGGTGACATCAAAGTGGCAGAACTAGCTCTATTGTTTAGCGCAAATTCGGCCAAGGGCAAAAATGAGACCCAGTCATCCTGATCAGCAGATATAAAACATCTCAAATAGGACTCCAAAGTCTGATTTGTTCTCTTAGTCTGCCCATTGGTCTGAGGATGAAACGCAGAAGAGAAAGATAACTGAATTCACAAATTGGAACAAAAGGTTCTCCAAAATCTGGAAACAAACTGGACTCCTCTGTCCGACTCAATGTTCTCAGGAATCCCATGCAACCGAACCACCTGTTGTAAAAACAAGGGAGCCAACTCTAAAGAAGATGGCAACTTTGGGTGTGGTACAAGATGGATCGTCTTAGAAAATCTAACACAAATCACCCAGATAACAGTCATTCTCTGAGAGACAGGAAGATCAGAAATAAAATCCATTGAGATATGAGTCCATTGCCTCTTGGGCACCGGCAGGGGCATCAACAACCCACTAGAATGAGAACAGGGTTTAGACCGAGAACAAGTCCAACAGGACTGCACAAAATTCCTGACATCACGAGATAAGGCAGTCCACCAAAAGACCGACTCACCAAATCTCTGGTACCAAAAATACCTGGATGACCAACCAACGCGGAGCAATGAATTTAAGACATTACTCTCTTCCTCCACTGGTCTGGAACATACAATTTTCCCATAGGGTAACGCTCAGGTTTGTCCTCCTGAAATTCCTCCAGGACACGTCTCAAATCGGGCGAGAAGGCGGAAAGAACTACCCCCTCACCTAGAATGGCAGTAGGCTCGGTCACGATAAGAGAATCCGCACAGAAACTTGTTGTGAACTCATTTTCTGGTTTACCTCTGGCTTCTGGTGAGGGTGGTGGAGCTGGCTGTGTTGACAGAGGAGTCGTGAGTTCTCCATCCGGGCTCCCTCAAGTGGTGACAGTAGGTAATGAAGCTGATCTAAATGGCAGAGACCAGCCACCTGAGGAGGAGGACTGTGAGTGGACATCAGGAGTCTCTGACTGGATTTAAGACAGCCGACTCCCTAATTTTGTGCTGTGATTTTTCCTGCCCTGAGGTTCTGGTTTCCAGTTCTGTTCCTGCCTTCTCAAGCTAAGTGTGCTCTGCTATTATTTCACATGAGATTTGGTCTGGTTTACTCAGCTTTTGTGGTCAGCCAGCCCCTTCTGGGGCTGTGCTGAATTTCCATTCTTATGACTCTGTTTATACCAGTTTGCTTTTTATCCCTGATCAGATTGGTCTCTTTTTGCTCTGTCTTCAGAATATACCAGAGTGCTGATATAGGGAATTGAAGTCTAGCAACATCAGGGTTTTTGTTATCAGAAAGTGTTGGACATTTTTTTGGCAGGGTTTTGTGTGTGATTGCAGACAGCATCTTTCCTTTCCTGTCCTTTCTAGTTAGTGTGGGCCCCATCATTTGCTCAGCCTATTTTTCTATCTGTGTTTGTGTTTTCATCTTGTCTCACCGACAATACATTTTTGGGGGCTGTCTATTGCTTTGGTGTCTGCTCTGGGGCAGTTTAGATTTCCACTTTTCTTGCTTTAGGCTTATTTAGTTCTCCAGCTGTGACGAGGTATCTAGGATCATTGTAGGTACGCTCCACGGCTACTGCTAGTTGTGTGGATAGGATCAGGGGTCTGCAATCAGCTTAGTTACCAACCTCTCTGGTTTACTGTGGCTTAGCTTGTTTTTGTTTTTCCTCCTCGGTGACTCATTCATAACAAAATAACCAGCCATACCGCAGATTCTAGGGTACTCAAAAGCAGGGAAAAAAATTGTAAAAAAAAAGTATCAGAATTTTTTTTTTTTATATGTATTTTGTCCTCTTTTTCTCTTGGGCCGTAGGAGGATTTTTTCCTTAATGGAGATTAAGCAATTGTCCAATCGTGTGGAGCAGCTCGCTGCTGAAGTGTGGGGAATTTCCGCCTATATCGCTCAATCACATGCTGTTGAACCAAAAATCCCTACTCCTGATGTGTTTTCTATGGATCGGGCTAAGTTTTTGAATTTTAAGCATAAATGTAAATTATTTCTTGCCTTGAAGCCTAACTCATCGGGTAGCTCTGCGCAAAAGGTTAAAATTGTCATCTCCTTGATGCACGGCAATCCCCAGGATTGGGCGTTTTCTTTGACACCTGAAAATCCTATTCTGACTAATGTGGATGCATTTTTTCAATCCTTGGGGTTGTTGAATGATGAACCTAATGCTATTCATCAAGCTGAGAAAGCCCTATTGGCATTGAACCAGGGTCAGGATTCTGCAGAGTTATACTGTCAAAAATTCTGAAAGTGGGCGGTCCTTACTACATGGAATGATGGTGCCTTGGCAGCTCTCTTTCGCAAGGGTTTATCAGAAACCATAAAAGATATTATGGTGGGATTTCCTGTTCCCTCTGGTCTTGACGATTCTATGCCATTAGCCATTCAAGTTAATCGGTGTTTACGTGAACGTAAAACTACACAAGAGATGTTGCCACCTTTTCAACAAATGTCTGAACTTATGCAATGTGATGGAGTTTTGTCTAGGGTGCAACGTCAGGAGTATAGAAGGTGTAATAAGCTGTGTTTTTTCTGTGGAGATGCCTCTCATATTATTTCTGTCTGCCCTAAACGAGAGAAACGTTTTGCACACACATTTGCTGTGGGTGGTGTACAACCTAAGTTTCTTTTGTCAATTACTCTGATCTGCTCCTTATCCACATTTTCCGCCAAGGCTTTTGTGGATTCAGGAGCGGCTTTGAATCTGATGGATTTGGATTTTGCTAAACGTTGTGGTTTTCCCATGATACCTCTGCGGATGCCTATACCTTTGATGGGTCGCCCCATACCACCAAGAAAATTGTAGATTTTTGGTACTGCATAACTTGCATGATACTATTGTTCTGGGTTTTCCCTGGTTGCAAATCCATAATCCAGTTTTGGATTGAAAATCTGTGTCTGTGGTGAGTTGGGGCTGTCAATGTGCTTTTGGTGACACTCCTGTTTTCTCCACCTCTCCCCAGTCTCATGATGTTCCTGACTATTTGGCTGATTTTTATGATGTCTTTAGTGAGAGTAAGTCTGCGTCCCTGCCTCCTCATAGGAGTTATGACTGTGCAATTGAGTTGAGGCCTGGGTGTAAATTTCCCAAGGGTCGGCTTTTCAACTTATCTGTACCTGAAAATGAGGCTATGAGATCTTATATTAAGGAGTCGTTGGAGAAGGGTCATATTAGACCAGCCTCTTCACCCTTAGGTGCTGTTTTTTTTTTTCGTGGCTATGAAAGATGGTTCATTAAGGCCTTGCATTGACTATCATTCGCTTAACAAGATTACGGTTAAATATCAGTATCCGTTACCCCTGATTTCTGATATATTCTCCAGAGTTAAAGGTGCCTGCTGGTTTACTAAGCTTGACCTCAGGGGGGCATAAAATCTTATTCGCATCAAGCATGGGGATGAATGGAAGACGGCGTTTAATACTCCGGAGGGACATTTTGAGTACCTGGTGATGCCTTTTGGGCTCACTAATGCCCCTTCTGTCTTCCAATACTTCATGAATTATAATTTCCGGGACTTTATGGATAAGTTTTTGATCATCTATTTGGATGATATTCTTATCTTTTCCAGTGATTGGGATTCTTATGTTGAACATGTTCGGACTGTGTTCCGGATTTTGAGGGAGAATTCCCTGTATGTTAAGGGATCGAAATGCCTTTTTGGTGTACAGAGGATTTCATTTTTGGGATTTATTTTGTCTCCGTCAACTATTGAAATGGACCCGGCCAAGGTACAGGCCATTTATGATTGGGTGCAGCCCACTTCTTTGAAGGCTCTCCAGAAGCTTTTGGGTTTTGCTAATTTTTATCGTAAATTTATAGCTAATTTTTCTGGTATTGCCAAACCACTGACTGAACTGACCAAGAAGGGCGCTGATGTGCTGAATTGGTCTCCAGAGGCTGTTTTGGCATTTCAGGAGCTGAAGCGGAGGTTCACTTCTGCTCCGGTTTTACGGCAACCTGATGTCTCACTTCCATTTCAGGTAGAGGTAGATGTTTCGGAGAATGGTGCAGGAGCTGTTTTGTCCCAAAAAGATCCACTGACTTTTAAAATGAATCCCTGTGCCTTCTTTTCCCGTAATTTCTTCCCATCTGAACGCAACTATGATATGGGGAATCGGGAATTATTGGCCATGAAGTGGGCATTCGAGGAGTGGAGACATTGGTTGGAGGGAGCTAGACATCAAGTTGTGGTCCTCACTGACCACAAGAATTTGATTTACCTGGAGTCGGCCAAATGCTTGAATCCTAGACAGGCTAGGTGGGCCTTGTTTTTCACGCGTTTTGATTTTGTGGTCTCCTTTCTTCTGGGCACTAAGAGTGTTAAAGCAGACGCCCTTTCTAGGAGTTTCTTTGCTGATTCTCCTATTGTGACCAAACCTACTACCATCCTAGGTGAGGGGGTAGTTCTTTCTGCCATCTTGCCCGATTTGAGAAGTGCCTTGGAAGAATTTCAGGAGGACAAACCTGAGCCTTGTCCTATGGGAAAATTGTATGTTCCTGACCAGTGGAGGAAGAGAGTGATGTCTGAAGTTCATTGCTCCGCGTTGGCTGGTCATCCAGGTATTTTTGGTACCAGAGATTTGGTGAGTCAGTCTTTTTGGTGGCCCGCCTTATCTCGTGATGTCAGGAATTTTGTGCAGTCTTGTGGGACTTGTTCCCGGTCTAAACCCTGTTCTCGTTCTCGTGGGTTGTTGATGCCCTTGCCGGTGCCCAAGAGGCCATGGACCCATATCTCAATGGATTTTATTTCTGATCTTCCTGTCTCTCAGAGAATGACTGTTATCTGGGTGATTTGTCATAGATTTTCTAAGATGATCCATCTTGTACCACTCCCAAAGCTGCCATCTTCCTCAGAGTTGGTGCCCTTGCTTTTACAACAGGTGGTTCGGTTGCATGGGATTCCTGAGAACATTGTGTCGGACAGAGGAGTCCAGTTTGTCTCTCAGATTTTGGAAAGCTTTGTTCCAAGCTGGGAATTCAGTTATCCTTCTCCTCTGCGTTTCACCCACAGACCAATGGGCAGACTGAGAGAACAAACCAGGCTTTGGAGTCCTATTTGAAATGTTTTATATCTGCTGATCAGGATGATTGGGTCTCATGTTTGCCCTTGGCCGTATACACTGTAAATAATAGAGCTAGTTCTGCCACATTGATGTCACCCTTTTTCTGTAACTTTGGGTTTCATCCTCGATTTTCTTCAGGGCAAGTGGAATCTTCAGCCTGCCCAGGTGTTGACACTGTGGTAGAGAGAATGCAGCAGATTTGGGACCAAGTGGTGGATAAGTTGTCCCCTCTCTCAAGAAAAGGCCCAGCGGTTTTCCAACCAGCATAGGACCATTGGTCCCCGGTTTAAAGAAGGTGATATGGTTTGGTTGTCATCAAAAAATATCTCTATGAAGGTTGCATCTCAAAAGTTCAAGCCAAGATTTATTGGACCTTATAGGATTTTGGAGATTCTTAACCCGGTGTCTTTTCGATTGGCTCTTCCAGTTACGTTTAAGATCCATAACGTGTTTCATAAGTCTCTGTTGAAGAAGTTTGTTGAGCCAGTGGCTCCTATGGCGGCACCTCCTAACCCTGTGTTGGTTGAAGGTAATGTGGAATATGAGGTAGAGAAAATACTGGATTCTCGTCTGGCTAGACGGAGACTCCAGTATTTGGTCAAGTGGAAGGGTTATGGCCAGGAGGACAATTCTTGGGTCTCTGCCTCTGGCATTCATGCTGATAGATTGGTTCGTTCTTTTCACCGGACCCATCCTGATCGGCCTGGTGGCGAGGATGAGGGTTCAGTGACCCCTCCTCAAGGGGGGGGTACTGTTGTGAACTCATTTTCTGGTTTACCTCTGGCTTCTGGTGAGGGTGGTGGAGCTGGCTGTGTTGACAGAGGAGTCGTGAGTTCTCCACCCGGGCTCCCTCTAGTGGTGACAGTAGGTAATGAAGCTGATCTAAATGGCAGAGACCTGCCACCTGAGGATGAGGACTGTGAGTGGACATCAGGAGTCTCTGATTGGATTTAAGACTGCCGACTCCCTAATTTTGTGCTGTGATTTTTCCTGCCCTGAGGTTCTGGTTTCCAGTTCTGTTCCTGCCTTCTCAAGCTAAGTGTGCTCTGCTATTTTTTCACATGAGATTTGGTCTGGTTTAATCAGTTTTTGTGGTCAGCCAGCCCCTGCTGGGGCTGTGCTGAATTTCCATTCTTATGTCTCTGCTTATGCCAGTTTGCTTTTTGTCCCTGATCAGATTGGTCTCTTTTTGCTCTGTCTTCAGAATATACCAGAGTGCTGATATAGGGAATTGAAATCTAGCGACTTCAGGGTTTTTGTTATCAGAAAGTGTTGGACATTTTTTGGCAGGGTTTTGTGCGTGATTGCAGAAAAATCCTTTCTAGTTAGTGTGGGCCCCATCGTTTGCTCAGCCTATTTTTCTATCTGTGTTTGTGTTTTTATCTTGTCTCACCAACAATAAATGTTTGGGGGCTGTCTATTGCTTTGGGGTCTGCTCTGTGGGCAGTTTAGATTTCCCCTTTCTTGCTTTAGGCTTATTTAGTTCTCCGGCTCTGACGAGGCATCTAGGATCATCGTAGGTACGCTCCACGGCTACTGCTAGTTGTGTGGATAGGATCAGGAGTCTGCAATCCGCTAAGTTACCAACCTCTCTGGTTTTCTGTGGCTTAGCTTGTTTTTGTTTTTCCTCCTCGGTGACTTATTCATAACAGAAACTCCTAGAAAGAGCATCCTCCTTAACACTCTCAGTACCCTGAAGAAAAGAGACCACAAAATTAAACCGCGTGAAAAACAAGGCCCACCTAGCCTGTCTAGGATTCCAGCGCTTGGCTGATTCAAGATAAATCAAATTCTTGTGGTCGGTGAGGACCACAACTTAATGTCTAGCTCCCTCCAACCAATGTCTCCACTCTTCAAATGCCCATTTCATGATCAACAATTCCCGATTCCCCACGTCATAGTTACGTTCAGATGGGGAGAATTTTCGAGAAAAGAAGGCACAGGGATTCATTGTAGAAGTCACCGGATCTTTTTGGGACAAAACAGCTCCTGCACCAATCTCAGAAGCATCTACCTCCACCTGAAATGGAAGTGAGACATCAGGTTGCCGTAGAACTGGAGCACAAGTGAATCTCCGCTTAAGCTCCTGAAATGCAGAGACTGCCTCTGGAGACCAATTCTCCAGATCAGCGCCCTTTTTGGTCAGATCAGTCAGTGGTTTGACAATACCAGAAACATTACCTATAAATTTACGATAGAAATTAGTAAAACCCAAAAACTTCTCGAGAGCCTTCAAAGAAGTGGGCTGAACCCAATCATAAATGGCATGTACCTTGGCCGGGTCCATTTCAATAGCTGACGGAGACAAAATAAAACCCCAAAATGAAATCCTTTGTACACCAAAGAGGCATTTCGATCCCTTAACATACAGGGAATTTTTTTTTCAGAACACAGTCCGGACATGTTCCACATGAGAATCCCAATCACTGGAAAAGATCAAAATATCATCCAGATAAATGATCAAAAACTTATCCACAAAGTCCCGGAAAATATCGTTGATAAAAGATTGGAAGACAGAAGGGGCATTAGTGAGCCCAAAAGGCATCACCAGGTACTCAAAATGTCCCTCTGGAGTATTAAACGCCGTCTTCCATTCATCCCCGTGCTTGCTGCGAACAAGATTATACGACCCCTGAGGTCAAGCTTGGTAAACCAGCAGGCACTTTTAACTCTGGAAAATAAATCAGAAATCAGGGGTAATGGGTACTGATATTTAACAGTGATTTTGTTAAGGGAACGATAGTCAATACAAGGCCTTGATGAACCATCTTTCTTGGCCACAAAATAACCCCCAGCACCTAAGGGTGAAGAGGATGGTCTAATATGACCCTTCTCCAACGACTCCTTGATATAAGATCGCATAGCATCTTGTTCGGGTACCAATAAGTTGAAAAGCCGACCCTTGGGAAATTTACATCCGGGCATTAACTCAATTGCACAGTCATAACTCCTATGAGGAGGCAAAGACACAGACTAACTCTCACTTAATCCATCAGAAAAATCAGCCAAATAATCAGGATTATCATGAGACTGGGGAGAGGTGGAGAAAACAGGAGTGTCACTACGAACACACTTTCAACCCCAACTCACCACAGACACAGATTTCCAATCCAAAACAGGATTATGAGTTTGCAACCAGGGAAAACCCAGAACAATAGTATTATGCAAATTGTGCAGCACCAAAAATTTACAATTTTCTTGGTGGTCCAGAGCGACCCACATTATCACCTGGGTCCAAAACTGGGGTTTATTCTCCGCCAAAGGCGTAGCATCAATACCCCTCAAAGGGATTGGAGTTCACAAGGGTATCATAGGAAAACCACAATGTTTAGCAAAGTCCAAATCCATCAGATTCAAAGCTGCTCCTGAATCTACCAAAGCCTTAGCGGAAAATGTAGATAAGGAGCAGATCAGAGTAATTGCCAAAAGGAACTTAGGTTGTACACTGCCCACAGAAAATGTGTGCGCAAAACGTTTCTCTGGTTTAGGGCAGACAGAAATAGTATGAGAGGCGTCCCCATCAAAAAACACAGCTTATTACGCCTTCTAAACTCCTGACGATGCACCCTACACAAAACCCTACCACATTGCATGCGTTCAGACGTTTGTTCAAAAGGCGGCAACACCTCTCGTGTAGTTTTACATTCACGTAAATGCCGATCAACTTGAATGGCTAATGACATAGAATCATCAAGACCAGAGGGAACAGGAAATCCCACCATAACATCTTTTACGGTTTCTGATAAACCCTTCCGAAAGAGAGCTGCTAAGGCACCATCATTCCATGTATTAAGGACCGTCCACTTTCGGAATTTTTGACATTATAACTATGCAGAATCCTAACCCTGGTCCAATGCCAATAGGGTTTTCTCAGCTTGATCAATAGCATTAGGTTCATCATACAACAACCCCAAGGCTTGAAAAAAGGCATCCACATTAGTCAGAATAGGATTTCCAGGTGTCAGAGAAAAAGCCCAATCCTGGACGCAGCAAGGAGATGACAATTTTAACCTGCTGCACAGAGCTCCCCGATGAGTTAGGCTTCAAGGCAAGAAATAGTTTACAATTATTCCTAAAATTCAAAAATTTACACCGATCCCCAGAAAACACATCAGGAGTAGGGATTTTTGGATCAACAGCAGGTGATTGAGGGAGATAGGTGGAAATTCCCCGCACTTCAGCAGCAAGCTGCTCAACACGATCAGACAATTGCTTAATCTCCATTAAAGAAAAAATCCTCCTACGGCTCTAGAGAAAAAGAGGAAAAAATATATATAATAAAAAAAAAATTCTGACACGTTTTTTTTTTTTAACAATTCTCTCCTGCTTTTGAGTACCCCAGAATCTATGGTTTAGGCTGGTGATTCTGTTATGAATTGGGTCACCGAGGAGGAAAGCAAGACCAAGCTAAACCACAGAAAACCAGAGAGGTTGGTAACTAAGCAGATTGCAGACCCTTGATCCTATCCACACAACTAGCAGTAACCATGGAGCGTACCTACGATGATTCTAGGCGCCTCGACACAGCCGGAGAACTAAATAAGCCTAAAGCAAGAAAGGGGAAATCTAAACTGCCCCAGAGCAGACCCCAAAGGAATAGATAGCCCCAAACATATATTGTCGGTGAAACAAGATGAAAACACAAACGCAGGTAGAAAAATAGGCTGAGCAAATGATGGGGCCCACACTAACTAGACAGGACAGGAAAGAAAAGATGCTGTCTGCAATCACGCAAAAAACCCTGCAAAAAATGCCCAACACGTCTGATAGAAAAAATACTGAAGTCACTAGACTTCGGCCACTATATCAGCACTCTGGCATATTCTGAAAGCAGAGCAAAGAGAGGCCAATGTAATAAAGGACAAAAACAAACTGGCACAAACGGTAACATAAGGATGGAAATTCAGCACAGCCCCGGCCGGGGCTGGCTGACCACACAAAATTGAAATAGACAAAACCAAATCAAATGTGAACAATAGCAAAAGAACACTTAGCTTGAGCATCCAGGGACTGAGCTGGAAACTAAGACCTCAGGAGGCAGGAAAAAATCTCCAGCAGGGATAGAGGGAGTTGGCTGTCTTAAATCCAGTCAGAAACTCCAAATGTCCAATCGTGTACCTCATTATCAGGTGGCAAGCCTCTGTTAATTAGATCAGCTCCATTATCTCCTGTAACCACCAGAGGGAGCTCGGAAAGAGAACTCGCGACCCCTCCATCAATATAACCAGCTCCACTACCTTCACTAGTAGCCAGAGGTAGGCCAGAAAGTGAATTCACAACACCTAACTGTTTCTCCAGTTTTCCTTGTGCTGTAGCATACATGACTGTTCAGTTTGTCCTTGTCTGTTCAACTCCCTTTGCAAATTGGAGAATGTCTTTTGTATCCATGTTTCTCCATTCAGAGCTGGCTGTGTGTTCTGCATCCCTTAAGCCCTTATTCAATGAATACATTTGTCAGTATTTTAACATCAAGAAGGTTCCTAACACTGTATGCAATATCTGCCCACATGAGCTGTAACTGCCCAAAGTATGTCTCTATACTCTCGCTTTTCTGCTGTGTCACTTCAGTCAGGAATACAGACTGCTTTAATTGTTTCATTGTAGCCCATTCTTTCAGTGATTCATAGTGCATCTCCTCAGACCATGCAGATTGATCATTCATGCCCCATGTTTGATCTTTTATCACATCTGTATGTGTCTTATTTTTGTGTCCTAGTGCATCATGTGCCTTCGCAATCACCAAACTCTTTAGGTACACCCAGGTGCACTTACACATCCATTGTATTGTCTGTATTTGTCTGTAAAATGGAAAAGGTTGGTTCTCATGGAGGTGACGTGATTATCTGTAGAGGTGACATGATGTTCTGTGGATGTGACATGATGTTCCACACCTTCCTCCTTCTCAGGGCTACTGTCAGCTTTTTCCCTAAAAGTCAAAGTCCCCACTACTGTGTCAGCTTCTTCTGTCACGACATGTGATCTTGTCTGGAAAGGATTCTGCGTAACTTGCTTAGATTGGGTGGCAGCACATGTCACACAAGTATCTCTCTAGTCTGGGTTTGGCAAACCACACTGTTTGCATGTCCACCTGTCTTGTCTGGGTCTCTGTTTATACAAAGTAGGTGCGCTAGCAGTTACAGCCTTAGGTTTTTGTGCACCAAAACATTCATAATACACCTTACATTCCACTGTGGTCTCCTTACATTCATACTGCTGCACTTCCTTAGCCACACAACATCATTTATTCACTTATTCTCTTCCTTTGTCTTTTATCCAACCCTTGTTCATTTCCCTGAAACTGTGCCATTTTTGTACATCCAAAATATCCACACTCTGGCATGTTTACCTTTGTCAGTACTGGTCGACATTCTTCACTGCTTCTTTTCCTTCTCTATCTTTTACAATCTGTATAGCTGTTTTGGATCCTATTAGAGGCCCTGACTGCTCACTGAACAAGTTGCCCCTGGCTTCAACTTATTCTTCACACAGATCACCTTCCTGCAAATTCCCTCTTAGTGTGCCTGGACCTTGTTCACAGATCATACTCTAGCATGTCAGAATGAGCTTTCAAGCTGTAGCAGAAAGGCTCTCGTGGTTCACTCATGCAGTAGACCTGCATGGTGTAACAGGAAGGCTCTGGCAGCTCTCTTACCTATTAGACAAGCTGACTATAGTAGGAAGGCCCTAGTGTGATAGGCCTCTCACCTAATAGACCAGCTCCATGGACAGTAGGAAGGCTCACGCGGCTCTCTGACCCACTAAAACCTGCTAACTAAAGTAGGAAGATCCAGGTGTGATAGGCCTCTCACCTATTAGACCAGCCATGCAGTTGGCTACCCCCTCTGCTCATCCTCATCTAGCTGTATATCAACCACACAACTAGAAGCAGGTGCAAGCAAATATTGATGATCAAAACAATCAATTCCAAGTCTTCCTAAAATAAGCACAATATTTTACTTTTAACTTCTAACTTCAACTTACAAGATTACTTTCAACTTCTATACAGTACTGTCTCTTTAAAATCACACACAACTCTCAGTTTTACTCAGCACAGAAAGCACTTGCCATAGTTAGAGCATCACCATTTTGTGATGCTAGTAAGTCATACCTTTAAAGATACTCTGTCAGCAGGTTCTTGGCATGTAATCTGGCAGCAGCATGAGGTAAAAACAGAGACCCTGATTCCAGTGATGTATCACTTAGTTTACTGGGTTGATATGGATTGAATCTTGAAGAGACAGAAAGCACAATAGAGTCTTATCTATTACCATGCTCACCTGGTCGGGTTTTGTTCACACAACCATTGAGAAAGTTATAGGTTGCTGCAGACCGACAAGAAGGAAATTAGAAGTGCTCGAACGATGTGGGTTCATCTACGTTGCAGATGGTAAGAAGAATGGAAGTCCGAAATTGAGTTGTTGGGGTTTATTCCGTAACTCATTTCGGAGTTTAAACTCCTTCATTAGAACAAACCACGGCAGTGAACATAGTGAATGGCATGCAAGTATATATAGACATGTGGTTCAAATTAGGGCACGCAAAACATTGGATCCAAAATTCATATGACCGGGAATGACAACTAGCTTGAAGGAAATGATTGGAATAAGAAATAGACATTTGGTTAAAAACACTCAATCAAAAAAATAAGGCCTGATTGAAATAAAAATACATTTGCCTACAAAACATATAAAAGAAAAATAATAAAAATTGTTATTAGATGATTTTTTTTCTATTTTTTACAAAAGTTTTCTTTTGTAAAAGTTTTTCAGATTGTCTTTGTTTTAGTGCAGAGATGTGGGATCACTTGTATGAGCCACTCGATAGAGGAGATACTCATTGTCGAGGAAAAGAATAAGTACTCACAAATAAACAATGGAATCAAGGAAAAGACCTTGAGAGCTTGAATCAGCACGAAAAGGATAAATGCAATTCTTAAAAAAGACTTAATTATGTTTATATCTCAGTCTGAATAGATTCCAACATAAGAAGATAGATTCGGCACTGCTGCACCACCTTACCTTAGCGTCATGCCATAAGGTACAACGCACACACCTATATGCAGTAGAATGCAATTAGGACCCGTTGAAGTGCAGGAGCGCGAAATGGCCATTGTCTGTACCTTGCACATTACTGCCGAGCCTATGCATTTTATCCTTTAATAAAAGTTTCTACATTGGAACGGTGAGTGTCATCCTTTTCTTCTCTTTTGGTGCACTATATCTACAGTATATCTCAGTTCTCCTTAGTATAGAAAACACTTGCCATAATTAGGGCATCACCGCTTTTTGATGCCAGTAGGTCATCCCTTTAAAGCAGCAGGTTTTTGTTATGTAATCTGACAGCAGCATGAGGTAAAAACAGAGACCCTGATTCCTGTGATGTATCACTTAGTTTACTGGGTGCAGCAGTTATGATAGAGTCACTATTTTCTCTGGTGCAGATTTAATAGATTTCAAATGCAAAGCTGCATATAACCCCACCCCAACATCACAGATTATTGGGTACATTGTATACTTAAAGAAAGCTGCTAATCAGTGCTGCGGGGTATGGTTGAACCAGCAAGCACGAGGCCAGTTGTCCTGTAGTGATAATCTCCTGATAAAACACTGATTTTATTGAAACAGCAAAACACAGCCCAGTTACTGAAGCATCGCTAGATTCAGGGTTTGTTTTCCTACATTATGGTGCTCTCAGATTACACAGCAAAAACCTGCTGACAGATTACCATTAACCCCTTCACCCCGAAGCGTGTTTACACCATCCTGACCAGGTCAAATTTTTCAATTCTGACCAGTGTCAATTTACGAGGTCATAACTCTAGAACACTTCAACGAATCCTGGTGATTCTGAGAATGTTTTCTAGGGACATATTGTACTTGATGATAGTGGTAAAATATATTTGATATCATTTGCGTTTATTTGTTAAAAACAGTGGAAATTTTGCAATTTTCAAACTTTTAAATTTTTATACCAATAAATCAGAGAGTCATAGTGCACAAAATAGTTAATAATTAACATTTCCCATATGTCTAATTTACATTAGCACAATTTTGGAACAATAATTTTTTTTTTTTAGGAAGTTATAAGGGTTAAAAGTTGACCAGCGATTTCTCAATTTTACAACAAAATTTGCAAAACCATTTTTTAGGGACCACCTCACATTTGAAGTGACTTTGAGGGGCCTATATGATAGAAAACACCCAAAAATGACACCATTCTAAAAACTTCACCCCTCAAGGTGCTCAAAACCATATTCAAGAAATTTATTAACACTTCAGGTGCTTCACAGGAATTTTTGGAATATGCAAGAAAAACATTTACTTTTCTTTCACAAAAATTTTCCTTTAGACCTTTTTTTTTTTACTTTTGCAAGGATGACAGGAGAAAGTGGACCATGCATTTTGTTGTGCAATTTCTTCTGAGCATGCTGATACCCCATATATGGAAGAAATCAGATGTTTGGGCACATGGCAGGGCTCAAAAGAGAAGGAGCACCATTTGACTTTTTGTGCCCATGTGAGCCTACGTCTGCCCCGGCGGGTTCTTGGGTTATTTGTCCCCTCTCTCCCCCTTTATTTATTTGGAGTTTTTTTATCTGGAATATTATTGGGATGGAGCTTCTGCACCATGGAATTCTAATATTCTGACTCTGTGGTGGTAGTCTTGGCCTGGTATACTTTTGCTGCATATGTATTTTAATTGCTTATAGTGATTTTTGTGCTTGTTTCATTGTGTCCAATAAAATTATTTTTTATTTTCATATATTGTGAGTGTGCACATGCCTACAGGTAGTCTTTTGTCTTCCCTTACTTGAGCCCCCTATAAGTGACCCCATTTTACAAACTAAACCTCTCAATGAATTCATCTGGGGTGCAGTGATTATATTGACACCACAGGTGTGTCACAAACTTACTACCATTTGGCAGTGAGGAAAAAATAATTTACCGTATATACTCGAGTATAAGCCGAGTTTTTCAGCCCCTTTTTGGGCTGAAAAAGACCCCCTCATCTTATAATCGAGTCACGGTCCCTGTGATTGAAAAAAAAATGACATACTCACCTCTCGTCGCTGAGGGCCAGGTGCTGGTGCCCTGAGCAGGTGGGGACACCCGTGTGATATGGGAGACAGGTGCTGGGGTCACCGCTGGCTCAGGCCCCCGGCACTGGCGATATTTACTGGTCCCCGCTCATCGCTGCACACCGCTCTGTCTTCTGGGTCCCTATGCAGTAACGTTCAGGTCAGAGGGTGCGATGATGTAGTTAGTGCGCGCCGCGCCCTCTGCTGCCTGAACATCACTGGAAAAACACCCGGAAGACAGAGCGGGGCACAGCAATGGAGTGGAAACCGGTAAATATCACCAGTGTCGGGGTCCTGAGCCAGCAGCAGCTTCAGCAGCAACATATGGGGCATATATATCAATGGAGCATCTTACAAAGCCACCATTATCCTATGAGCAGCATTATATGGAGCATATTTATCTATGGAGCATCTTATAGGGCCATCATTATCCTAAGTGCAGCATTATATAGGGCATATTTATCTATGGAGCATCTTATGGGGCCACCATTATCCTATGTGCAGCATTATATGGGGCATATTTTGCATGGAGCATCATATAGGGCCACCATTATCCTTTGTGCAGCATTATATGGGGCATATTTTGTATGGAACATCTTATGGGGCCCATCATGAACTGTATGGAGCATTATATGGGGCTCCTGATTCAATATGGATATTCAAAAAAATTTAACCTACTGATATCTCAATTAATTTTACTTTTATTGGTATCTACTTTAATTTACCAGTAGCCACTGCATTTCCCACCCTTGGCTTATACTTGAGTCAATAAGTTTTCCCAGTTTTTGTGGCAAAATTAGGGGCCTTGGCTTATACTCGGGTCGGCTTATATTCGATTATATGCGGTACATTTTTACAACCAAGATTGTGTGTTAGCCCCAAGTTTTACATTTTCACACTGGGAAATGGGTAAAAATGGCACTAGAACTTGTCCCATAATTTCTGCTGAATGTAGAAATATCCCATATATGGATGTACTGTACTACTTAGCCATATAGAGTGACTCAGGAGGAACAGTGTGTTATTTGTCTCATGGAGTGCAGATTTTCCTAGACTAGTTTGTGGATTCCATATAAAGAGCCCCAAAGTGCTAGAAAAGCAGAATCCCCCCTCAAGTGACCCTATTTTGGAAATCACAACTGTTTGAGAATTTATTTACAGATGTAGTGACAATTTTGACTCCATGGGTGTTTTCCAGAAACAAGCAGCAGTGGATGTTGCTGAGTGAAAATTGCAAACTGTCATTGTAGTGACCAGTACATTATGCCCAGCCTGTGCTTCTGGAGACATGCACCTTTAAATTAGGCTGGCTACACTACAGAAATGCCAAGCATGTGGACACTAAATGTTGTTTAGGCACATTGGTGCTCAGAAGGGAGTAGGGGCATTTTGATTTGGGAACGGAGAATTTGCTGAATTTCTGTTGGGGAGCGAGAAGCCTTTTAGCTTTTCCAGAGCCTTTGTGCTATCAGTAACATGGAAGCTTGCTATATTTCTGTTAACAGATGAAAGATCTGTGGGATGGCTTTCTTTTTTTGTGGATTTAGTAGTTGAAGCTTTTATTGGGAACATTTTACATAATGTTAGGGATCACAGTTTTCCGGCACCCTATGCTGAACACGTACCATCTGGGTTTCCATCTAAAGGGGGTTTTACACATAGAGATATTGCTAACAATATCGCTAAAGCATCACCGATTTGGTGACGCAGCAGCAATATCGCTAGCGATATCGCTATGTGTGATACTTACCTCTGACCGGCTCCCCCGCTGTCCATCGCTGATCGCGCGAGATCGCGCAGCTCCATTTCTCGTCAGGCGCTTCCTGCTGGGCTTCCTGCCGGCGCCAACGAGCGACGCGTGGGCGCGGACAGGAGGACGTCAGGATCGCCACGTCTGAAAGGTAAGTAACGACCGCTGTATCGCTGCTGCATCACTGTGAGATCTACCTGTGTGGCAGCTCACTAGCGACCATTTAGCGATGCACCAGCGATCCTGATCAGGTCGTATCGTGGTCGGGATCGCTGGTGCATCGCTAAATGTAAAGAGGCCTTTAATTTCTGAGTGATGTGACAGATGAAATCCCGAGGGAACCATTCTTTAGAATGAGTCAGCAGATTTACGCTGGACTCCATCTGGCATCTGTTCAGCTGTGTCCTTTTCAGAAGCACACAAAACTGTGGCCAATGGCACTTTTATGCAGTCCTAAAATGACAGACACTGCCGGATCACAGGTCAGACGGCATCCACATTGTCTCCAGCTACCTCATTATAGGGAATCGTCCATTGGGGGTTCTGTCTGAATCACGTATTTCAGAGATTTACACATAAACTTCGGTGTAAGCGCTCAGTGCAGAGAGCAGGATAAATATGAGGCAAGCCTTACTGCAATCTTTAGAAGGCAAAATGAAAAAATCAACAGCAGGTGAAGAATTGGTTTTATTTAGGTTTTACACTGTTCCTTGTGCAGCATAAGTGAATAGGTGACTTTATTTTTCGGGTCGGTGCGATTACAGCGATACCATATTTATATTGGGTTATTATGTTTGGCTGCTGTCACTCACTAAGAGACACTTTTTCTTGTGAAAACTAGTTTTTGCATCACCATATTTTGAGAGTTATCATTTTTTCATATTTCGTGCAACAGAGTCATGTTATGGCTTGTTTTTGTGGGACAAGCTGACATTTCTATTGGTACTATTTTCGGGCACATGACATTTTTTGATTGCTTTCTATTCCAATTTAATGAACAAACACCAGCAATTCAAGAATTGCTTTTTTTATACCATTCCATGTACGTTGCTAAGACAGCATTATTCTCCGGGTCAGTACAATTACAGCGATACTTCAGTTATATTTTTTTATGTTTTGGCTCTTTTACACAATAAAAACTATTTTGCAAAAAAAAATTATTTTTGCATCGCTTTATTCTGAAAGCTATAACTTTTTTATTTTTCTGCTGATGGAGCAGTATGGTGTCTTGTTTTTTGCAGGACAAGATGATGTTTTCAGCTGTATCATTTTAATTTACATCCGTCTTTTTTATTGCATTTTATTGCACTTTTTTTCATCAGTATGATGATAAAGCATTGTTTTTTTGTCTAGTTTTTTATTTATTTTTCACGGTTTTCACTGAAGGGGTTAACTAGTGGGATAGTTTTATAAAGCGGGTCGATAGGGGCGCAGTAATTCCAAATATGTGTACTTTTATTGCTTTTTTTATCATTGTCTCAGGATGGAACATCTCTTTATAATGTCAGATCGCTGATCAACACTCTGCACTACACTGTATCAGATCAGCAATCTGACAGGCAGGGAAGGAGGCATGCCAGCATCTGCTCTCAGCAGGCACTCACAAGCCAGATCTCTGCAGGAACTGGAAAGACCCCACAGCCATTTTGGTGCCAGAGGTCTCCATGAAGACCATCAGGTCAAGGCGATCGCATCGCATTGTTCTGAAATAAGCGCCCAAGGAGCCTCACATCAGAGGGATTAAATGCCCACAATCGGTGCTTGCACCAATCTTGGGCATTGCTGTGGGTTGTCAGCTGTCACATACAGCTGACACCTGTACCCAAACGCTACGGCCCTCAGTGTGAGGCCGCTCAATCGGTGCGCCGTACTAGCACTGCTGTTTGCGGAAACGCACCTCCCGCAGATCAGCACTAGTCTAGTGCATGTCAGGAAAGGGATTATACTTAATGAAAGCTCTATGAAAAAATGCATAGTTCTCAACCTTATACCCATCCAATACAAATTATGACAAAAAACTGGAGTGGCTAGGGAATAAAGAAAGCAGGGAACAAACTGTTATCATAATAAAGGTTTTGCTACATTTTGAAACAATTTTTAGCCCATGATTTAAAATATTTTTAGAAAAGTTCATAGACATGTATGACAAGTGTGTTAAAAAAAACCCTCTGTAATTTAAAGCTTGCAAACTATGTAAAGTGCTCTCCAAACTATAATTGCTTAGCCTAATGTAGATTCCTAACGTGCAAAACAAAACACACTTAATTGCAATGTGCTGGATATTAATGTAAATCCAGGTTTTCCATTTTTTCACAAAGCTTAAGGGCTATATAAAGAAAGATTCTTCTATATTTTAATATACTGTAAGTATATAAATTATGCTTAAGTTTCTCACCATGTTCAAGATCTTGGCTTGCTGTCATCAAATTCTAATATTCTTCTTCATATTTTTAAATATTTTTAAGTTAAGGCCCTGGATGCGTTTTTTTGTTTATTTATATATTAACCCCTTAACTACCAAGGGTGGTTTGCACGTTAACTCCCGGGCCAATTTTTACAATTCTGACCACTGTCCCTTTATGAGGAAATAACTCTGAAACGCTTCAATGGATCTCAGTGATTCTGACACTGTTTTCTCTTGACATATTGTACTTCATGATAGTGGTAAAATATCATTCAAATAACTTGTGTTTATTTGTGAAAAAAACAGAAATTTGGCGAAAATTTTGCAATTTTCCAACTTTGAATTTTTATGCTCTTAAATCACAGAGATACAGCACGCAAAAAACTTAATAAGTAACATTTCCAACAGATTTACTTTACATCAGCACATTTTGGAACCAAAATTTTTGTTTGTTAGGAAGTTAAAAGAGTTAAAAGTTGACCAGCGATTTCTCATTTTTGTAACACCATTTTAATTTTACAGACCACATCACATTTGAAGCCACTTTGAGGGGTCTATATGATAGAAAATACCCAAAAGTGACACCATTCTAAAAACTTCACCCCTTAAGGTGCTCAAAACCACATTCAAGAAGTTTATTAACCCTTCAGGTGCTTCACAGGAATTTTTTGAATATTTAAAAAAAAAATGAACATTTAACTTCTTTTCACAAAAAAATACTTCAGGTTCAATTTTTTTATTTTACCAAGGGTAACAGGAGAAATTGGACTGCAAAAGTTATTGTGCTATTTGTCCTGAGTACGCTGATACCTGATATGTGGGGGGGAACCACTGTTTCGGTGCATGGCAGAGCTCAGAAGGAAAGGAGCGCCGTTTGACTTTTTCTATGCAAAATTGGCTGGAATTCAGATCGGACGCCATGTCACATATGAAGAGCCCCTGATGTACCTAAACAGTGGAAACCCCCACAAGTGACCCCATTTTGGAAACTAGCCCCCCCATGGAACTTATGTAGATGTGTGGTGAGAACTTTGAACCCCCAAGGGCTTCACAGAAGTTTATAACGTACAGCCGTACATTTAAAAAATCATATTTTTTCCACATAAATGATCTTTTCACCTTCAATTCTTATTTTTCCAAGGGTAACAGGACTATAAAAGTTATTGTTCAATTTGTCCTGAGTACGCTGATACCCCATATGTAGGTGTAAACGACTATTTGGGCGCATGGCAGAGCTCAGAATGGAAGCAGCCCCATTTGACGTTTTTGGCTGGAATTGAGATCAGACACCATGTCGTGTTTGAAAAGCCCCTGATGTACCAAAACAGTGGAAACCCCCCACAATTGACACCATTTTGGAAACTAGACCCCCCCAAGGAACTTATCTAGATGTGTGGTGAGAACTTTCAACCCCCAAGGGCTTCACAGAAGTTTATAAGGTACAGCCGTACAATTAAAAAAACATATTTTTTCCACAAAAATGATCTTTTCACCCTCAATTCTTATTTTTCCAAGGGTAACAGGACGCTAACAGTTATTGTGCAATTTGTCCTGAGTACGCTGATACCCCATATGTGGGTGTAAACGACTATTTGGGCGCATGGCAGAGCTTGGAAGGGAAGCAGCTCCATTTGACGTTTTTGACTGGAATTGAGATCGGACACCATGTCACGTTTGGAAGCCCCAGATGTTCCAAAACAGTGGAAACCCCCCACAAATGACACCATTTTGGAAACTAGACCCCCCAAGGAACTTATCTAGATGTGTGGTGAGCACTTTGAACCCCCCAGTGCTTCACAGAAGTTTATAATGCCCGGGCGTGAAAATAAAAAAATCGTATTTTTTTCACAATCATTTAGTTCCCAATTTTTTTATTTTCCCAAGGGCACCAGGAGAAATTGGACCCCAAACGTTGTTGTCCAATTTGTCCTGAGTGCACTGATACCTCATATGTGGGAGAAAGCTACTGTATGGGCACATGTCGGGGCTCGGAAGGGAAATAGTGACGTTTTGGAATGCAGACTTTGATGGAATGGCCTGCGGGTGTCATGTTGCCTTTGGAGAGCACCTGATGCACCTAAACAGTGGAACCCCCCACAAATTACACCATTTTGGAAACTAGACCCCCTAAGGAACTTATCTAGATGTGTGGTGAGCACTTTGAACCTACCAGTGCTTCACAGAAGTTTATAATGCCCGGGAGTGAAAATAAAAAAATCGTATTTTTTTCACAATCATTTAGTTCCCAATTTTTTTATTTTCCCAAGGGTACCAGAAGAAATTGGACCCCAAAAGTTGTTGTCCAATTTGTCCTGAGTACACTGATACCTCATATGTTGGAGAAAGCTACTGTATGGGCACATGTCGGGGCTCGGAAGGGAAATTGTGACGTTTTGGAATGCAGACTTTGGTGGAATGGTCTGCGGGTGTCATGTGCGTTTGGAGAGCCTCTGATGTGCCTAAACTATTCAAACTCTCCACAAGTGACCCCATTTTGGAAACTAGACCCCCCCATGGAACTTATCCAGATGTGTGGTGAGCACTTTGAACCCCCAAGTGCTTCACAGAAGTTTATAACGCCTTGGCGTGAAAATAAAAAAATCATATTTTTTTCCACAAAAATGATATTTTTGCCCCCAATTTTTTATTTTCCTAAGGGCAATAGGAGAAATTGGACCCCAAAAGTTATTTTGCAATTTGTCCTGAGTAGGCTGATACCCCATTTGTGGAGGTGAAACACTGTTTGGGCGCATGGCAGAGCTTGGAAGGGAAGGAGCACCATTTGACTTTTTCAACGCAGAATTGGCTGGAATTGAGATCAGATGCCGTGTTGCGTTTGGAGAGCACCTGATGTGCCCAAACAGTGGAAACCCCCCAATTCTAACTCCAACCATAACCCCAACACACCCCTAACCCTAATCTCAGCCCTAACCCTAGCCCTAGCCCTAATTCTAACCCTAGCCCTAGCCCTAACCCAAGCCCAAGCCCTAACCCTAATCCTAACATTAGCCATAACCCTAGCCCTAACCCTAACCATAATGGGAAAATAATAATTTTATTATTTTTCCCTAACTAAGGGGGTGATAACGGGGGGGTTTGAATTACTATTTATGGCAGTTTTTATATTTGGCAGCTGTCACACTCTAAAAGACACTTTTTATTGTAAAAATAGTTTTTGCATCACCACATATTGAGAGCTATAATTTTTCCATATTTTGACCCACCGAGTAATGTGAGGTCTTATTTTTTGTGGGTCGAGTTGATGTTTTTATTGGTATTATTTTCGGGCACGTGACATCTTTTAATCGCTTTTTATTCCGATTTTTGGGACGCAGAATGAACAAAAACCAGCGTTTCATGAATTTCTTTTGAGGGGTGCGTTTACACCGTTCTGCGTGCGGTAAAATTGATAAAGTTGTTTTATTCTTCGGGTCAGTACGGTTACAGCGATACCTCATTTATGTTGTTTTTTTATGTTTTAGCGCTTTTATGCAATGAAAACAATTTTATATAAAAAATAATTATTTTTGCATCACTTTATTCTGCGAGCTATAACTTTTAATTTTTTGCTGATGACTCTGTGTTGTGGCTCGTTTATTGCGGGACAAGATGACGTTTTCAGCGGTACCATGGATATTTATATGCGTCTTTTTGATCGTGCGTTGTTGCACTTTTTGTTTGGCAGTATGATAATAATTCATTATTTTTTGCTTCGTTTTTTATTTTATTTTTTAAGGGGTTTGCTAAAGGGGTTAACTAATGGGACAGTTTTTTAAGGCGGGTCATTACCGACGCGGCAATACCAAATATGTGTACTTTTATTGTTTTTTTTTCTTATTTCCAAAAAATGAATTTATTAGGGAATATTTTTTTTTTAATTTATTTAGCGATTTTGAAAAAATTATTTTTACACTTTTTTTTAACTTTATTAGGTTGTCCCAGGGGGGACATTACTGTGAGGGTTTTGTGTGCAATTATGTACAATTTGCCTGTTTTCTTTTTTTTTTGTTTTACCAATACATGCAAAGGAAATAAATACAAGTATAGCAAAACATATGTAAATGCTATAATAATCAGGGAGAAATACTTCATTTTCTGAAACAATTTCAAGGATGCCAACACTTTAGGCCATAACTGTGCATAACGAAAATACCAAAACTTAAAGTTTTCACTATTTAACTAGTTCAATTTATCAGCTGTACATGCTACAGCAATACTGATGGCGACATGCAGTGCCTTGGGACTGTGGGCGCTATCCAGGTCCCTAAAAGTAGGAGCGCTGTAGTCTATCACTGTTCCCCAGATTATTCCTGAAGGTGGAGATGCCGGGTTCATGTGCCTTGGTATGATCCTATATCAACCCTTATCTGTCATCTGCAAAGTTGAAGTCTATAGGATAACACCTGACAAACAAGGGAAGACAGGGATCAATGAAAATAACAATCAGGCAAAATACACTCTCCAAACAGAGTGGAACACAGGGGAGTTAAAGGAAGAAGAAAACAAATAGGAGAGGTTGAGGATGTTCACAAAAACAAGATTCTAAGCAACAACCACCTTAACAAATCTCCAAACTCCCACTCCAGCCACAAACTACACCTCCACCTCCAAACCAAGCACTAAGAAATAACACTAGCAATTCCTCAGTTCATAATCAGAACAAAAATAACTTCTAAAATAACATTTTTATTAGTTTATGGTCAAAATACCCATACAGTATGATCAAAGAGAAGTAGTAAATTGAAAAAGTCTTAATATAACCTTAATAGTAAAGATTCTCTAGAGGGGGTTGGATGTGCGCTCTCCCTACCTTACCCTACCTTGCCACGGAGGATGGGACCCTATGTTCAACACGGCTCCCCCACTCAGTGTCGGCTCTCCATTATGACCCTAAAGGGACAAGATACCAGCAAACCATCACCAACACCAATAACAATAAAGTGCTGTGGTGCAATTCAATGGCCTATATATTTTAGGAAAATTATACAGACATGTAATAGTCAATGGTCCTCACTAAAATATACTTATTGGTGCTTATTTATTCAAAGAGCACCAATAGTAAACCAAAGGGGGAAACAAACCCATATAGTAATGGGATCAACAAGTTTTATTTAGCAGTTCAACAAAATGTCTCTATAATAGCCATGGTACAAAGCAACATTAATAAAAGTACATCACAAATTGTTCAAGCAGTAATAAACCCACTTGAAATTACATAGATAGAGGCAAGGTAAAAATTGATTCATGAAGACCATACTAGGGATCAAAAATTGCAGTAAGTAAAAAAGGAAACACTCATCCAATGCAATAGTACAAGCCAATCCCGACACATTTCCCGCAGAAAGACCAGGGTTCAACAGGGGACCAAATGTGCTTGTGAGTAGGAGGTTACTGCAGTGAGCAACATCCTATATTTACCGCATATACAAAATGAAAAATGCATTGTGTGTCTCACATCATCTCTATTTTTAAGTACTCCCACCAAGGTGCCACAGAAGTTGTCATCCGAATCTGAGAGAAATGCAAATGCACTCCACACGGTATCTGAACTCTCACGTGTCACTGGAAGTGACTAAATTGTAGGCGGTGCCAAAAATGATGCCGTGGAAATTGTCATGCTCATTACGGTGGAACACAAGGTGCGTTCCACAGCCTCCTCAATGATTATCACGTCACTAGACGTAGTGCGATCTGAGAGAGGGCCAGTAGCAAAGGATAACGTGTCACCAGAAGTGACAAAAACGCTGGGAGGATGTAGAAAATCACTCCATGTAGTTAAGTAGCAAGGGAAGAGGGCTAAATGCTCAATGCACTATTATACTTCATCACAGTGGGTATATAGAGAAATAGAATGCATGGGCAAAAACTGAATTAATTAATTAATTATAAAGCATATAAACATGATGGTATTGAAATAAAGCCATCCAAATGTCATAGCACCCAACATGCTATAATATCAAAAATAAATATTCAAAACTAGAAAAAAATTGATGTTCCAATATAGCATTATAACCTTATGCCCATAATGAAACAACTATAGGCTACTATTTGTGATTTACTCACATTAGCATCTAGAAATTAACCCTAGTACACTGATGAAGGTCTATCACGAGCGAAATGTTTGTAACTAGTGGCTACTGTATGTATTAAAATTCTGATTTTTTTTTGCACCTAAAATCCTTGACTGTGCCCGGTATTTGATACATAATGGAATATATGGCATACCTCTCATCACAATAACAGCAGAATGATGTTACTTCTGACAGCAACACCATCAGCTTGAGTCAATGTTCTGCTCAGTTCACCTCCTCCATTGCCACAACACTTAATGTTGTGCATAGCAAAATTTCAATTATATCAACTACTCTTTTTTCTGTTCTGCACCTTAGATCCATAACCCACAGCAGCGGGGAGGCTAACAAAGATACTTCGCTAGAACAACTTATTCTATTTAATTTATTGGAAGAGATGAATAGTCAGACTTTGTATTTGGATGACATAGAGATGGAGAATATGATTGTAATGTCTAGTTATGTTGCTGCCTTTTGCAAGCTGTGATGATAGGTGCATTGGTAGCAGTAGTAATACTCTGAGCCCAGGAAAATTTGTAGGTGGGAATCAGAGTTGGGGAGGGAGGAGAAAGGGAAGGAGATCAAGCAATTTCCCACACAGGGGCAACTCTCAGGTGAATGAGGAAATAAGATGATGATAATTCTGTGGTGCACAAGATCTGGGAACCAGACAAGGGTGGTGAGGAAGTGATGTCATCAAAGGAGGTGGCTGTTGGCTTCAGAAATATAGAGTAAATGTGATGTCCAGTTAAGAGAAAAATTTGCTTGTCTGCTCAACAATGCATGAAAGCTCTGGTTGTGATGATTGCGAGTTAGTTTGCGTGGGCATCTTGTGTGTAGGAATTCTTTTGTAAGTTGTTACTAGACAATTCTTTGGCAGTCTGCAGGTTTTGAACATGGACATCCTGGCTCGCATATTCTAAGTGAATCTTTTGTGCTGCACCACCCAACTGAAACAAATGGTAAATTCTCCTTTACTAGAAGTTAGGTCTACTTCCACCACCATGTGGCAGCTATCTGTGTCCTTCTACATCTCCTCCACATACTACTCAATAGACAAGACTCCATCCTTGATGGCCACAGTGCACAGTGTTGATTCCCCAAATCACTCTCATTATTTTTGTTCTTGTAAGGTAAAAAGTTTTCAAGTATGTTTACAGCTTGAAAGCATGGGAGATAAAAGCCGCACAATGGATGAGTTGCTGCTGACTTTCAAATAGTAAATCTCATAATAGATGACTCCATGTGAACTGCAGCTGGAAATTATCATAAGTGACACTACGCAGAGTATTCTGGCTGCCTTAAATTTGGACAAAGTACATCATGCTCCCTGCAAGGCACACATCCTGAAACTAATACTGCAATATTTCTGTTATAAATATATCTGCTTAAAGGGAACCTGTCACCTTGTTTTGCCATTATAAGATGCGGCAACTGCCTTTCGGGGCTTATCTACAGTATTCTGTAATGAGGTAGATAAGCCCTTGGTCCGACCTGAAAGAGAAGAAAAACAAGTTTTATTATACACACTCGGAGGCAGTCCGCTCCGATGGGTGTCACAGGTCTGGGTATGGCACCTCCCATCTTCATGCGATGTTGTCATCCTACTTGCTCCTGCGCAGGCGTACTCATTTGCTTTGTTGAGGGCAGAAGCAAAGTACTGCAGTACTTGGCTCTTCCCTCAACAGGGCAGATCAGTATGCCTGCACAGGAGCACGTCACGAAGCAAGCAAGAGGTCTACATCGCATGAAGATGGGAGGCGACGGACGTGCGACACGCATTAGACTAAACCGCATATAACAGAAACATGTGCACCATACCTGCATTTTTCATCCACTCCTGGTTTTGGCTTACAAATACTAGGCGAAAACCTGATCAAATACTGATAGTGTGACCATAGCCTTAGAGACAATAACAAACCCTGTGTATTTTGACCCTGTAGTCATTCTTCCATCTAACACCTAGTTCTTTAACAAATGCTAATCATCCAAATATATGTTGCTTCAAATTAGTGGAGAAGAAATTAATTGATATGCCTAATCGCTATAGACACGAAACAATAGGGCATTTTTAATTAAATATATGTGTTAAGTTGCTTTTTTTTGTTTAATTAAAGATGCATTCGAGATTTAAAAAAATAAGCATTTTAAAACAAATAAATATTATATATTCTATAATAGCTTGACAGCATTTAAAGCATTGATATCACACCTTATCTAAGGTTCAAATGTATTACAAAACACTTAATAATAATACAAAGATTCAATAAATCACATAATTAGTAGATACAGAAGAACAGAATTAAATCATAATACTCAAATACTCAAATCCTTCATTATGTCTGACGACATCTTTTACAGAGATAAGTTGTAGTTATCATGTAAGTTACGGCTTAACAACAATTTTTTTAGCCTTCACTCTTGATATTTGGTTTTACATTGAACTAAGATCTACATGACCTGACATATTTCACTAAGAAAAAAGTACAAGCTATTGTTTGAATTATACCTTGACAGATGTAATTTCAACTTAGCTGAGTCCCAGAGTTTTCCAGTTGTAGTAATGTAAACCCTATGTTTGTATGAAATTGTGACACTACAAAATATAAATGTTTGCATGTTTTTGGGACACTGGCATGAAACAAAGAACAAAAAACAATTGCTGGGCTTCCCAAATATTCTTTCTTTGACCATGTTTTTTGTGTAATGCAGCTTTTTACTGATTTTTCTATTATATACATGGCAATATAAAATATAAAAACAGAATCTCTGCTCTACACAGAGAGACATACTATAAGAATGCAAAACATCAAATTGTAAAAATATTACTGTAAAATGTTAAACAAGCACATTTCAACTGAAATCGGTCTATATTTTATTACATGTGTTAAAACTAACAGATCATATTCTTTTCTTTGGGCTACCTAAAGTAAAATACATCAGTTTGCATCAGTGTATAAAGATTTATCAACCGTTAACATTACTGGCGCTGTTCTTACAGCAAGCCAATTCCTTCCATAGCCATAACATGCATCTCCCAAGAACTCATTATTTGCCAATGCTGTCAGATTTCATTCATGATGGTCAGCATTTTACTAGAGTCAATATCGCAGCTTGTGCATTATGCACATTTTTATGGAGTGGTACAATGCCAATTGGGATAATCAATTTACATTTTATATGTATATGTTGGAGATCAGCAAATCTTTTAAAATTTTAATTTACAAGCTTTGACCAGATTTAAAAAAAACAACTTGCGGTCAATCAATTAGCTACAAATCACAAGTACTCAGATCACCTTTAAAAGATGTGTATACTACTCCTGATCTCTTATGACTGTATCGAATCCATTTCAAACTCTTTAACTCAAGCACAACCTTTGTAATGCCAAAGTAGTTTCAACATATATGACCATGGGTCAACTTAAGGTATTCGTCCTTCATTTCTGTGCTGTCAGTAGAATGTTCTCACTATTTTATTCCTTTCTTTCCTATATCTATTGCTAAGCTATGAGACTGTGTATTCTTCTATCTATCCAGATTCACCACAATATGGATGCTGCATACTGCCTGTTTCTGACGTTATATATAAATAGGAGAAACGTAGGAGTTTACAACAAAATGCAAAATTTATTAACACCATACAATAAATAACATGAACACACAAGTTGTTAAAAGGCCCTATTTGGGACTCTGTCTGCGTGGTAGGCTGGACACGTCCGGATAGCGTGGGGTTAAGAGTGGGGATTACGCTCGCATGCGCCGTTACAACGTGGCCGAAGCTAGGCGGTGTCATGTGACACCCACGTGACCAGTATCCATGGATACTTAAGGTCCTATTCCACAATGATTACACGAGAAAGTGGCGATGAAACTCGCATCAGGGAACGTTAGCGTGGCACCACAGCATACTTGGTGAGATTTAAATCTTCCTCCTTACTTCCCCTTTACTGTTTGCCTTTTATTTGCATCTTGTAGCGCTGCTACATGGGGCGGGCTGGTATACTGACAACCACAGGCTCTACCTCTGTGGGCCAACCCTTATGAAGGGAGTCTCTCATGGTCAGATGACTATAAAAGGGCACAAGTCTAACCCATGTGCTGTATAGCGCTCTTTCCTTGTCATTAGCATCTGTGAACAATTTATATAAGCTAATTGATTGACTTGTTCTTATTGTTATGTAACCAATATAAGGTACTTTCTTAATTTGTGTATGTGGAAGTTATCTCCCTAACTAAAGGTACTTGCTGATACTTTAAGAATCATTGACTTATGCTGTTTGGTGCCTCTCTGTCTGGTATCTTTGTCTTGACACATCTTTTAACCACTTGTGTGTTCATGTTATTTATTGTATGATGTTAGTAAATTTTGTACTTTGTTGTAAACTCCTACATTTCTCCTATTTATATTATATTGAATTATGGAGGTATCTGTAGTTATTAGGTGACTTTGCTCACCGCTACATGGCATAGAAAATGAGACTGGATATCCGTGTATTACTGTTTCTGATGTTATGTGATAGTCCTTCTTGATTGGCTGTACTTTATGTTGTAATGTGTTAATCTGCAAAGAATTATTGGCATCTCACCCAGTTTCACTTAAAGTCATTTTAAACTTCCCTGACTCATGTAATCTTCTGTAACGTATAAAATTGATCGCCATTTTAACTAATTTGTATTACTCAAATTGCTTTTTTTAAATTTCCCAGGTTTAATGGATTTTGAAAAGTATGGCACAAATTAGATTTGCATCAAATCAGTTTGCTCATCTCTAGTTTACATGATGCTTGGTATACACTGAGCCAAATGATAGATGTGGTAAAAGATAATATATAAACTTCATCAAACTCTGCCAGAGATGAGGAAGACTGTAATGATTTTCCGCTTTTTTTGGTCCAGAGCCTTAGATGTTCCTTCCTCAGAGAAAGAATCTTAATTTTATATTTAGGGAATATAGGGAATAGCTGGTCACTTGTGAGGACAATTTTTGACTTCCTTTCCCAATCAACTATTCACATAATCTGCAATAAAAATGTTGTATATTTAAAACTGTCACGCAGTATACAAATATGACAATATGATCCTTTAGTATATATGATGTAAAAGTTCTTGTGTAGCTAGCCGTAAAGATAATAATATTATAATGTTAAAGGTCAACATAATACAGGCATTCCAGAGAGATATGTTTAAGATGAAACCATGAAGTTATGAAAAACATCACATTGCAGACAAGGTCAAGTGAAAATACTTACAAATACTTTACAGGTAAGGGTCTCATCTGCTTTGCCGATACTCCTCATAGAGAAATAATAAAGCCCAAGAAACACTGAAAAAATCCCTACTAAGAGACTGCAGTAAAACTCCTTTGCTTAATGTTTTCTTTATTGTTTATATTATTGAATAGCTACTACATTGTAAGGAAAGGTTGCGTTGAAGAACACATTCTATACAGCTACTAGCTGCACAGAACTCAGATGGGTAACTCTACTTTGCTGCCTTTAGTGCCATTGATGACAGATGCCTATGCTGGTAGAATCTCCAAAGGGACCAAATTGGATATATTATTACCAACAAAAAATACTTAGCGCTAAATAAAGGACTGTATTGAGCTAGTAATCTTTTAGAATCAGTAAATGTAAACTGGCTTTGCTAGCTCTTACATATTTCAAATATTGAACCAATATTTTTAGGATCTTGCATGTCAACTTTTACATGTAGATTTTTTAATGTGAAAATTTTATGTTAGTTATATTCTATGTACTTTCTCTACAATACCTACAATTGGTTAGCATTTTAAAACCTCTTCCTACTATTGCTTTTTTCAACTATATTATTGTTTAATACCTGTAAATTATTACTTGTAATTTTGATACATAAGCTTTCCATACTTCCTAGTAACATTTTTTTAAAACCTTTAAAAATTAATAAATTGTACATTAGTAGGTTTTCAGTAGATCAAATAGTTTTGGCAACTTAAACCACATTCTTCACCAGTTTTCTGTTAAATAGTTCAGTACTCTATGTAAGACTTAAAGGGATTGTCCCACAAACTAATTAGATTTTAATTAACAGATTTTGTAATAAAAATTAGTTTCACAACTAGATGTGTTAAAAAATGTTCCTGTGCTGAGATAATCTTATAAATGTGCCCCTATTAACCTGCATATATCCCAAAAAGACAATTAACCTATCTTCGACAAAACTGTACTAATGCCTCTGATTTTGTAGAGGAAGCTCAAATTTTTTTAAAAAAAATTTAAGTATAGGCTGCAAATGGGACTTCCTAGAAGCGTCACTAGAGGAGGTCCAAAGAGCAACTAGAACCAATTTGATTTGTAATAATAGGTTACCATCAAAACTGTTAAATCTACAAGAACAAATTTACCGAATTCCTCTCATCACTCAATATCATACAAATAATGGGGCTTTTTAGAATGCAATAAATAAATATTGTAATATCCTACAGCAGGGCAACATCATAGGGGATTATTTGCCACCACGCCCCAAATTTGTATACAGACGTGCACCAACTTTAGGTCTAAAGATTTCCCCCCAACAAAGGCATTAACACAATACTTAATACAGAGAAATTTGGTTCACTAAGACAAGTGGGTTTTAGTCCATGTATTTTCTGTCCTTGTTGCAGTGCTCTCACAGTAGAACAAGCATAACCAATTTTAGCAGTACAGAAGGGTAATATATATCATCAAGTGCCCGTGCAGCAAAATATATGTGAGAAGGACAATAAGGAAACTGTCACAAAGAACAAAGGAACACTTCAACAACATGAAATAAGGATACATAGGCCATAACTCGTAAAGACATTTTAGAGTTAATCATAACCAATCCTGTAAGGGCCTCATTTTTTTTTATCCAAATTATATGTAAACATTGCAGAGATAGAAATTACATTGACCAGAATCCATTTGCATTATCTTATTAAATAGTTTGGCTCCAAAAGGTCTAAATTTTCATTTAGAATTACGTGTCTGTTAATCTATTTTAGAAATTTCTTTACTTGTTACTTTTATTTTAAAATTTTGTTACTAAAAAATGTTTTTTCCAAACTCCTTTGATCATTCTTCCTTCCTTTTTTTCTCACTCCTTTTTTTCTTTCACCATCTTTCCCTCCACTCCTATTATGTTATTTAATAAAGTTAAAATTTATATTTTATATTTATTTTAATACATTATACAGTATCTGTTATCCAAAAAGTTTACAATTAAAATACATGGAGGGACATAAGTTCACATATTATGCAATAAATTCCATCAGCACTTATTATGTAAGCAACACTATGTAGTATGCACTAAGTTTAACATTGGTGGATCGAGGGAGAGCCTTCTACAGTTGCTTGGAGAAAGAGGTGGAGCAAGAGCCTAAAAAGCACCAGTCCACCAGGTTCTACTGCAACATTGGACTACACCGAGTTCCAGAGTTCCATCAGCAAGTTGGTTAACACCAGAAGCAGCATGGACCTTCTCCACCATACCTGTACGATGCAACTGCATGGAAGGCCACTTGCTCCTAGGTGAACACTCCATTTGCACTTTATACCACCTGCATTTTTAATACAAATATTTACCAGCACAGAAGTGCGACACTATTGCACAAATATTAATGTTAATAATATTTTTAAAAGATAATTTCTAATATTTATGCAGGAACATTCTTGCATATAAATACCAATAAGTGTGCATCTTTCATTATTCATATTTGCCAGCACAGAAGTGCAACACTATTACCCAAATATTAATAATACTTTTTAAAAGACAATTTCCAATATTTATGCAGGAACATTCTCGTATATAAAAACCAATAAGTGTGCAACTTTCATTATTTATTTGGATTTAGTTAGTACTTTTCTGATCAATGTGTTGCTGAATAAAGCACATTTTTCAACTGGGATACATTATATGTAAGCTAGTCATTTATACAGCATACTAGAGCGACAAACATTTTGATAAAATAATATAACCATAATATAGTGAATGTAGCAGTAACCAGTGATTGCTATCACTACTCAATGTTCATGTCAGTGATGAGCTAAAGGTGCTGAGGACATTGGCCATAGAAATAAAAACCAGCTTCCAGGGAGGATGGGACTGGATGCCTTACCAGATCGGCAGTAACCAAATTGCTCATTGCTAACATATAATCATTTAGCACCTTCACGGCTGATGATGTATATTTCACAGCAATCACTGATTGCTTAAAGTGGACTTTAGACAAGACTTTACATAAAGACAAACCCCTCCTCCTCTCCAATTTTTATGATCCTTTCATCACTACATGTCACAACATGTTGATCATGTTGTTGTCACTCACCTTGCACCTTGAGTGACTCCCAGCACTGCAGTTTATGTATACAATCATGGTGCAGGGGGGAAGGATCACACACTGTACGGTGAGCAGTAACTGTAACAGCTCTCTTCACCACCTCAATGACTGGAAGCAAGTGGTAGCAGGGAGAATATAACTTTATTTTCTTCCTGTAGCTGCTCCTCCAGTGAACCAGATAGACATGATTTAAACACTTTTTACCTGCAAATAGGTAACATTTCTACAAGTAAACAGTATTTTTCAGGTGAGAAAAATGAATGTGCTCAAAGCCCACCAATAAAAGGACAGAGAACAATCTTAGACAAATTCTTATTTAAAAGAGAAATCAAGTAAGAATCAGGAAATTAATTCAGCTTAGATTTATAAGAATTTCAAAATGATGCAAGTATGAAAGAAACATGAATCAGTTTATTAATTTTCTGAAATCTTACAAGAGCTTAAAAAGATCTGGAGAATCTATGTTTAGATAACTACCGTCAGGAATACTTTATCAATTATAATATAGACTTTGGTACCAGCCCCTCCACTGTTCACTGTCTGGTCTCAAGAGTGCCTCTTCTTTTTCCCACCATGAGTTGCATCTCCTGGCCTGTTCACTCTAGACCAAGACAGTCATATGCGACCAAACCTTGAAGGTTGCAGCACATTCACAACGTTACGATGTGCAATGTGCAGTGACCTCCAGGGCCTGATCACAGACAGAAGTCCAAGCCTAGCGTGAACAGGTCAAAGATAAGGCAGCAGAAAAAAGAGGACTGGACTGCAGGCTGCGCTGTTTTCTTTTTGCTGTCTGGTCTCAGAGCTCATTCTCTGCCAATATAGTGCTGACTTGTTCACTCCAAGTCATGACTTCCATCCTTTACTAGGCCTTAGTGTACCGTTACACCTAGCGATGCACCAGCGATCCCGACTAGCGATATGACGCGGTCAGGATCGCTGGTGCATCGCTAGGTGGTCGCTAGTGAGCTGCCACACAGGCAGATCTCACTAGCGACATCGCTGGGGACTGGGGTCGCTACTTACCTGTCAGACGCGGCGATCCTGCGTCCTCCCGCCCACATCCACGCGTCGCTCGTCGGCGCCACAGGAAGCGCAGCAGGAAGTGACCGACGAGGAATGATCCAGGAGCTTCTCGCGCGATCAGTGATAACCAGCGGGGGAGCCGGTCGGAGGTAAGTATCACATGCAGCGATATTGCTAGCAATATCGCTGCAACGTCACAAAATTGGTGACTTTACAGCGATATTGCTAGCGATATCGCAGTGTGTAACGGGGGCTTTAGATGTTACTGCAATTAACTCGTCTGTGACGTCATGAAGTGATGCAAAATGTGATGCAAAGTGACCACTGAGGACTGCTCACAGTTGAAAGTCCCAGGCCAGAGAATACTTTAGATGTGGCTTGTGAAGAGAGAAATTCAACTTGTGATGGGGAAAGAGGAGGATGCTCTAAGAAGCGATCAGCAGGCAGTGACCATTGGAATGGCTGTACAGCTGAGGAATAAGTTTAAAATAAGTTTTTTTTTTAAATGTTACATTTATTATGCACTCGGTTGTGAAGAGACTCTAAAGCAAAATAAGGAACATTTAATTTGTGAAGAATAACTGAAAGGGAACCTGTCACAAGGAAAAGCGCTATTAACCTGCAGATATGGGGTTAGTGTATGCTGCATGTAAATTCTCACCCTTGTGCAGTATATTCCCTTTTTTCTTTTAAAAGGTACAGTTGCATGTTAAAGTTTGGGCACCCCTTGTCAAAATTATTGTTATTGTGAACAGTTAAGCAAGTTGAAGATAAAATGATCTAAAAAAGGTTAAAAATGACACATTTCCTTTGCATTTTAGGCAAAACAATTATAAATATTTTCATATTTTACATTTTAAATATTTCAAAAAGGGGATGGACTGATACAAAAGCTTTGGCACCTTGCATAGCTAGTACCTAGTAGCACCCTCTTTTGAGAGTATCAAACCTTAAAAGTGCTTTTTGTAGCCAGCCAAGAGTGTTTCAATTTTTGTTTGAGGGATTTCTATCCATTCTTCCTTGGAAAATACTTCCAGTTTTGTGAGATCCCTGGGTTGTCTTGCATGGACCGCTATTTTGAGGTCTAGCCACCGATTTTCAATGCTGTTCAGATCACTAGACTGAGGGCCATTGAAAAACCTTCAGCTTGCTTCTTTTGAGGCAGTCTTTTGTGGATTGTGATGTGCATATAGGATAATTATCCATTTGTAGAAGCCATTCTCTTTTTAACTTCAGCTTTTTACAGATGGTGTTATATGTGCATCAAGAATTTGCTGAAAGTTCATTCAATCTCTTTTCCTTTGCCCATGATATGTTTCCTGTGCCATTGGCTGCAGCACAACCCCAAAGCATGATTGATCCATCCCCATGCTTAATGGTTGGCAAGATGTTCCTTTCCTGAAATTCTGTCCACTTTTTCTCCACATTTACCTTTGATCATTGTGGCCAAATATTTCAATTTTAGCCTTATAAATCCACAGGACTTATTTCCAAAATCAGGCTTATTTAGATATTGTTTTAAATACTTCTGACACTGAATTTTATGGTGAGGATATAGGAGAGGTTTTTTCTCATGACTCTTCCATGAAGGCCACATTTGTGCAAGTGTCTCTGAATAGTATAACAATGTAATACAACTCCAAAGTCTGCTAAATATTTCTGAAGGTCTTTTGCAGTCAAGCAGGGGTTCTGATTTGCCTCTCTAGCAATCGTATAAGCAACTCTCACTGAAATTTTGGCTAGTCTTCCAGACTTTATCTTGTCCTTCACTGTTCCTGTAAACTGTCATTTCTTAATTACATTTCAAGCTGAGAAAAGGGAACTTGAAAATGCTTTGCTATTTTCTTATAGCCTTCTCCTGAAATGTGGGTCTCCACCATTATCATTTTCAAAGTGCTGAGCAGTTGTTTAGAAGAACCCATGACTGCTGTTTTTTGGCAAAAGGTTAGATGAGACTGTTTTTATAAAGCTGGGAAACTTGGCCCTTCCAATTGATGATAGTGAACAAAATATAACCCTAATAGACTAATTATGGTCTGAAACCTTGGTCAAAGTTATCTGAGCATGCAAATCCCAAACTTTTGCATCGGCCCATCTTCCTTTTTGCAATTTTTAAAATGGAAAAAAAATACTATATATATATATATATATATATATACAGTATATATATATACAGTATATACAGTATATATATATATATATATATTTTTTTTATATATATACACTGTATATATATACACTATATATTGTCATATATAAATATACAAGTGCTTCTCATTAAATTAGAATATCATCAAAAAGTTAATTTATTTCAGTTCTTCAATACAAAAAGTGAAACACATATATTATATAGAGTCATTTCAAAAAGAGTGATCTATTTAAAGTGTTTATTTCTGTTTATGTTAATGATTATGGCTTACAGCCAATGAAAACCAAAGAGTCATTATCTCTGTCAATTAGAAAAATTAACAAAAAACATTTGTAAGGGCTTCCTAAGGGTTTAAAAAGGTCCCTTAGTCTATTTCAGTAGGCTCCAAAATCATGGGGAAGATTGCTGACTTGACAGATATCCAGAAGTCAGTTATTGACACACTCCACAAAGGGGGATAAGCCACAAAAGGTCATTGCTAAAGAAGCTGGCTGTTCACAGAGTGCTGTATCCAAACATATTAATGGAAAGTTGAGTGGAAGGAAAAGTGAGGTAGAAAAAGGTGAACAAGCAACTGGGATACCTGCAGCCTTGAAAGAATTGTTAAGAAAAGGCCATTCAAAAATTTGGAGGAGATTCACAAGGATTAGACTGCTGCTCAGGTCATTGGTTCAAGAGTCAACGCACACAGACGTATTCAGGACCATGGGCTACAAGTGTTGCATTCCTTGGGTCAAACCACTCATGAAAAATAGACAATGCCAGAAGCATCTTACCTGGGCCAAGGAGAAAAATAATTGGACTGTTTCTCAGTGGTCCAAGATGTTGTTTTCAGATGAAAGTAAATTTTGCATTTCATTTGGAAATCAAGGTCCCAGAGTCAGGAGGAAGAGTAGACAGGCACACAATCCAAGCTGCTTGAGGTCTACTGTGAAGTTTCCACAATCAGTGATGGTTTGGGGAGCCATGTCATCTGCTGGTGTAGGTCCACTATGTTTTAACAAGACAAAAGTCAGTGCAGCTGTCTACCAGGAAATTTTAGAGTACTTCATGTTTACGTCTGCCGACAAGCTTTTTGGAGATGGAAATTTCATTTTCCAGCAGGACTTGGCACATGTCCTCACTGCCAAAAGTACCAATACCTGGTTTAAAAGCAGCAGTATCTCTGTTATTGATTGGCCAGCAAGCTCACCTGACCTTAACCCCATAGAGAATCTTTGGGGTATTGTCAAGAGGAACAAGAGAGACACCAGACCCACCAATGCAGATGATTTGAAGGCTGCTATTAAAGCAACCTGGGCTTCCATAACACCTCAGCAGTGCCACAGGCTTATCGTCTCCTTGCCACATCACATTGATGCAGTAATTGATACAAAAGGAGCCCCGACCAAGTATTGAGTGCATTTACTGAACATACATTTCAGTAAGCCAACATTTCTGATTTTAAAATCATTTTTCAAGCTGGTGTTATAAAGTATTCTAATTTACTGAGATAACAACTTTTGGGTTTTCATTGGCTGTAAACCATAATCATCAACATTAACAGAAATAAACACTTGAAATAAATCATTCTGCAATTACTCTATATAATATATGAGTTTCACTTTTTGCATGATATTCTAATTTAGAGAGAAGCATATATATATACACTCACTGGCCACTTTATTAGGTACACCATGCTAGTAAGGGGTTGGACCCCCTTTTGCCTTCAGAACTGCCTCAATTCTTCGTGGCAGAGATTCAACAAGGTGCTGGAAGCATTCCTCAGAGATTTTGGACCATATTGACATGATGGCATCACACAGTTGGCGCAGATTTGTCGGCTGCACATCCCTGATGCGAATCTCCCGTTCCACCACATCCCAAAGATGCTCTATTGGATTGAGATCTGGTGACTGAGGAGGCCATTTGAGTACAGTGAACTCATTGTCATGTTCAAGAAACCAATCTGAGATGATTCGAGCTTTATGACATGGCGCATTATCCTGCTGAAAGTAGCCATCAGATGTTGGGTACATTGTGGTCATAAAGGGATGGACATGGTCAGCAACAATACTCAGGTAGGCTGTGGCGTTGCAACGATGCTCAATTGGTACCAAGGGGCCCAAAGAGTGCCCAGAAAAAATTCCCCACACCATGACACCACCACCACCAGCCTGAACCGTTGATACAAGGCAGGATGGATCCATGCTTTCATGTTGTTTACGCCAAATTCTGACCCTACCATCCGAATGTCGCAGCAGAAATCGAGACTCATCAGACCAGGCAACGTTTTTCCAATCTTCTACTGTCCAATTTCGATGAGCTTGTGCAAATTGTAGCCTCAGTTTCCTGTTCTTAGCTGAGAGGAGTGGTACCCAGTGTGGTCTTCTGCTGCTGTAGCCCATCTGCCTCAAAGTTCGACACACTGTGCGTTCAGAGATGCTCTTCTGCCTACCTTGGTTGTAACGGGTGGCAATTTGAGTCACTGTTGCCTTTCTATCAGCTCGAACCAGTCTGCCCATTCTCCTCTGACCTCTGGCATCAACATGGCATTTCCGGCCACAGAACTGCCGCTCACTGGATTTTTTTTCTTTTTCGGACCATTCTCTGTAAACCCTAGAGATGGTTGTGCGTGAAAATCCCAGTAGATCAGCAGTTTCTGAAATTCTCAGACCAGCCCTTCTGGCACCAACAATCATGCCATGTTCAAAGGCACTCAAATCACCTTTCTTCCCCATACTGATGCTCGGTTTGAACTGCAGGAGATTGTCTTGACCATGTCTACATGCCTAAATGCACTGAGTTGCCGCCATGTGATTGGCTGATTAGAAATTAAGTCTTAACACACAGTTGGACAGGTGTACCTAATAAAGTGGCCAGTGAGTGTATATATATATATTTTTTTTTTAACTATATGTCATCTTTAGCTTTAGGTCTTTTAGAGATCATGTCATCTGCAACTTGCTTAACTGTTAACAGTAATTTTGACCAAGGGTGCCATAACTTTTACACATCACTGTATGTTAATATATATAATTATTCAAACTGTGTTGATTTAGTTCTCTCACTAATTTGTATGGTCAATAAAAGCCCCTTTACATTTAGCGATGCACCAGCGATATGACCCGGTCAGGATCGCTGGTGCATCGCTAAATGATCGCTAGTGAGCTTCCACACATGAAGATCTCACAGCAATGCAGCAGCGATACAGCGGACGATACTTACCTTTCAAACGCGGTGATCCTGATGTCCTCCCGCCCGCCTCCACGCGTCGCTCGTCGGTGCCAGCAGGAGGCCCAGCAGGAAGTGCCCGACGAGAAATGGAGCTGCGCGATCTCGCGCGATCAGCGACAGGCAGCAGGGGAGCCGGTCGGAGGTAAGTATCACACATAGCCATATCGGTGATGCTTTAGCGATATTGTTAGCGATATCGCTATGTGTAAAACTCCCTTAACTTTCAGACAAATCAATGACTAAAAAAAATGCGCATGTAGCATCTCTGGTTCTTAGATGTCTTTTTCCTGATTGGTGTATTATGTACCTCCTGAGAATATTACTTATGTTATTATTATATCTGAAACCACAGGGTAATAGTTTGGTAAGTTGTGATTAATCAATGTCTTGGAATTTCTAGTAACTGCCATTTCTTTATATTTTTATATGTTTGGAAAAATTATTATTGTGTATTTGAAATTACCAAAGGATATTTTAGTATTGCTGTTTTTTAATGGAATGATGAATCCAACTGCAGAGAAGAAAATAAAAAGCTTTTTTTCCCCCAACAAACTGCATGGTAAATGATCCTCTCAATAAATGAAGTGAAAAGAAAGTGATGTGCGGTCAATCCCCCTACAGCTACAACAGAATATGCTTATGTGTTTGTCTGTCCATGTGAACAGCATTGTGAAAAAGAAAAAAAAAACAGATTGTATAACAAAGTGTTCTTTTGCTGATAGCAAGAGCCTTCAAAATAAAACACTTCCCTCCTGACTTTCAATTGGCTGTCAGTCGACGCATAATGAATAATTGCTCCTGGGGACCAGCAGAAAGATGTGTGGGAAAAGTTTAATTAAAAGCTTGTCAGTACAGTTTTACCTGGGTGACATCACCTGACTGTAATCCTGCTGTTTTGCTTTGTTGTCAGTAGGATCGCAGATAGAGCACTTGTTTTGCCTTCAGCTAACAATTCAGATAGTTCTTGAAAACATTAGGTTCATGAAGTGACACTGCCAGAGCAATGCAACCAGTTTTTATTGTTCCAGTATTCTAATAAGCAGCTGCTCGATGCATATGGCAGTTATCTGGAGATGATAGAAAGATCACAGCTATAGAAAAAAGGATAAAATAGGAATATATAATCAACTGGCTCATAATACTAATATTAGCACAGATTTATGAATGTAGAATAATAACTAATAATTTTTCACCTTTTTAGCAGTGATATTTATCGATATCTATTAAGTAATTATTTATTTTCAAGGACACAGTATATTTAGTAAACAGTTTTCACCATGACTATAGCCCTCATTAATAGTCCATTAATGCTACATGCCATACATATCCACAAAACTGAAAAAAAAGAATATGCCAAACAAGAACTGCTCAATTTCTGAGTGGGCCATATGAAATCCTTGAAATTCCATGCCCTTCTGGCTACCATATTGGGATGAGAAGAGAAAAATGGTAGTAACCGGGGTTCACTAAGCAAGATGCCCCTTTTTTGTCAAAATCTACTGAATATCCTGCCACTGGTTGCTGCATGAGGTAATTGGATTGTTTACGTTGTACTTGAGCAATAACATGATGATTACTTTTCAGGGAGTTCTGGAATGTTCGTGAGATAACCTTAAGTGGATAGCCCCTTGTTAAAAACCGAGGTGTGAGATCATGTGACTGGATAAGAAAATCTCTCTTAATACTGCAATTCCTTCTCAAATTTTGCATTTTCACGAGGGTAACTGGAGAAATTGCTCCATACAATTTGTTGTGCAAACTCTCCTGAATACGTCAATACCCAATATGTGGAGGAAAACAACTGTTTGGGTACAGGGTTGGAAGTAGAGGAGCATCATTTGACTTTTGAAATGCAAAATTTGCTGGAATAATTAGCGGATGCCATGTCGCGTTTGGACAGCCCCTGATGTGCCTAAACAGTGGAAAACCCCCCACAAATTACATCATTTTGGAAATTACACCCATTTGGGACCTTATCTAGATGTGTATTGAGCACCTTGAAACCCCAGGTGCTTCACAGAAGTTTATAACGTTAAGCCGTGAAAATAAAAAAATCACATTTTTCCCACAAAAAATCTTTCTTAGCTACAAATTTTGTATTTTCACAAGGGTAAAAGGAGAAAATGGACCCCAAAGTTTGTTGTGCAATATCTCTTGAGTTCACTGATACCCCATATGTGGTCGAAAACTACTTTTGAGGATCAATGTAAAGCTGAGAAGGGAACTAGCTCCATATTACAGTGCAGATTTTGCTTCACTTGTTTGAGGGTGTCCTATGATATTGGTAGAGCCCCTGGGGTGCCAGAACAGCAGAACAGCAGAACCTGCCATTAGTGACCCCATTTTCCAAATTAAACCTCTCAATGAATTCATCTAGGGGTGCAGTGATTATATTCACACCACAGGTGTGTCACAGACTTTTATTCCAATGGGCATTGAAGAAAAATAATTTACATTTTACCATCAAGATTCTGTGTTAGCCCGAATTTTACATTTTCACACTGGGAAATGGGTAAAAATGGCACCAAAATGTGTGAAAAAAACTGAAAAATTATTTATGTGGGTTTACCTTAGAAAGTACACCAAAAATCAAAACAAAAAAATCTTTAAAATTTAAAGTATATTAAAATTTAACTAGATTGACTATAAATGAACCAACATAACATCTCCCAGAGCCCTCCAAAGATAGGGGGGATAGCTTGACAATTTATTCAGCAGGGACTTAGGGCAAAAATATTGGTATGATGTAAATACAACAAACCTACACTGACCCTAGTGGCTCCCTTAAATCTGTCTCAACTGCCTGACTGCAGAGGTTGGCACCCTAAAATTCGATATGGCACCCCTGTTCAACGTCAACAGTCCCTACAAATCCCTGCTTTCCCCTATTGTAGAGCTGTATAAATAGTTCAGCATGCATCCAATATACAATATGCCCATGATAACACTAAGCTGTGGGGAAAGCTATATCTCTTAATGTTACTATTAATGATATTCTATCATACTTTGGAACAAATGTCTGTTGAACCAATTTTAGAGTTCATATATTGATGAACATCAAATTGAGTTCTCGGTAGTGCTCCCTCAAACTTGCTTCATTGCAGCTATAGGCGCTATACAGTAAAGTGCACATGTGCTAGCGGTAGATGTGAATGTATTCATTTACCATAAAAGGTGCAATGTATGAAAACCCCATCAAACAGTCAGGAAGTTCCTGGATAAAGTCTCATCATTTCTCATGGGCAAAAAAAGAGCATTTTATGTGTGAGCATCATAATAAATCACTTGTCTGGTTAATTGTTCCCAGTTAGGATGTCCTTTGTCCCATTCATATAGTATATAAGGTGCAAATGCATAGAAAAACAATCAAATAGTCTGAAACTATTTGATTGTGTTAGCTTTTCCAGAGCCTTTGTGCTACCAGTAACGTGGAAACCCTCTATATTTCCATTAACAGATGACAGATCTGTCTGAGGACTTGCTTTTTTTTGTGGATTGAGTTGAAGCTTTAATTGGGAACATTTTACATAATGTTTGGGATCAGATTATATGCCAAATTATGCTGAGCACTTACTTTGGGGTTTCCATCTAAATCTCTGAGTGACATGATTCAGTTGAAACCCCCGAGGGATCCATTCACTATAATGAGGCAGCAGAGTTACTCTGGACTCCATCTGGCCTCTGTTCAGTGGTGTCCTTTTCAAAAGCGCACAAACTGTGGCAAACGGCACTTTTATGCTATCCTAAAAAGATGGACACTGCCGGATCACAGGTCAGACGGCCACCACAATGCCTCCATCTACCTCAATATAGGGAATTTTCTGCCGGGGGTTCTATTTAAATCATATATTTCAGAGATTTACACAGAAACCATGGTGTACGCTCTCAGCGCAGAGCGCAGGTTAAATATGCGCCGACCCTTACTGCGATCTTTGGGAGGCAGAATGAAAAAAATCAACAGCAGGTGAAGAATTGGTTTTATTTATTTTTTATGCCGTTCCTGGTGTGATATAAGTGATTAGGCGATTTTATTCTTTGGGTCGGTGCGATTACAACAATACCAGATTTATATCGGGTTTGTATGTTTGGTTGCTGTCACACTAAAAGTTGCTTTTTATTGCAAAAAATAGTTTTTGCATCACCATATTGTGAGAGCAATAATTTTTCCATATTTCGGCCGACAGAGTCTTGTAAGGTCTTGTTTTTTGCGGGACGAGCTGACGTTTTTATTGATACCATTTTCGGGCACATTACATTTTTTGATCGCTTTCTATTCCGATTTTTGGGAAAAAGAATGAACAAAAACCAGCAATTCAGGAATTGCTTTTTGTTTGTTTTTTTATACTGATACATGTGTGGTAAAATTGGTAATGCAGCTTTATTCTTCAGGTCAATACGATTAAAGCAATACCTCATTTATATCTTTTTTTATGTTTTGATGCTTTTACACAATAAGAACTATTTTATAGAAAAGAATAATTATTTTTGCATCGCTTTATTCTGAGAGCTATAACTTTTTTATTTTTCTGCCGATGACGCTGTGTGGCAGCTTGTTTTTTGCGGGACGAGATGACGTTTTTAGCGGTACCATTTTATTTACATCCATCTTTTTGATTGCGTTTTGCACTTTTTTTTTACTTTTTTATATTGTCCCAGGATGTCATATCGCTGTACTAGATTGCTAATCTGTTACTCTGCACTGCAGAGCATCAGATCAGGATCTGACAGGTAGGGAAGGAGGCATGCCAGCACCTGCCCCCAGCAGGTGCTTACAAGCCACCTTCCCTGCAGGATCCGGAAGGACCCCACGGCCATCTTGGGGTGGGGGTCTCCATGGAGATCATCAGGACAGCTTGCTCGCATCACATTGTCCTGATAGAGCAAGCAGGGAGCTGCTGACAGCGGTATCAGAGGGGTTAAATGCTCGTGATTGGTGCTAGCACCAATCATGGACATTGCCGCGGGGTGTCAGCTGTCACATAAAGCTGACACCTGCATGCAATAGCCGCAGCGCTCAGCGTGAGGCTGCACAATCGTGCTACCGTATACAGCTCTGGCAAAACTTAAGAGACCACTGCAAAATTTTCAGTTTGTCTGATTTTTCTCTTTATAGATACATTTTTGAGTAAAATGTAAATTGCTCTTTTATTCTATAAACTACTGACAACATGTCTCTGAATTTCCAAGAAATAAATTTTGTTTTTATTTTTTGAAAATGAGAAATGGTCAAAATAACAAAAAACGCAGTGCTTGCAGACCTCAAATAATGTTAAGAAAACAAGTTCATAATCATTTAGAAACAACAATACTAATGTTTTAACTCAGGAAGAGTTCAGAAATCAATATTTTGTGGGATAACCATTTTGCGGGATAACAATGATTCTTAGTCACAGCTTTCATGCATCTTGGCATGCCTTCCAACATTTTTTCAAACTGCTTTTGGGTAACCTTATGGCACTGCTGGTACAAAAATGTAAGCAGTTCTTCTTTGTTTGATGGCTTTTGAGTATCCATCTTCCTCTTGATTATATTTCAGAAGTTTTCAATGGGGTCCAGGTCTGGAGATTAGGCTGAGGGATTTGATGTGGTGGTCCTTCATCCAGACATTGATTGACATAGATGTGTTGCATGGCACATTGTTCTGCTGGACAAAACAGTCCTCATTGTTGGGCAACATTGCCTGAGCAGAAGGAATCAACTGTTTTTCCAGGATAACCTTGTATGTTCCTTGTTGATTCATATGTCCTTCACAAAGATTATCCTGCCCAATTCCAGCTTTGCTGAAGCATCCCCATATCATCACTGATCCTCCACCAAATTTCACAGTGGGTGCAATACACTGTGGCTTGTACGTCTCTCCAGGTCTCCGACTAACCATTAGATGATCAGGTGTTGGGCAAAGCTGAAAATTAGACTCATCAGAGAAGATTGCCTTACTCCAGTCCTCTATGGTCCAATCCTTATGGTCTTTGGCAAATTTCAGCCTGACTCTCCTTTGTTTCTTATTGATGAAAGGCATTTTTCTACCGTTACATGACTTGAGTCCTGCCTCTAGGAGCCTGTTATGAACTGTTCTTGCCGTGTACTTCACCCCAGCTACCATTTGCCATTTCTTTTGTTGGTCACTTGATGTCATCCTGTGGTTGCTGAGTGACACTCAAATAAAATGACTGTCATCCCGGTCAGTGGAGAGACGTTTTTGCCCTCTGCCGGTCTGTAGCTTTGTTATCCCCAGTGTCTGCTGCATGACCTTGTTGTAATGGACTGCCATCTTAGAAATTTTAAGGATGAAGGCAACATGACCCTCACTGTATCCCTCTGCTAGTAAAGCCAGAATTGAGCCCTTCATTTCCTCCCTCAAGACTTTTCTGTTCAACTCCTTTGGCATGGTTAAAAGTTATTTTTTCATTCCTATTACTTTTAAGATATTACTGGCACTTGTTTTGCCATCCAGCTTGTCTTGTTTCTAGAGGATTGTGAACACCACAGCAGGGTTTTTTGGGTCGCCCTCCCAGGGCTGTGGGGTACTCGATACCGGGCCGGTGTCAGCGGGATGTGTCACAGCAGCGGTGACCCGGTCCATGGCCCTGGGCGCTCAAGTAATGGGGGGAATTGAAATGGTGGAATGTAGTTAAAGGAATAGTTTGTGACGCCACCCGTGGTGTTCGGCAAGTGAGATGTTAAGCCGACGCTGCATGCAGATCCACTGGGACTGATGGTATGGTGCAGCCAAGATGTGAAAGCTCCCCACAGGTGAAGCTGTAGTCCCAGGGCAGTGTAGATGTGGTTGGCACGGGGATGTAGCAGTGCCGGAAGGGTAGGAAGCAGACAAAGACACAGCAGGGTGCAATTTCTGTACCTTTACTTAATAAATGCAGTCCAGGGTCCTGATTACAGATGGTACTGGAGCAGGCTAGCCTGGAAGCAGCTCAGGGATTCTCTCTCAGCAGATGGGCTGTGCAGTCTCCTTCTTAGCGCTTATTTGAGTGAAGTACTCCTATTACTGAGTTACACTTAAGTTCTTCCTACTTCTCTTATTGTCTCTTAGAAATACCTTATATGGCAGACAGCTGTAGCCGTATTCCTTCCTTGGCTCACTCCGTGTTGTTGTGCCTCCAAGTCTTAGATGGGAGTAGGGCATTTACAACCTCCTACTCCTCTGGTATCTGTTGCAGGACCATGAGTATCCGTACAACCGTGGAGACCAGGCCCCAGTTCATGCGCTCTCACTGTGAGGGAGCTCTCCTTCCTCAGCTCAACCTCCAGCTTCTCTCCACATGTCTGCACATGTGGACCTCCTCACACTAACTGACCACTCCTTCCTCTTTGCCCTCAGAGAGCACTCCTCCCCTCAATTCCGTTTCAGAGTCCCTCCTGCTGGCCTGGAGTGGAACTGTGTTGCATGTATAGGTTAACTGCGAGAGAGACCCTTCACTGCTTCCAAGCCTGGCATTACCCTCCCTGGAGGAAGGCAAAGCCACTGTGGCGGCCATACTCCTGGGGGCGCCACATTCCCCCCTAGTGAAAGTCAGCACTCCTGGGCTGAACAAAACATGAAAAATATAAACAGTTAAACACGGTGAACAATTATAATTGTACAAGATTTGAAAATGAAAAAGTTACAAAAACCAAGTGCTTCAAAAATGGTCTTATGATGATAAGTCCAAGCATCAATATCCATGGTCCATTCCTGGGCAAATGGTGAACTATTTACAAGGAAAGTTTTTAACCACATGCAGTCCACGTCATCCAATGTCCATAAACAAGGGAAAAAAATGGAAAATCTAAAGGAAAGTCTTACAGGTTACCTATAGGTACAAAAGCTTAAACTGTTACATATTTACAGACAGGTTAACAGTTACAATACTCAACTTTATTTTATATTGGACAGTTATATGTGGAATCTAACTGGTAGTATGCCTTCGGTGATACGAGTAGATCTGTGTAACACTGGTGTTGTAATGGCCCTTACTGATTGTTTGGTTCTAACTACCGGTGTAGTATGTGAACTGGGTGGCACATGTCTACATGTTCTTAGAGTCACTATGGGCATGTCAGATTCACTACTGGCAGGGTGAGGGTTCTCTGTCTCCACTGCTGGTGTAGCATCTGCTGCCTGATTTTCCTGATCTTCAGGGTTTTCTGGAATCATGCCTTCCTGTGCTACCAATTGGGGAAATGTCAACACTGGCACCACTATAGCATCATTTACTTTAGTCCAATTCACAGGGAATTCTCTAAGTATTGTGCTGATCTCTTCTTCCTCTATGGGTTGGATGTTATCTGGTTCTTCCACTCTTTCCTTCAACAGGTCAAGACATAGTTTCAGGTGATCTCTTGATATTGCTGCTGAGGTTTCTCCTCCATCTTTGCTAATAAGGCATACCTTGGTATTATCAAAGTTTGAGGGCAGAATGGTATAAGGTTCAGCTTCCCATTGATCATCCAACTTGTGCAATCTTCTCTTCCTTTTTAAGACTTGTTCTCCCGGTGACAAAAGAATGGCAGGTACATTTTGATTGTAAAGCTTCTCCTGCTTTTGTCTTGCCTGAGCTAGACTCTTTTCCATGCATTCTTGAACTCTTCTGTACTGTTGTTGTCTTTCTGTAACCCAGTCAGCATCTGGTGACGTTACTTCAGTTCAGGCGTAAGGACTCCCATGTCCAAATTAATAGGCAGTTTACCAGGTCTTGCTCTCATTAAGTAGGCTGGGGTACAGTTGGTGGAATTCACTGGAATATGGTTGTAGAGGTCCACCAGATCTGGCAACTTCTCTGGCCACAGATTTCTCTCCTCCAAGGGCAAAGTCTTCAGTAGGTCAATCACTACCTGGTTCATCTTCTCACACATGCCATTGGTCTGTGGGTGGTACGGTGTTGTCCGGATCTTCTTACAGCCATACAAGTTACAGAATTTCTGGAACACTTCTGCCCTTCTGCCTCAAAGGCGGGACCTTGATCTGTAAGCACTTGCTCAGGATATCCATGTGGTCTACAGAAGTGCTGTTGGAACGCTCTGGCTGCTGTCCTGGCTGTTTGATCTTTGACAGGCACAACTACCAGTAATCTTGAGTAGTGGTCCACGATGGTAAAAGCATAGATGTAGCCTGACCGGCTTGGAACCAGCTTCACATGGTCCAGGGCTACCAACTTAAGTGGCTGTTTGGTGATGATTGGCTGCAGAGGAGCTCTCTGTCTGTTTCGATCCTTTATGCGCAGGTTACATTGTCCACATTCTCGGCACCGCTTTTCAATGGCTTTCCTCATACCAGCCAAAAGAATCTCTCTCGGAGCAAAGCTTCCAACTTCTTCCATCCGAAGTGTCCAGCTCCATTGTGGTATGCTTCTAGGACCATTGATGCCTCTCTCTTCGGGACTACCACCTGCCAGACAGGTCATGAGTACGGGCATTGATACTCCTCCAACAGAGCTTTCCTTCATAGAGAAACAGCTGGCCTCTCTCCTTCCACAACTGCTGGGTTTCTTCAGGAGCATCCGACTCTAGGCATGAGTCAGCTTGTGACAGTAGCTCCTTCACCAGTCGGACTGCAGGGTCACTATCTTGTGTTTCTGCCCAGTCATGATGGGGCAATGGATTCAGGATGACCTCCTTAAAGCCAGACCATCGGTTTCTCACTCCTTGAACACGTTGGGCCGCAATTGGCCGGTGGAAGGGAGGTAGCTCTATTTCTTCAAGAGCCTCAGGGTCTTCTCCTGCATCTGGCAAATTAGGCATCCTGGACAGCGCGTCAGCATTGGCATTCTTGTGCCCTGCTCGGTACTTGATGGTGAATTCATAGTTAGATAGCCGAGCCATCCATCGCTGCTCCAGTGCACCTAGTTTTGCAGTTTCCAAGTGGGTCAACGGATTGTTGTCCGTGAAGATAGTAAACTTGGCGGAGGCTAGGTAATGTTTGAACCTTTCGGTGACAGACCAGACTATGGCAAGGAACTCCAGCTTGAAAGAACTGTAGTTGTCAGGGTTCCTTTCAGTGGGATGCAGGTTCCTGCTGGCGTAGGAGATCACTCTTTCTTTTCCATTCTGTACCTGCGACAGTACTGCTCCTAGTCCTACATTGCTGGCATCAGTGTACAGCACAAAGGGTTTGTCATAATCTGGGTAGGCCAGAACTTCGTCACCTGTGAGAGCCATCTTCAGCCGAGTGAAGGATCTCTCCAACTCTTTAGTCCATTCAAAGGTGGAATTTTTCTGTTTGGTCTTCTTGGACTGCCCCACCAGAAGATTTTGCATAGGGGGGGCTATTTCAGTAAAGCCTTTGATGAATCTTCGGTAGTAGCCTACCAGTCCAAGGAATTGGCGTACTTCATGGAGGTTGCTGGGCTTCGTCCAGTCCCGGATGACTGTGACCTTGTCAGGATCTGCTGCCACACCTTCTGCACTGACCACATGACCGAGGTACTGTATCTTGGGCTTCAGGAGGTGGCATTTGGAAGGCTTCACCTTCAGGCCAAAATTGAACAAAGCTTCAAACACTTCAGCCAGGTGTTCCAGATGATCTTCATAGGTTTTGGAGAAAACAATGACATCATCCAGGTACAACAGGACCGTCTCAAAGTTCATGTATCCCAGGCAGCACTCTATCAGCCGTTCAAATGTTCCTGGAGCAGTGCAGAGCCCGAATGGCATATAGTTGAACTCACAGAGACCCATTGGAGTGGTAAATGCTGTTTTCTTCTTGTCTGCCTCTGCCACAGGAACCTGCCAATACCCGCTAGTGAGATCCAAGGTGGAAAAGCAGTTAGCGGTTTTAAGTGCAGCTAATGATTCCTCAATTCTAGGTAATGGGTTGGCATCTTTATGTATAATGCTGTTAATTTTCCTGTAATCAACACACATTCTCATGGTACCATCTTTTTTCTTTACAAAAACTATGGGAGCTGCCCATGGGCTACAACTGTCTCTGATAACCCCAGATTCCTTCATCTCTCTCAACATACTCTTAGCACATTGGTATTGTGTTGGGGGTATAGGTCTGTACCTCTCCTTTATGGGTGGATGGTCTCCAGTGGGGATATGATGTTGAACCCCTTTTGCCTGCCCAAAATCTAGTGGGTGTTTGCTGAATACCCGCTCATACTCTTGCGTCACTCTGTAAACCCCATTTTTCTGATATGAGGGCGTAGAGTCAGTTCCCACCTGCAGTTGCTGACACCACTCCTCTGGCTGCTTCACAGAGCCATTGTCCTCCACCTGGTCGGATGAGACCAAGGGCTCTGCTTCCTGCAAAGAGTTGTTATTAACAGTGAGCAGCTTAGCAACTGTGGCGTACCGAGGTATTGTGGCCTCCTCCTCCCCACAATTCAAAAGGCGTACAGGTACTCTCCCTTTACGTACATCCACCACCCCTCTGGCTGTCAGGACAGTGGGCCTGCTATCAGAATATACTGGTTCTACCAATGCCTGGTAATTCTTCCCTCTGAGGCCTATGGCTACCCAACACCAAATCAACATTTCACATCTGGGGGGTACTGCAATGGGGAAAGCATCACTCACTCTGACACTACCAATTTCTCCACCAGAGAGTTCTACCTGTTGTCTTTGCATCAGGGCTCTGATCTCCTTCTGCAGGACTCGTTGTTCACTGGAACCAGCAGTCTCAGCCACCTGTTGCAACAAGACAATAACCTCGGAAAGACAGTTTTCAATTACATTTGTACCAAGAGTCATCATGGGATTACATTCACGTCGATCAATATCCACGACTATCAGACCTTGAGATTTTAGCTCTACCCTCCCCACTTTAACAGTAATTTCTTTACATCCAATCTGCGGCAAAGACTGACCATTACTGGCAGCTACTGTCAGTTCATCAGTTGGGCCACGGGTAAGTTCAGAATCAGCCCAATAGCTCTTGTAAAGAATGTATGGCATAGTGGTCACCTGAGAGCCAGTGTCCAGCAGAGCGTTCATGGGGATACCGTCAATCACCACTGGAAGGATTGGTCTCCCTCCAACATACTTGGCTTTCCAGTTCTTTGGGCCTGGGGATCCTATTCCTGGGGGTTGGCCCTCTGCCCCAGGGGTTTCTCGTTTAAAGGACAGAATCTTGCAAGATGACCTGCCTTATAACAGCGGCGACAGATGGGACGTCCGTCCTGGTCATAGCGATCGTTGCTCCTCCCTCGGAGAGGCGGAGCTCTCCTCTTCCGGAGCCAAGGGACATCCTCTGGACTGGAAGCCAGCTGGATCTTTTCCTTGGAGGACACTTGCAGAGACTGCACAGTTTTAGTAAGTGCAGCCATTCCTTTGGTCAACTCCTGGACCTGATGACGCAGCTCTTCAGTTGGATCTTTATCCAGAGTCTGTGCATCAGCCTCCACAGGGATGGAAGGAAAAGATGTTGCTTCCTGATGGTAGGTGATCGCTGGGCACCTAGGGGGCACTGGACGGCTGTGAGTTGATTCCTGCTGTACCCGAATAGCCCTGTCCTTAAAATCAGCAAAGTCCAGATCAGCGTTTTGCAGGGTTTTGATACGCAACTGTCCTCTGTGGGTACTGGATAGGAGTCCTTCAATGAACTGCTCCTTTAACAGTTTATCTTCCTCCTTCACACTGTCAGGATCAACTTGCTTAACTACAGGCAGCACCTCCTGCAGGTTGAGAGCATAGTCTCTTATACTGTCCTGCGCCTTCTGTTTACAGCCAAAGAACCTCATCTTGATTTCAGCTGCAGTGCGGGTGTCAAAGGTGCTTCTCAGCTTGGCCAGGATCTTTGCAACAGTCTCTTTATCAGTGTCCTGCCAGGCTTTCACTTCTCTCTGTGCTGCACCCATTAGCTGTCCAATCAGGATATTCACTTTCTGGCTTTCAGACAGAGGGTATACTTTAAACAAACTGCACAGTCTCTCTTTAAATTCACTCAAGGTATGTGACTCACCCGAGTACTGCGGTAGTCAGGCCGCTCCCGGGAGGTAGGGCATAGACAGCGGCATTATGGGGACCGCTGCGGTGGGCGCTACTCCTTGCGGCGCTGCAGAGCTGGCGACGGCGTCCGCCACTGCATTGTTGCTCGGCACAGACATTCTCTTCCCCCGTAGTTAACGTTAGCCAGGGCCGGGGGGTTGTGTGAGCTCACCGGCGGCTGCTTCGCAGGCCCGACACTCCGGGCTGTAGGCCTCAGCTCCTCCCACTTCTCACGCGCTGTTGTCTCTTCCCGCGTGGCACTTCACTTCTTCGCGCTCTGTGGCAGGCTCCGCCCATGAAGGCAATGGCAATGGCAGCAATTGGCGCCAATTTCACACACAATCTTTTACACAAACACAGTCTATAGCACACAGGACCCGGGGGGGTACCGGGCTCCGTAATCCTGTTCGTGACACCAAGTTGGGTTGCCCTGAAAGGGCTGTGGGGTACTCGGTACCGGGCCGGTGTCAGCGGGATGTGTCACAGCAGCGGTGACCTGGTCCGTGGCCCTGGGCGCCCAAGTAATGGGGGAATTGAAATGGTGGAATGTAGTCAATGGAATAGTTCGTGACGCCACCCGTGGTGTTCGGCAAGTGAGATGTTAAGCCGACGCTGCATGCAGATCCACTGGGACTGATGGTATGGTGCAACCAAGATGTGAAAGCTCCCCACAGGTGAAGCTGTAGTCCCAGGGCAGTGTAGATGTGGTTGGCACGGGGATGTAGCAGTGCCGGAAGGGTAGGAAGCAGATAAAGACACAGCAGGGTGCAATTTCTGTACCTTTACTTAATAAATGCAGTCCAGGGTCCTGATTATAGATGGTACTGGAGCAGGCTAGCCTGGAAGCAGCTCAGGGATTCTCTCTCAGCAGATGGGCTGTGCAGTCTCCTTCTTAGCACTTATTTGAGTGAAGTACTCCTATTACTGAGTTACACTGAAGTGCTTCCTACTTCTCTTATTGTCTCTTAGAACTACCGTGTATGGCAGACAGCTGTAGCCGTATTCCTCCCTTGGCTCGCTCTGTGCTGTTGTGCCTCCAAGTCTTAGATGGGAGTAGGGCATTTACAGCCTCCTCCTCCTCTGGTAACTGGTGCAGGACCGTTAGTATCCGTACAACTGTGGAGACCAGGCCCCAGTTCATGCGCTCTCACTGTGAGGGAGCTCTCCTTCCTCAGCTCAACCTCCAGCTTCTCTCCACACGTCTGCACACGTGGACCTCCTCACACTAACTGACCACTCCTTCCTCTTGGCCCTCAGAGAGCACTCCTCCCCTCAATTCCGGTTCAGAGTCCCCCCTGCTGGCCTGGAGTGGAACTGTGTTGCATGTATAGGTTAACTGCGAGAGAGACCCTTCACTGCTTCCAAGCCTGGCATTACCCTCCCTGGAGGAAGGCAAAGCCACTGTGGCGGCCATACTCCTGGGGGTGCCACATTTTTATTCTTTCCTTCGTTAATTAAGATTTGGTTCATGTGGACACCTAATCAGAAACACATTAAGTAGAATGAGGTGTACTCTGGTTGGAATTCAACTGACACTGGAATGGAATGTCTGTCAGACATGTAAAGAAGCTGATGTTTATAAAACTATGCAGTGGTCTCTTAATTTTTGCCAGACCTGTATTAACTGCTGTTTGCGGTAATGCAGCTTCCGCAGAGCAATATATGTATGGCGTATGTCAGGAAGGGGTTAAAGGGAATCCATCACCAGGCTTTTGCTACATCATCTGATAGTAGCATGATGTAGGGGCAAATACCCTGATTCCAGTGATGCACCACTTACTAAGCTGCTTTCTGTCATTTTGATAAAATCACTCTTTTATCTGCTTGATATCTAGCACATTTCTGAATGCTGAGCTTAGAATAACGAGTAACCCCCGCCTACACCACTTATTGGCCACTTTCTACAAATGTACAGTTTTCACGAAAAGCTGCCAATCATTGATGGGGACGAGGTTATACAAAACTCATGAATATGCTTGACAACCTGGTAGCAAGTTTACTTGTCCTATAATGATAATCTCCTACTGATAAAACAGTGGTTTTATCAAAACTACAGCAAGCAGCTCAGTAAGGCACACATCACTGGAATCAGAATCTCTGCCCCTACATTATACTGCTGCCAGTTTATGCTACGAAAACCTGGTGACAGCTTCCCTTTAGTAGCTGCTTTTTTTGTTTTGTTTTCACACAGTTTTAGCGAGGAAGGGCAGTAATTACCTGCTCATTGCAGATTTTTCAACTCAATCCATGTTCTGATTTTAAGACTTGTAAGACTTGTTTCTGTTTTAAATGAAAGTGCTATTACTCTGTTTTGCGACAAATCATATTTTAAAAGAGAATATCCCTAATTAAGAAACTTTGTCACAAGTGTTTACTTACCATGTGATCACGTTGTTTAAAATGATTTTAAGAGCTTGCCTCACTACTCCAAAGTCAGTCTAATATGAGATGCATGAACATGGAATCTGGATACAGCAGCCAGTTGTACGTGCATGTTCTGGAAACGTGATTGTGCCTAGAATTCCTGGTACTATCTTATTTGGTAAAGCACATGGACTTTTTTATTTCACATTATTTGTTTTATATAAAAAGACATCTATATAATCCTGAAACGTAAACACAATCATTTACCTACTAAAGTGTGCATGTTGTTGTATCTCCTTGATGATTGCCAATAAGCCTTTTCATGGTGGTCATTAAAAGGTCTTAATACTCAGTGCCACATTTTCCCTGCATTGTAGAATAAGTGCATAGTGCCCTCAATAGGTGAAAATGCCATTACTGTGGTCTGTATATGACAACGGACACCCTGCAGTTTTGGAACTGATCTGTCAGGATATCCAGAACTGACATCCAGCCAGTTTCTGGACCCTGAGAAACCAATGCTGCTGCAGGGGCTTACCGAGTTCTCTAGGGAGAGGAGCACGTCCCAGAGGCTGTGTACTAACAGGACCTAAACCATGTGACTACCAGGGGGCGGGGCCTCCTGCAGGTCTCCCAGAGGAAGCAGGAGCAGAGAGAGATTGCTTTAGGCCAGATAGGACCTGAAGTACCTGACTGCTGGGGGCGTGGCGTAAGCTCCAGAGAGCTAGGAGCTGAAGGAAAACTCCTAGAAGGGTAACTACAGGACAAAGTAACCAAGGAGCATAGACAGGGACATAAACCAGAACAGGCAGGGGTCCAAGCACAAGATAGCATGACAGTACCAAAGGATTAGACAGAACGGATAGTCAGGACAAAGCAAGAGATCAGTAAACCAGAACGGGCAATAGATGGTACAGAAATGGCAGGCAAGTGCTCAATGGGGGCAGACCAAGTTAGAAGCCAAGATATCAAACACAGAAGCATGCACACTGCACAAGGCACACATGCACAGGGGTCACTTAAACTAAGCCAAGGGCAAAAGTATAGCTGACTGAGAACCCTGGTAAAGAGTGAGTATAAATAACCCTTCCAGATCCAGAAAGAGGCCACATACACTTAACCCTGTGAGTGCAGGGCAAGAACCCTTTCCAAACCATGACATGATCAGAACAGATTAACCCCTTATATGCTGCTCTCAATTCCGAGACCGGTATTTAGGTGGAAAAAAGAGGGTGACATTTTCCTCTTTAACCTTATTTGCTCCCTGCAATCATTATCGCAGGTGTCGATAGTTGTATTGTAACTGGAGATCATCTGATGACCTCATTGTACAGGGACCAGTTAGACCATGCTTTTAGACACTGGGTGTGGCAGTGAAGAATAGTTCATGAGTGATGCAGTGTATGAGACCAGGAATCAAAGTAAAAAATATTAATGACCAAAAGTGGGACTAAGTAAAAAAGTTAAATAAAAAGTGTAAAAATATACATAAAAAAAAAGAAGTTTATAAAAATCATGAAAAGCTGTTTCACAAACCAAAAATGTAGCTTTTGTGTAAAAAAATGTAAATAAAAAATGTTCATATAAGTTGCATATCCACATGCAAAACCTGTGGTCGAACACAGTTTTGTGCATCCCTGAAAAGACAGATATTACCATAACAGACACCAGACTCCAAAGTGACTATATCAAGCTCACAATAGTGAATGGTTCCATCAGATGTTTCATTTTAATCATTTTTTGAGGGTTAAATAATTTTTTGACCCCACTTCATTGCTTTAATAAACCTAATATTGCATATATACACACTATACTTGCATACAAACAGTGGCCTGTTGCAAGTGCTTGCTTGTGGGAGGTGATTTTACCTACAATTTGTCATCACATGCTATTTTTGTTAAGGCATGTGACCTTTTTTTTCTTCCACATTAATATAAAAGGTCTCTCTTTTTGAAATATAAGCATTAGTTGTCTAGCCTACTTACTGCACACCCCACAGACATACTGCCATTGTTACTCATATTTGTTAAGGTCCCGTTACACTTAGCGATGCACCAGCGATCCCGACACCAATACAACCTGGTAAGGATCACTGGTACGTCGCTAAATGGTCACTAGTAAGCTGTCAAACAGGCAGATCTCTTCAGCGACGCAGCAACCATCCAGCGATCCTCAGCGGTTGTTGGTACCTTGTCACACAGCCTGCATCCCTCAGTTCTGCGTCGCCAACGAGGTTGCTTGTCGGGTCAAACACAGCGATGCGTGCTAGCCAGCAGGACACCGATGATGAAAAAATGGCCCAGGACATTCGAGCATGATCAGCGATATCCATCGGGGGGCCGGTCGCCGCTATGTGTCACATGTAGCGAGATCACTGACGAGGTCGCTATTGCGTCACAAAATCTGAGACGCTTCAGCGATCTCGCTATGTGAGACAGGGGCTTTACAGTTCTTGAACCTATGTGTAGCAACTTCACTACCTAGCATTTTTGGTTTCATCAATGTCAGAGACACCGCACTACACTTGCTCATAGAGCCAGTGCGCGTGTCCTGAGTACAGAAGCAGAGCTAAACGAGGTACAGGAGGAATAAACAGATGGGAGGTCAGACAAAGCCAAAGGTCATACACAGGATCACAGTACAGTACCAGGGATGAGACAGAGCGGATAATCAGGGCCAAGCAGAGATCAAAACCAAACAGACATAGGAGGTACCAGGCAGAATCCAAAGCGATATCCAGAGAACAGACCAAGTCATACACAGAGAATCAAGTAACCAGAACACAGCACAAACACACTCAGGGGTCACCACACAAATGCCAAGGGCAAGAGTATAACTGACAGGGATGGGAGCGTCCTGAGGCTATAAGAAGCCTCCCCCAGAACCAGGGAGAGGCCACAATCATGGCCCCAGGTGTGCAGGTAAGCCTGCATCGGGATCACAACCTTTAACCCCAGAAATGCCAATCATCAGCACTGGTTCCAAACATTAACCCCACGTGTGAGAGTCAAACCCACACTGAGATCATGACAGTACCCCCCTCTCAACGGGGGGCCTCTGGACCCCCAGGCTTGCCCGGGTACTTAGCATGGAAAGCCCGTACCAGGCGATCAGCATGCATCAACCGGGCCGGCACCCAGAACCTGTCCTCCAGTCCATACCCCTTCCAATGAACCAGGTACTGTACCGACCGCCGTACCAACCTGGAATCTACGATATGACCAACCTCGTACTCCACCTGCCCCTCGACCAAAACAGGAGAAGCAGCAGACTCGGAGTCTCCCCGGACTGCTTCAAAAGGTTTCAGTAGAGATTTGTGGAAGACGTTAGGGATCTTGAAAGAGGGTGGAAGGCACAGCCTATACGCCACTGGATTGATTTTTTCCACAATCTTGTACGGGCCAATGAATTTGGGTCCTAACTTGGCTGACGGAATCTTTAACTTAATGTTTCGCGTAGAGAGCCAAACTTTCTCTCCCACCCGAAACATGGGACCAGGTGTTCGTTTCCTGTCCGCGAAATACTTATACCTGCCTTGAGACCTGGATATACGCCGCTGGACTTCTGCCCATGTATTTTTTAACCGCTGAACAGAGTCCTCAGCCCTGGGGCACCCCGAATCCAGATGAGAAAACTCACCGAAATGAGGACTGAACCCATAGTTAATCAAGAAAGGGGACCTACCAGTGGATTGACTCACCCGACTATTGAAGGCAAATTCAGCTAACGGCTGTGCATCGCACCAGTCACTCTGTCTAGCAGAGGTTAGACACCTGAGGATCTGTTCCAGGGACTGGTTAGTGCGCTCCGTTTGCCCATTGCTCTCAGGATGGTATGCAGGCGAAAAGGACAGAGACATACCTAATTTTTTGCAGAAAGCACGCCAAAACTTAGCCACAAACTGCACACCACGATCAGACACCACATTCAGGGGTACCCCATGCAACCGGATCACATGCTGCACAAACAACCTGGACAACGTCTCAGCTGACGGTAGTGCGGACAGGGGTACGAAATGAGCCTGCTTAGAAAACCTGTCCACCACTACCCATACCACTGTATTACCCTTAGATGGAGGGAGATTGGTAACAAAATCCATGGATAAGTGAGTCCATGGCCTTTCGGGCACTGCCAAGGGTATCAGCTCCCCTGCCGGCCGGCTATGAGAGCTTTTAGAACGAGCGCAGACCCCACAACCAGCAATGAATTTTTTTATGTCCGAACCAAGGGTAGGCCACCAAAAGATCCTAGCCACCGCCAGACGTGTGGCTGAAATACCAGGGTGAGCACTCAGCTTGGATTCATGGAACTCCTGCAAGAGTTTCAGGCGAAGTTGCTCTGGGACAAACAACTTCCCCTCCGGCTTGGCCGCCGAGGCCTGCGACTGGGCCCCCTGAATCTCCCGTTCCAATTCAGATGAGACCTCTGCTATCACAACCCCAGGGTGAAGAATGGAGGACGGTGGCTCAGGGGGCGACACCGGCTGAAAACTGCGTGATAAGGCGTCAGCCTTGTCATTCTTAGACCCTGGACGAAATGTAATTGTAAACTGAAAACGGGAAAAAAAAAAGTGACCAACGGGCTTGTCTGGGCGTTAGTCTTTTAGCAGACTCAATGTACGACAAATTTTTGTGATCCGTGATCACCGTAACCGGGTGACTGGCCCCCTCCAAAAAGTGCCTCCATTCTTTAAACGCCAATTTGACCGCAAGAAGCTCTCTATTGCCTACGTCGTAATTTCTTTCCGCAGCAGAGAACTTCTTGGAAAAGAAAGCACATGGCCTGAGGTTGGTTAGAGTGGCAGGCCCTTGGGACAACACCGCCCCCACCCCCACCTCAGAGGCATCCACTTCCACGACAAATGGTTTGGATGGATCTGGCTGCACTAACACAGGAGCAGACATAAAACATTTTTTCAGCGTCGCAAAGGCCGCTTTTGCGAGCGAGGACCAATTTCTCACATCCGCACCTTTGCATGTTAGATCCGTGAGAGGTTTGACCACTTGCGAAAACCCCCGGATAAATTTGCGGTAATAATTGGCGAACCCCAAGAAGCGCTGAAGACCCTTAAGATCTCGGGGTTGCACCCAATCCGCAATGGCCTGCACCTTCTTGGGGTCCATGCGAAAACCCTCACCGGATACAATTAACCCCAAAAAGGACAACTCTTGTACACAGAATACACATTTTTCCAATTTGGCATACAAATGATTTTCTCTCAGCCTTTGGAGCACAGTTCGTACATGTTCCAAATGAGAATACTTGTCGGGGGAATATATCAAAATATCATCTAAGTAGATAACGACAAAACGACCAATGAGATCTGAGAATACCACGTTGATGAAATTCTGAAATATGGCAGGGGCGTTGGTAAGACCAAACGGCATGACTAAATTTTCAAATAGTCCCTCGGTCGTGAGGAACGCGGTTTTCCATTCATCCCCCTCTCGGACCCTTATCAAATTATATGCCCCCCGAAGGTCCAGTTTAGAAAACCACTTTGCCCCTGATAGTTGGTTACATAAATCGTGAATCAACGGAAGGGGGTACGTATTCCGTACAGTAATTAGATTAAGCTCCCGGAAGTCGAGACAGGGACGTAACCCGCCATCTTTTTTCTTTACAAAAAAGAAACCTGCCGCCACAGGTGAGACTGAAGGACGTATGTGTCCTTTGCGCAGACTTTCAGTAATGTACTCCTTCATAGCCAAGCGCTCAGGACCGGACAAATTAAACAGACGGGCTTTGGGTAATTTAGCCCCCGGGACCAGCTCAATAGCGCAGTCAAAGGGTCTATGTGGCGGTAACGTCTCGGCCTCGCTTTCGGAGAATACATCTTCGAAGTCCTTCAGGCATTCCGGAATACCTTCCAGCTCGACAGATGATACAGACACAGATTTAACAGGTTCAACCAGCAGTGCGGCTTTATCATATAACTGAAAATCATTAAACCCCCATTGTACAATCTCCCCCGTTTTCCAGTTAATAACTGGGTTATGGTGTTGTAACCAGGGCATGCCCAACACCAACCCTGCAGGTAGATTGTCCAGCACAAAACAACTTATGTTTTCCACATGAGTAGCGCCCACTCTGAGCGAAAACACATCAGACATAAAGCGAATTCCCTCCTTAGTGAGGGGAGATGAGTCAATGGCCATCACCTTGATCGGAACCTTGAGCCTAACTGTCCCTATCTTGCAGTGTGTGACCAATTGGGAGTCAATAAGATTAATAGATGATCCGCAGTCCACAAAGGCTGTAGAGGAAAAAGAACTACCATCCACAAACAGTTCCACAGGCAGTACTACTTTAGAAAATGAGGAAAATGGTACCTGAGGGTCTGAGCAGCCTCCCCGTTGACTACCCAGACCTAGTTGTTTCCCGCCGACCGGGTTTGAAGACGGGCAATTCGGGCACTCCCTTTTTCAATGTCCCGTTTTACCGCAGTAAAAGCATAACTGCTTGTCCTTCCGGCGTTTCCTCTCCGTATCCTTCAGGGAGAGGGCGCCTACATCCATGGGCTCAGGGGCAGTCTCTTTTCCATTGGGGAATAATGGAGTATCCACCTGCATCACCCCTCTGGCCCGCAGCCTGCGGTCCATCCGGACGGCCTGGGTCATGGAGTCCTCGAGAGAGTTAGGTGGGGGATGTAACGCCAAGGCATCCTGCAGCCGCTCGGACAAGCCTCTGCAAAAGAGTCCTCGGAGTGCGGCGTCGCTCCAAGAGACCTCTGCCGCCCAGCGGCGGAACTCAGAACAAAACCACTCAGCTGTGTGTTTCCCCTGACAGACACTCATCACCATGTCCTCTGCCAAACGCACTCGGTTAGGTTCATCATAAATGTGCCCGAGGGCTCAAAGAATGCGTTCACTGACATACGTTCAGGAGCAGAGGAAGACAGAGAGAAAGCCCATGCTTGCGGAGCCCCCCGAAGTAGGGAAATAATAACCCCCACCCTCTGGAACTCATCCCCGGAGGAGCGGGGCCTTAGAGAAAAAAAAAGATTGCATCCTTCTCTGAAAGACCTGAACTCCTTTTTATCCCCTGAGAAAAGGTCTGGTAATTTGACCGGAGATTCGGGGGACGCTAATGACACATCCCTACCCCCAGAACCAGAAGCCCCTGCATCGACAGCCCCCTGCACAGTAACCACCAACTGTTGCTGGGTATGGGCCATCGTGCGTTGTTCCACATTGAGCTTATGGAACATTTGGGTCAGGTGCTTGACCTGATCAGCCAAGGCTTGTATGGGATCCATGAGTATAACACACACTTTTTTTTTTTTTTTTTTTCTTCAGAAAAAAAAACAAAACTGAAAGGGTCATATATAATGTCAGAGACACCACACTACACTTGCTCATAGAGCCAGTGCGCGTGTCCTGAGTACAGAAGCAGTGCTAAATGAGGTACAGGAGGAATAAACAGATGGGAGGTCAGACAAAGCCAAAGGTCATACACAGGATCACAGTACAGTACCAGGGATGAGACAGAGCGGATAATCAGGGCCAAGCAGAGATCAAAACCAAACAGACATAGGAGGTACCAGGCAGAATCCAAAGCGATATCCAGAGAACAGACCGAGTCATACACAGAGAATCAAGTAACCAGAACACAGCACAAACACACTCAGGGGTCACCACACAAATGCCAAGGGCAAGAGTATAACTGACAGGGATGGGAGCGTCCTGAGGCTATAAGAAGCCTCCCCCAGAACCAGGGAGAGGCCACAATCATGGCCCCAGGTGTGCAGGTAAGCCTGCATCGGGATCACAACCTTTAACCCCAGAAATGCCAATCATCAGCACTGGTTCCAAACATTAACCCCACGTGTGCGAGTCAAACCCGCACTGAGATCATGACAATCAAATGACTTTTTTATTTTGGTTGAACACCATTATTAAAAAAACAAAAAAAAACAAACACAATCTGACTACTTGTAAGTGCGACATAATTTCTACTGGCTTTTGCTGCAAAGTACCTTCAGTTTGTTTACTTATGTAGCAACCTTTTCATCTAGGGTAAAGCTTGTTTTTGTCAAGATTGGAAGAAAAGAGTTTGGTTGCCGCAGCTCTAACACCACCGGTGTCAAGTCCATTCAGCTACCTTTGCAAACTTTGGCAAGCACTTTAGCAGGAAGGAAGTGAAGGGCATAAAGGAATACATGTCCCATTGCTCATCTCAATCACAGCAGGATGATTTAGCCTTTGACAGCGAAATCATCATCTGGAGTCAGTGTTCTGCTCAATCCACCTCTTTTGCCTCCATAACAGTTAATATGGTTCAGAGCAGAATTTCCAATCCATCAATGACGTCTGTTTTTATTTTGCCCCACTAACACCTAGTAACCTGGGGGCTTAGGAAATTACTGCACAAGATAAACTGCTTCCAACTGATATTTTGGAAAACATGAATTGTCAGGTTTGACTCTCGTAAGATATGGTGCTGAAGGTGATGGGTACTATTCTAATGCCAATCTGTGTTTCAGGCTCTGCAAGCAAAGATTGAAGAGACACCATCTGTGATAGCAGTACTCTGAGCTAGGTTTCACCTCAGGGTGAAAATCTGGCAGAGCGGTAAGAAGTGATGGCCATTTTATTCCCTGAAGAACCAGTCAGGGGTGAAGAGGAGTTAAGGTCAGCAGAGGAGGAGATTGCTGGCATCGGTGATACCCTGTGTGTTGCTGATCTGCGTTATAGACATCAGCTGGCACCAATTTTGCTTTTCCTGTGGCCAGCCCTGGAGCAGGTTATGACAACCAAGTGGTTCATGAAGGAGGCTTTATAGATCATGAAAAGTCTGGTCACATTGGTAGCTAGACGAACATGTGGGATTTTTGTGTGTGGGAGCTCATTTGCACATTGCCACCAGACAAGTCTTTGGCATTCCACAGGCTCTTCAAGGGAAAATAAGCTATGAACTTCCTACCTATAGAATAAGACCTATAGTGCTCCATCCACACAAGATGCATCATCACCTGCTCATTTGGAAAAGTTAAGCCAAACAGCAATCAGAGAAAGCTTCAGATTGTCCCCCTCCCCCTTCTCGCCATGCTCGCATTTCTGTCAGCCAAGTCACTCCCTTATAGCCAACCTGTCAACAGGATTTTGCTCAGTCAGCAAGAGACACTGTCAGGTTGGCGCCGTTATACTGATTAAAATAATAACTGGGTTGATGAAATTCGTCTTGTGGTTGTTATTTAATCTGTATTTGGAGTTTTCAGTTAATGAGGTTCTTGTGCTTTGGGGCGAGGCTTTGGGCAGGTCTTTATGTGCTCTGCTTACATATGCATCCTTATGGGCTTATGACAGGTCAATGATCCTTCAGTGACCTGCCCGCTATTTTGCATAATTCTTTTATTATTGTGTCATTTTAATCAGTATAACGGCGCCAACCTGACACCGTTTGTAGTTTACTCAGCACAATCCTGCTGCATAACTGTGCTTGATTGGTCAGCAAACTCGCCTGACCTTAACCCCATAGAGAATCTATGGGGTATTGTCAAGAGGAAGATGAGAGACACAAGACCCAACAATGCAGATGAGCTGAAGGCTGCTATCAAAGCAACCTGGCCTTCCTTAACACCTCAGCAGTGCAACAGGCTGATCGCCTCCATGCCACGCCGCATTGATGCAGCAATTGATGCAAAAGGAGCCCAGACCAAGTATTGAGTGCATTTACTGAACATACATTTCAGTAGGCCAACATTTTGGATTTTAAAATTATTTTTCAAGCTGGTGTTATAAAGTATTCTAATTTACTGAGATAGTGACTTTTGGGTTTTCATTGGCTGTAAGCCATAATCATCAACATTAACAGAAATAAACACTTGAAATAGATCACTCTGTTTGTAATGACTCTATATAATATGAGTTTCACTTTTTATATTGAAGATTTAACCCTTTGATGATATTCTAATTTTGTGAGAAGCTCCTGTAAGTGTTGCTCCATATATTTACACTTTGTCCTCTACAAATCAGTTAAGTTAATATATTTTAAATAACTGTATGAAAAAGGTTATTATAGCGCAATATACACTCACTGGCCACTTTATTAGGTACACCTGTCCAACTGTGTGTTAAGACTTAATTTCTAATCAGCCAATCACATGGCGGCAACTCAGTGCATTTAGGCATGTAGACATGGTCAAGACAATCTCCTGCAGTTCAAACCGAGCATCAGTATGGGGAAGAAAGGTGATTTGAGTGCCTTTGAACGTGGCATGATTGTTGGTGCCAGAAGGGCTGGTCTGAGAATTTCAGAAACTGCTGATCTACTGGGACTTTCACGCACAACCATCTCTAGGGTTTACAGAGAATGGTCCGAAAAAGAAAAAAAATCCAGTGAGCGGCAGTTCTGTGGCCGGAAATGCCATGTTGATGCCAGAGGTCAGAGGAGAATGGGCAGACTGGTTCGAGCTGATAGAAAGGCAACAGTGACTCAAATTGCCACCCGTTACAACCAAGGTAGGCAGAAGAGCATCTCTGAACGCACAGTGCGTCGAACTTTGAGGCAGATGGGCTACAGCAGCAGAAGACCACACTGGGTACCACTCCTCTCGGCTAAGAACAGGAAACTGAGGCTACAATTTGCACAAGCTCATCGAAATTGGACAGTAGAAGATTGGAAAAACGTTGCCTGGTCTGATGAGTCTCGATTTCTGCTGCGACATTCGGATGGTAGGGTCAGAATTTGGCGTAAACAACATGAAAGCATGGATCCATCCTGCCTTGTATCAACGGTTCAGGCTGGTGGTGGTGGTGTCATGGTGTGGGGAATTTTTTCTGGGCACTCTTTGGGCCCCTTGGTACCAATTGAGCATCGTTGCAACGCCACAGCCTACATGAGTATTGTTGCTGACCATGTCCATCCCTTTATGACCACAATGTACCCAACATCTGATGGCTACTTTCAGCAGGATAATGCGCCATGTCATAAAGCTCGAATCATCTCAGATTGGTTTCTTGAACATGACAATGAGTTTACTGTACTCAAATGGCCTCCTCAGTCACCAGATCTCAATCCAATAGAGCATCTTTGGGATGTGGTGGAACGGGAGATTCGCATCAGGGATGTGCAGCCGACAAATCTGCGCCAACTGTGTGATGCCATCATGTCAATATGGTCCAAAATCTCTGAGGAATGCTTCCAGCACCTTGTTGAATCTCTGCCACGAAGAATTGAGGCAGTTCTGAAGGCAAAAGGGGGTCCAACCCCTTACTAGCATGGTGTACCTAATAAAGTGGCCAGTGAGTGTAGATGTTATGCTTCATACCAGTGAATCACTGTAGAGTCTCATCTTCCAAGCTATAATGATGTATTTGTTGACCTATGGGACTTGTGTGCATATATAATTTCACACTGAGATAATTACCCAGTGTCACATTTGTACTTACCAGTCATACTCTTGTAGGTATGTATCACAATAATGTCAACTAAAATAAATGTCTGTTTCTTTCCTGCAAGGCAAATATTGATATTATGCTATTATGTGTTAATATTTTCCCATTAAAATGCACTCAATTCAAACTTTACTTGTTACATTGATAAATAACACAAACTGCTACTTTGCTCAACACGATTTGGAAGTGATAAATGACTTTCATCCATATAGTCAGCCATAGCTGCAGGGTTTTAATCATAGTTACAAGATCTTATTTTATACATAATTAAAAAAGTTGAATGTTTAGCTTTTAATACACTCTGCATATTTTATTTCTACTGAGCTTGAATGCTTTCTAGTATATTAACAGCACAATGAAAAACTAAGTTATCAAATGCATATTGTCTAAACATGTCTTTTCCAGTCAATCACCATACAGGAAAACCATTATTTCAGTAAAAAACATCCTATGACATGTGTTTCAATTTTTATACCATAAGGATAATCTTGATTTTAATTATTAATATTATTGTTGTTAATATTATTATAATGCATTTATAATCATTGGTAAAAATAGTCAAATGTTTTTTATGCAATGTGACTTTTTCTCATACTACAGTATATCTTTAGGGTATGTGCACACGCGGCGGATTCACCTGCAGATTTTTCCGCTCTGATTTGCAGGTAAAACCGCAGGTAAAGTGACCTGCGGTTTATCTACGGATTTGCCTGCGGTTTTCCCCTACGGTTTGACACCTGGACAATCGAACAGGTGGCAATCCGCTGCGGAATCTGCAGAAAGAATTGACATGCTGTGGATTTTAAACCGCAGAAAATCAGCACGGAAAAAAACGCAGCTTGTGCACTGCGGATTTGAAATCCCATTGGCTAACGTTGTACTGTACAATGTCTGCGGAACTGCTGCGGATCCGCAGGGCCAAATCCGCTGCAGATCCACAGTAGAATCCGCAGCATGTGCACATACCCTTACAATGCTTTTAGTTCTAGTTTTCTTAAAATTCTTTACACAGGCAAAGAGTTAAATTACACAGGTCTGTATGCTTCCAGACCCAGCCATCTACAAATTCAGCAGGTTCCAAAAATTTGGTAGAAAAATTCAATTGGCATCAAAGTTATTCAATGGAAATTGAATGTACACTTTATTATGTTCTGGTGCCTTTTTAGATCCCAGAGAGTAATAAGCATTGCATGTAAAAAAAATAATACCCCGCAGCTCATTTGTGCCAAAGCTGTCCACCATCCAGTCCTGTGTGCCTTACTGCTTCTTCTTTCTGCCTTCCAGCTGGCCACCATTTTTCTGAGTTTGCACTAAGCGAATTGCAAAAAACTCTAATAAAGAAGATTAGTTTTTACATACAAAAAGTGACGTAAAAATGTTAGCATAAGGCTAGTTTCACATTAGCGTTTACGGCCGCAGCGTCGGGCTGCGCATGGCCGCCGCTAAGCCCCGCCCCCTGCCGCTCCTTCGCCGGTAGCTCCGCTGCATGCGTCCCCTATCTTTAGCATTGGGATGCAGGCCGTGCACAGTATGCGTTTGGCGGCGCATGCGTCCTTTTGACGCTGCGCCGAGTGCACCAAATTGCAACCTGTTGCATTTGGCGCTGGTCGGCACAGTGTCAAAAGGACGCATGTGCCGCCAAACGCATACTGCGCACGGCCTGCATCCCCAGTGCTAAAGATAGGGGACGCAGGACACATGCAGCATCATGCGTCCGTAGGCGGAGCTACCTGCAGAGGTGCGGCAGGGGGCGGGGCTTAGCGGCGGCCGTGCGCAGCCCGATGCTGCGGCCGTAAACGCTAATGTGAAACTAGCCTAACTCAGACTTTTACACTTTCACACCAGTTTCTACCAGCTTACTGAAATGAGTGGAGCTGGGCAAGATGGAGATGGCAGGGGCGTGACACTAAAGCTTGTCTAATTCATGACTAGCTTTGGCATTTTCTGTGCTAGAAATCTCATTCCGAACTTATAAGGGTTTTCCCACAAACAAAGTTAATTTTAAAATTGATTTTAATTAATACACCTTGGAATAATAATAACTTCCACAATTGGATGTGTTTAAAAAAATGTTCCTGTGCTGAGATAATCTTATAAATGTGCTACTGCTGTGTACTGTGTAATGGCTGTGTCTGACCATACAGGAACATGGTCTGATCATACCACAGCTCCTGGACAGGGGAGGAAGCAAAAGAGAGTATACAGACATTGCAGCAGTCTTTGTCACCTAGGAGGGAGCATGGTTACTATGTGTTGCGTCCAGTACTTGCAGTTAGATCCCCTGAAGAGTCAGTAAATGACGAAATGCGTCGGGATGCATAGGGACATTGCAGGGCTATTTTTGTGAGGGTCAGATGTGGACTGCCCTTGTTAGGGCGGGAGTCATGGGTGTCAGGTCTGCTAGCCCCTACAGGGTTTGATTAGGGTAATTCCTTGCTTCCTGACCTGTCTCGACTCTGATGGACATCTGATTATTGGCATCTTCCAGACATATGGGTGAGATCCTTCCTTTATTAAGTATATTTATGGACTACTGGTTTGGTTTTTGATGTCTCCTCTCTAGACATGAATGGGTCATTTTTCTGTTTAAGCTAAGTATGATAGGGGCCATATACGCCTCTGGTTAAGTAACCATTCATGATAAGACTGTGGTTGTTATTCACATTGTCTGTTATCTAGTTATATCAGTCTGTCCAGGTTTTTTCACTTTTGGACATGGAATTAGCCACATGTATGTACTTTGGGTGATCTGGTGTGGAAATATAAACAGACACTCCACTGTATAGTCTGTGGCAACTGATTTAGTGTTTTTTAATCGCACTTTATCGTTTGGTAGCTTTTATACAATATTAAAAGTTATGTTTTAATTGTTTTCTCTTTGCTGATTTGCTATACAGACATTACAGCAGGGGATCACAGATGATTTTTTTTGTGAAGTACAGCATTTCCCTGTGTGCTCCAATGCTGCAATGTCTGTACACTCTTTTTTACTTCCTCCCCTGCCCAGGAGCTGTGGTATGATCAGACCATGTTCCTGTACGGTCAGACACAGCCATTACACAATACACAGCAGGGGCACATATATAGGATTATCTCAGCACAGGAACATTTCTTTTTATACATTCAATTGTGGAAATCAAGTTGTATTGATTAAAATGAACTTTGTTCATGGGAAAACCCTTTTAATTTTTTTGTACAATTTGAGATTAATTCAATTCACCTCAAAAAAATGTGCTCATACCTAGCCTTATTGCATATTCTTTAATTACTGACCTCCATAAGCTCCTAATCATACGTTAATAGTGGTTGCAGGCTGTAAGGATTTTATGATTTATCTCTATGACCATACAGACTGATGTAAAGTTTATTTAAAAAATGATCAGCACAGAATTTTGAATCAAAAACATCATGATGGTAAAGTTTGAATATCCACTAGAAAGTGCCTCACATTTTATATATTTGTCTCTGAATACTATTTTCCAGTACATTTGGCATAATAACATTCTCTTATGTTTAAATAGGAACTGTTCAACAAATTTTGCACCAACCATTAGTACCATTTGAATACAAGAAATTTGGTAATATATTGCATCAGAAAAATACGTGTAATTCTCCACCTACAATTCACATATTGCTCCTGCCCCTGCCTCCTCAACTTTTTCACTTTGACGAAACAGCTCAAATTTGTCTTACTCAAGACAAGACGGAGTGCCAACATAATAAAGTATTAGGCCACACTTCCAATTTTGCTCTATTGTGAGTGGAAGAGGTAAGAGGAATGGGAAGCAAAGCTAGAAACCAAGAAACACTCGATTGCTGGATTCACATCTACACAACAGTTGTATACAATCCTTTTTTACTACTGCTGTTGCTGCTTTTGTCTCTGTGTTAAAAGAGGAATGATAATGATAAGCAGGAATCTTTCTCTCTACTTATGGAGAGATAATAGCAGCTAAAATCCCCTCAGCAGCTAAGAGTCAATTGAAAATTAGAGCCTGCAGAGGAGAAAATAAGTGAAATTGCAGGATACTAGTCATAATATAGCCAGAAATAGTGTTATTTTTTATGTCCACACATAGGACTCTTTATTCTTAAAGATACTTGAAGGTATGGTTATGTTTCAATTTTTTTACTTTGTGGGAAAATATGCATTTGATACTTTGCCGATTTTACAAGTTTTCCCACCTACAAAGAATGGAGAGGTCTGCAATTTTTATCATAGGTACACTTCAACTGTGATAGACAGAATCTTAACAAAAATCCAGAAAATCACACTGTATGATTTAGAAATATTTAAATTACATTTTATTTCATGAAATAAGTATTTGATCACCTACCAACCAGCAAAAATGTTGGCTCTCACAGACCTGTGATTTTTTAAGGAGCCCTCTTACTCTGCACTTATTGCCTGTTTTAATTGCACTTTGAACTTGTTACCTGTATAAAAAAACACCTGTCTACACACTCAATCAATCACACTATAGCATCTTCACCATGGCAAAGACCAAAAAGCTGTCAAAGGACTCCAAGGACAACATTGTAGACCTGTATAAGGCTGCAATAGGTAGGCAATAGGAAAGCTGCTTGGTAAGAAGGCATCAACTGTTGGCACAATTCTTTGAAAAAAATGGAAGAAACACAGGATGACTGTCAATCTTCCTTGGTCTGGGGTACCATGCAAGATCTCACCTTGTGAGGTAAGGAAGATTCTGAGAAAGGTCTGGAAAAAAACTAGAACTACCCAGAGCACCTGGTCAATGACCAGAAGAGAGCTGGTACCAAAGTCTAAAACATTACGGTTAGTAACACACTATGCCATCATGGATTAAAATCCTGCAGGGCACGCAAAGTCACCCTGCTCATGCCAGCACATGTCCAGTCCCGTTTGAAGTTTGCCAATGACCATCTGGATGACCCATAGGAGGCATGAGAGAAGGGCAAGTGGTCAGATGAGACCAAAGTATAACTTTTTGGTATCAACTCCAATCGCCATGCTTGGATGAACAAGAAGGATGAGTACAACCCAAGAACACTGTCCCAGCCATAAAGCATAAAGGGGGAAACATCATACTTTGGGGGTGCTTTTCTGCAAAGGCGAGGGAATGACTGAATCGTATTGAAGGGAGAATGAATGGGGTCATGTTTCGCGAGATTTCGGCCAACAACTAGAGATGAGCAAATTTGTTTGGATTTTGACCCCGAATCTGATTTTGACATATTTGGGCTATTCATGCACAATGTATGTCTTATGATCGGTTACGAACATTTTCAGTAAGTTTTATGGAGCACCCCACAGGGCCTTAGGTTACTCTGTAATGGGCCGGTCAGGCTCTTTAAAGGGGATGTCACAGTAGCAATGACCCGGTCTGTGGCCCTGGGTGTCCAGTAAAAAAAACAGAGGAAAGTATTGTGGTGTTTAATCATGATGCCACCCGTGGTGTTCGGCAATGGGTGGCTGACGCTGCGGTTTTGGTCCACTGGGACTGATTGTGATGCAGCAAAGATGGTTTAGTTCCCCACGGGTAGAGCAGGGCCCCAGGGCAAATATATTTGATTGTTCAGATAGTGGTGAATAGAGTTGAGCGAAACGGGTCGGTCAAATTAATAAGTCGCCGGCTTTTGCTAAAGTCGGGTTTCATGAAACGAAACCCCACCATAGCGTGAGGTCGGCCATGAGGTCGGCGACCAGAGCACCAAAGTCGCGTTTCAAATTATGCTTCCAGCGCCCTTTTTCAGCCAATGATGGAGGATGCACAATGTGGGCAATGCGATGACATGGGCAGCGGTCACCACCATCTTTGAGAAGAGCATGCAAGTGATTGGCTTGCTTTGTGTGGCGTCACAGGAGCTATAACAGGGCATCCACGTTCTCCGCCATCTTACTTATGCCGATCTTAGCATAGGGAGAGCTGCTGCTGCTGCTGATTCTGTAGGAAGAGCGTTAGGCAGGGAAGAAGAACAAAAAAACTGCTTCTGCTGGTAGCGATTTTCACTGTACAACACAACAGTTTGTGTGCAGTGACAGGGGAGGCTATATTTTTGTGCATCAGCTCTGTTGGTTATTAGGCTGCCTTATAAGGCTCACTGATAGCTGCATTGCTGTTTGCACACTGCTGTGCAAACTGCTTTTTTAAAAGCAAAAATACTTTTCTTCCTCTTTTCTGCACAGTTACCAAGCGTTCATTTTTCTACACTTTTGTGTGCAGCAGTTCTGCTTATTAGGCTGCCTGCTGCCATACTTGGACTGAGAGCATCATTGTCAGCCTCCTAAAATCTCTTGGGAGATTCAAATTCTCCCCAATACTATATACAACTTGTACTTGTCATACACCAGCCAATTTCAGCCTGTTAAATTGAGGTGTAATCTATAGTGGGCCTGAGATAATAGTTCAGCCTCATAAAATCTCTAGGGAGATTCAAATTCTCCACAATACTATATACACCTTGTGCTTTGTCATGCACCAGCCAATTTCAGCCTGTTAAATTGAGGTGTAATCTATAGTGGGCCTGAGATAATAGTTCAGCCTCCTAAAATCTCTAGGGAGATTCAAATTCTCCACAATATATACACCTTGTACTTTGTCATACACCAGCCAATTTCAGCCTGTTAAATTGAGGTGTAATCTATAGTGGACCTGAGATAATTGTTCAGCCTCCTAAAATCTCTAGGGAGATTCAAATTCTCCCCAATACTATATACACCTTGTACCTTGTTTTACAGTACCATGTTGCTGGTGGTATTTTGGGTACATTTTCCCAAAAATGAGGACGTATGGTGGAAGAGGCCGTGAACGTGGGCGGGAGTTGCCAGCTGGTACTGATGGTGGTGGTGGTGCATCTGCTGGTAGTGGCAAAAGCACAATAGCACCTAAGGCAGGAGGTGTTGAGCCTGCATCATCATCTGGCTCCACAAGGCCTCGAAGGTTCCTTTTTCTGGGAGTAGGTAAACCGCTTTTAAAACCGGAGCTTCAGGAACAAGTTTTGGCTTACAATGCTGACACAGCCTCCAGCTCTATCACCTCCTCTTCTGAAGTTTCAAAAAATAAAAGCAGTGAGTCATCAGTGGAGGCTCCTGGTCAGGAACAACACCTTTCCTTGTGTCCTTCACCCCTACCAAAAGTGAAGGATGCGGCAGGCCACACTACAGATTACTCCATGGAGATCTTTTCACATACCATGCCTGGGTTAGCAAGTCAAATCGTGAATTCCCCAGTCCAAGATGAATCTGACATGGAGTGCACTGATGCACAGCCACTGCTAGATTTTTCTGCTGGTACATTCACTCAGAGCACTACAGTGTCCTCGCAGTGTACTGAGCCAGAATCTGACCCTGATGAAACTCAGGTGCCCCTTCCCGCATACTATAACACCTTACACGGTGACACAGAGGATGGTGCACATGAAATTGAAGAGGAGGTGATGGATGACTCAGTTGTTGACCCAGATTGGCATCCATTGGGGGAAGAGGGTGAAGCTGCCACTAGCTCAGAAGAGGAGGAGGATCCGCAGCAGGCATCGACATCACAACAGCTGTTATCTGGCAGGCCCGTAGCAGTCCAAAAACGGGTTACAAAAACCAAAAGAGTTGGAGGACAGCTTGGCCAAACGGTCAAATTAGCACAACGTGCAAGGCCTCAAAATGTCTGTGTGAACAGAGGCAGGCTGTAATGCATTTGTGGGAGGATACACGGGCAGGCAGTTTGAGGGCAGACATGGAGTTGTCGGGTGTGCAGTGGTCGAAGCTGAAAGACCTCTGTAAAGTCCTTCAGTGTTTTTGAGGAATGCACACGGCTGGTAAGCGCACACGACGCCATCATAAGCATGAGCATCCCACTTATGCGTCTGCTCATGCAAACTTTGACGCACATTAAGGAGCAGGCATCTGCAGCCGAGGAGGAAGAGGAAGAGGAGGGAAGCCTTGATGACAGTCAGCCATTGTTTGCTCAGGGAACTCTCCTGGACGAGGTGGAGGAAGAAGAGGAAGAGGAGGAGGATGATGGGGATGATTATTTAGGGGAGGAGGATGCTTCTCAGGGGGCAAGAGAAAATGTTGGTGTGGCAAGGTCAGGTACAGGGTTTGTGCATGACTGGAGGGATGTGGATTTGCCAGAAAGTGTTCCTCCACCCAGCACTCGCAGTGCATCATTGACACCTGGAACATTGGCCCACATGTGTGATTATGTCTTGCCAAAATGATGAACGATAACGACTACTGGTTGGCCAGCATCCTGGATCCACGCTATAAAGGCAAATTCCAAAACATCATGCCACAGGAGAACCTAGAGCTAATATTCGCTAACAAACTCTGGTAAACCGTTTGTTTGAGGCATTCTCAGCACACAGCAGCGGTGATGGTTCTCACAAGAGCCGTAGGGGGCAATATGGAAGAGGTGTTCGTGGCGCACACATTCGAAGTGGAGTTGGAGACAGGGATTTCATGACCATGTTGTGGATTGATTTTTCAAGTACCGCTCACACGACTGGTAATACTGCATCGATCGAAAGTGACAGGAGACAGCAGTTGTCAACTATGGTTACAAACTACTTCTCCTCCCATATCGATGTTCTCCCTCACAGGTCATTCCCCTTTGACTATTGGGCCTGTAAACTGGACACCTGGCACAATATGCCTTACAGGAGCTCGCTTGCCCTGCTGCTAGTGTGCTATCCAAAAGAGTCGTCAGTGCTGCTGGATCAATCCTGACAGAAAAAAGGACCCGTCTGTCAACCCAAAATGTTGATGATCTAACCTTCATTAAAATGAACCATTATGGGTTTCAAAGGATTTTGTCCCACCTTCCCCTGCTGACACATAGGTTGCCAGAAAAATGGCTCGCTTTTGTCCTCCTCTTCCTATGACTTCTCCAATTCCTCCATTTGCAGCTGCTGAATGTCCAACATCAACATATGCCATTTTTTCAACCTCCCTAACTGGGCTGCCTCCCCCCAGGGCTGGGATCACCACTTGGCGCATGCTCCCATGCGAGTGCCGTTGCCCCGGACAGGTGGGTGGGCCCACTCTTGGGCGACAGCACTGGCACAGGGTCCCTCAAGGTACAATCAAGTGTCTCTGATGGTGGGGGTGCACACCCACCGTCAGACACACCGGCTTACAATGAGGGGCCCTGTGCCAGTGGCATTGCCAACGAGTGGGCCCCCCCTGCTTGCTCAGGATCACAGCACTTGCAAAGTTGAAATACTTACCTCTCCCTGCTCCACCGCCGTGACGTCTTCTGCATTTCCTGACAGTGACATTCTGGTCAGAGAGCGCGATGACATCACGTCTGTATGCCCTCTGCCTAAACTGTCCAAGTGCAGAGAGATGGAAGATGGGGACGACGAGCAGTCCAGACTAGTACAGGGATTCCCTAGCGAGGAGACTTATTTAATTGTTTTAAAGGTTGGGAGCAATTTTTGGGGAGCACTATACTCTGGAGAATGATATATGGGGCCCAACATACACTGGAACATTCCAAAGGTGGACATCAGACACTGGAGCAGCATTTACAGGGCCCATTATACACTGGAGCATTAAAAATGGGGCCCATTATATATGGAGCATTATTTGGGCCTATAAGTCAGTGGAGCTTAATCCATGGAGACCAACATATACTGTAGCATTATGTGGAGCTCATCATATACTGTATCGAACATTATATCGGACCAATGATTCTGTATGGAGAAATATATGCGCCCCAATACTCTGTAAGGCGCACTATGCGGTGGCCATAATACTGTATGGAGTAATATACTGTCCTTTTTTGGAGCTATTGGAGAATTTAAAATGGATATCAGTCATGTGATGTAAGAAGTGAAGTATTTTTCATTGTTCTATACCGCTATTTCTCTGCCGTATCAGAGGATCATGAATTGTAGCATGTGTTAAAGGAGCCCAGTGACACTCTTTGGCCCTGGACCCATGAAAATCTGGAGCCAGCCCTATCCCCCCACAACTTTAGCCCAATAACCCCCAGTTTTCGATGCCTAACTATTATTATAAAGTAAATTAAGGTTGACAAGCTTAAGTAATAAGAATTGATGTTTTTGGCATTAAAATGGGCACTGTAGGTGTTTCTTGTCCTCCACTCACTGCCGACTTTTCTTCCCCATTGACTTGCATTGGGTTTCGTGTTTCAGTCGGCCTTTGACTTTTCATGATAATCGGCCGATTGCGTTCGACCCGACTTTTGCGAAAATCGGGTTTCATGAAACCCGACTCGACCCGAAAAGAGGCAAAGTCGCTCATCTCTAGTGGTGAACATTGGGGTGCAGAGAATAAGTGAAGGACACAGAGAGGTGCAGTTTTCTTTACCTTTTACTTGAACGTAAATGCAATCTGGGGTACCACATACAGATGACAGATGGAGTCCGGCTTGCCTGGAGGCATTTAGGGGATCCACCCTGCCAGGAGGGGTTAGGGACCTTCCTTCTGCGCTCTCTTTTTAGGTCCCTGCTGCTTGTAACTAAGCTGTGGCCCTCTCTTGCGTGATGATTGCTAACCTGTATGGCAGACAGTGTGAGCCTATATCATGGGCACTGTCTTCTTCACAGTACTTGAACTCCCAGACTCCTCTCTCTCTGGGATGTGAAGTTACTTTTCAAAACCATGGTGTTTTGTATAACACCATGGATATGAAGTTACTGGTATTGAAAAGTAACTTCACATTCCAGAGAGAGAGAAGGGTCTGGGAGTTCAAGCTCATGATGATCTTTGACACTTTCAATGCTGGAATGAATGTGTCGCATGGATTTGTCTTTTTATATCAATTAAGGAATTTGCTCCTAAGACCTTGTGGGGGCATCACAACACATTAGGAGACCCCAATCAGAAGACAATAAAACATCCAGACTCCTTATTTATGAACTGGTCCAATATTTATGTTTCTCCCTCTCCCACAATGAAAGTTCTGCTTCGCGTCACTTGTCTTATCTATTGCATTTTTTCTGTGCAGTGTTGTGTATAAATATGTGATTCTTCAGATTTTGTATTAGTCAATGCCTGTTGAAGAGACCTGAGTAGCCTCAAAAGCTTGCAATGCGTTACCATCTTTTCAGTTAGCAATTAAAAGGTGTCAACCACTGAGGACTTTCAATTCTGAATATTTTTCTATCTGCTGGACTGGCTAACACGATACAAAGATGTACATCTTTCCTGTAAGAAAAAATGAACATTTAACTTTTTTCACAAAAAACTTGCTTCAGATCCAAATGTTTTTATTTTGGCAATGGTAACAGGAAAAAATGGACTGCAAAATTTGCTGAGTAATTTCTCCTAAGTATGCTGGTACCCCATATGAGAGAGAAAACCACTGTTTAAGCACATGGCAGAGTTTGGAAGGAAAGGAGCGCTGCTTGACTTTTCGAATGGAAAATTTGCTGGAACAATTGGCGGATGCCATGTCGCATTTGGAGAGCCTCTGATGTGCCTAAACAGTAAAAATCCCCCTTAAACAACATCATTTTGGAAACGACATCCTTCAATGAATGTATTTAGATGTGTGGTGAGCACCCTGAACCCCCAGGTGCTTCACAGAAGTTTATGATGTTGAGCCATGAAAATAATAAAATCACATTTTCCACACAAAAATGTTAATTTAGCCCCAAATTTTGCATTTTCAGAAGGGTAGCAGGAGAAATTGCATCAATCAATTTGTTGTGCAATTTCTCCTGAGTACGCCGATACCAAATATGAGGGAAAAAACTACTGCTTGGGCGCATGGCAGGGCTCAGAAAGGAAAGAGCATCATTTGACATTTTCAAGGTAAAATTTCCTGGAATCTTTAGCGAACGTCTTGTCCCATTTGGAGAGCCCTTGATAAGCTCATACAGTGGAAACCCCCACAATTGACCCCATTTTGGAAACTAGATCCCTCAAGGAATGTATTTAGATGTGCAGTGAGCATCTTGAACTCCCAGGTGCTTTACAGAAGTTTATAACATTTATAACAATGAGCCATGAAAATAAAAAAATGTTATTTTAGCCACAAATTTTGCATTTTCATAAAGGTAACAGGAAAAGTAGCACCATACAATTTTTTGTGCAATTTCTCCTTAGTATTCCGATACCCCATATGTGTGTGAATACTACTTTTGAGGCACAGTACAAAGCTCAGAAGGGAAGAGGCACCATATTGGAGTTCCGATTTTGCGGGAATGGTTTGAGGGTGCCATATCACATTGGCAGAGGCCGTGAGGTACCTGAACAACAGAAATCCCCTATATATGAATACATTTTACAAACTACTCTCCACATTGAATTCATCTAGGGGTGCAGTGATCATATTGACACCCTATATGTGTCACAGAATTTTATACCGTTGAGCGGTGAAGAAAGAATAAATTACATTTTTACCACAGAAATGTTGTTTTAGCCCCAAGTTTTTAATTTTTCTAAGAGCTAATGGAAAAATTTTTTTACAACAAACTGAGGTCCATTTTTTCCTGAGTGTGCCAATACCCTACATGTAATCAGGAAATATTTTTCAGGCACAGTGCAAAGCTCAGAAGGCAAGGAGCGCCAGCTTTTACAATAATATTTTGCAGGTACCATGACCCTCTAGGAGTGCCCATGAGGTGCCACATCAGCAAAGCCCACCATAAGTGACCCCATTTTACAAACTACACCTTTCAAGAAAATCATCTAGGGGTGCAGTGATCATATTGACACCACGGGTGTGTCACATAAATTTATACCATAGGGCAGTGAAGAAAAAGAACTACATTTACCACCAAAATTTTGTTTAAGCCCCAGATTTTAAATTTTCACACAATAAGTGGGTAAAAATGGCATCACAATTTGTCCTACAATTTCTACTGAACATGGCAATACCCCATACTGGGCTGTACAGTGCTACTTAGCCATATGGAAAGACTCGGGAGGAATGCTGTTTGCCTCCGGAAGCGCAGATTTTCCTAGAACAGTTTGCAGGCTTCATTTACAGAGCCGCTAGTTGCTAGAAGAGCAGAATCCCCCCTCAAGTGACCACATTTTAGAAATTATATCACTTTGGGAATTTTTCTACAGGTGTAGTGACAATTATGACTCCATGGGTATTTTCCAGAAACAAACAGCAATGAATGTTGCCTAGTGAAAATTGTAAACTGCAGTTGTAGAGACCAGTATGCTTGTAGTGACCAGTATCTTGCAGACATACGATATAACCAGCCGGTGCTTTTGGAGACATGCACCCGTAAGTTAGGGTCCCGTTACGTTTAGCAATGCACCAGTGATCCCGACAACGATCAGGATCGCTGGTGCATCGCTAAATGGTCGCTAGTGAGCTGCCAAACAGGCAGATCTCACCAGCGACGCAGCAGCGACCCAGCGATGCTCGGCGGTCGCTCCTCCCTGTCAGACGGCAGAGATGATGACGACTTCCATGCGTCACTAGTTGGCGCCAGCGGGACACCAAAGAGAAGAAAATGCCCCAGGACGTTCAAGCACAATTAGCGATATCCAGCGGGGGGGCCGGTCAGAGGTAAGTGTGACATGTAGCGAGATTGCTAGCAATATCGCTGTTGCGTCACAAAATCGGTGATGCTTTAGCGATATCGCTAGCGATCTCGCTATGTGTAAATGGCCCTTTATACAGACTCTCATCACTTCAGAAATACCAAACATGTGGATGCTATATTTGGTTTAGGTACATTGTAAGGCTCAGAAGGGAGGGGACATTTGAATTTGGAAGTAGAGAAATTGCTGAATTTCTTTTGGTGGGTGAGAAGCCATTTTGCTTTTCCAGAGCCTTTGTACTACCAGTAACATAGAAGTTCCCTATATTTCTGTTAAAAATGACAGACCTGAGTGTGGTCTTGCTTTTTTATGGATTGAGTTGAAGCTTTTATTGGGAACATTTTACAATAACATTTGGAATCACATTTATACGGCACTCTACACTAAGCACTTACTTTGGGGTTTCCATCTAAACATTTAAGTGACGTGATTCAGATGAAACCCCCGAGGGATCCATTCATTATAATGAGGCAGCAGACTTACTCTGGACTCGATCTGGCCTCTGTTCAGTGGTGTCCTTTTCAGAAATGCACAAAATTATGGTGGATGGCACTTTTATGCAATCCTAAAAAGACGGACACCGCCAGATCACAGGTCAGACTGCATCCACAGTGCCTCCATCTGCCTCATTATAGGGAATCTTCCAACTGAATCATGTATTTCAGAGATTTACATGGAAACCCTGGTTCAAGCTTTCAGTGCAGAGAGCAGGATAAATTAAATGAAAAAGTCAACAGCAGGTGAAGAATTGGTTTTATTTATTTTTTATGCCGTTCCTCATGCGGTATAAGTGAGTAGGTGACTTTATTCTTTGGGTCTGTGCAATTACAGCAATACCAGATTTATAGATGTTGTCACACACTAAAAGATGCTTTTTATTGCAAAAAAATTTTTTGCATCACCATATTTTTGAGAGCTATAATTTTTCTAATTTTTGGCCCACAGAGTCATGTGAGGGTTTGTTTTTTGCGGGACGAGTTAACATTTTTTTTGGTACCACTTTCAGACACATGATTTTTTTATTGCTTTCTATTCAGATTTTTGGGAGGCAGAACGAACAAAAACCAGCAATTTGGGATTTTTTTCGGGGGTGGGGGGTTATGTTGTTGATAAGGCAGTTTTACTCTTTGGGTTAGTATGATTATTGCGATGCCTGATTTATTTTTTTTATATTTTGAGACTTTTACGCAATAAGATCTATTTTAAAGAAAAAATATTTATTTTTGCATCGCTTTATTCTGAGAGCTATAACTTTTTAATTTTTCCACTGATAGAGCTGTATGGCGGCTTGTTTTTTGTGGGACAAGATGTTGTTTTCAGCGGTACCATGTTTATTCATATCCGTATTTTTTATCTCATGTTATTCCACTTTTTGTTTGCTGGCATGATAATAAAGAAAAGGGTTTACAGGGAATCTGTCACCACTTTTTTGGCATATCATGTAAAAATATCATTCAATTTAGTGTCATCTCTGCATTATACAAGTACTTTTTATACCCCTTGACTCCCCACCAATGATACATAAAATGCGGTTTTTATTCCTCCCGCGGTGTATGTAAATATGCTCAGTCTGGTCCGATGGGAGGGGCTTATTGTCTGTCTCCACTCCCTCCTCATCTTGCTGTATGTATTCGTTTCTGTGAATATCACAGATAGCGTTCAGTTACTGCGCGTGTGCATTCAAATGGTCCCTCGCGCCTGCGCAGTATGTTTTGCCCAACTGTGGGCAAAGCCGAAAAACAGTATTGCGTATGCGCAATACTGTTTTTCAACTTTGCCCAAAGTTGGGCAAAGCATACTGCACATGCGTGAGGGACCATTTGAATGCTCACACGTGGTAACTCTATGCGAACGCAGGAATTACCGAAAGGAATGCGTAGAGCAAGCCAGGATGGGGGGAGAGATGAACAATAAGCCCCGCCCACTGGACCAGACCGAGCATATTTACATACACAGCGGGAGGAATAAAAACAGTATTTATTATCATTGGTGGGGAGTCAAGGGCTATAAAAAGTACTTGTATAATGCAGAGCTGACACTATATTGAATTATATTTTTACATGATATGCCAAAAAAGTGTTGACAGATTCCCTTTAACTAGTAGGACAGTTTTATAGGTCGGGTAGTTGCAGATATGGCGATACCAAATATGTGTACTTTTATTGTTTATATTTTTTTATGCAAATATTTATTTTTGGATAATTTTTTTTATTTTTATTTATTTTTTACACTTTTACGAATATTTTTTATTTTAACTTTATTTGTTTTGTCCCACTATTCGACTATCACTTTTTGCAGGCTGATTACTTGTATAGCATGCAAACTGTCAGGTCTGCACTGACAAAGAAAGTTGTTGATCATGTACTCCACATGATCAAGCAACTTTCCTAGCTCTGGTGACCTGGATTTCATCATGATGACATCGGGTCATCATGGCAATGATAGGAACTACGTCACACTGCGAGGTCTCCAATCCAAGGGCAGAGGGGCTGTCATCCCTCTGCCAGCTCCCAGAATGCTGTGATCAAGTTCAATCACAGCATTTAGGGGATTGAAGTGCGGGGAGCGATGCGGGACCGATCCTGGCGCTTAGTGCCGGGTGTCAGCTCTCATAATCAGCTGACACCTGGCAGCAATCACACACACACAGCGCTTGTGCGCGCAAGATCGCCTAGATGCAATAATCCGTCCCGCATCAATAAGTACCAGGATGCGTGGACATGTTATTACTACAAATGTTTGAAAGGGGTTAAATCGATTTTAACTGGAATCCACCACTTTTATTTTGATCTAAAACTAGGCCATTGTGGGCTAAAACTCCGTAAAAGTAATTACAGCATTTTTGCAGATAGATTCTCCATCTCAATGAAATTGAAGAGGGACCAAGCTATAAAAGAGTAGTGACAGAGAAGCAATAGGTGAGTATTAAAGATGAGCCGATCACTTTATATAACCCCTGTGCATTGTCCAGGTCAGTGCTATCTGGCTATGGACAGAAGCAGCATGAATTCCCGAGCTTACCAGTTCCAGGTCGCGGTGTTTAGTTTTTCAGCCTGACATGATGTCATCTATGAGCACAAGATATATCTTGCCAACATAGTGAAAAAATATATTCCAGCTGCATAAAAATCCAAGGTTTATTAGAACATCTTTAAAAGATTATTACAAATGATAGGTCAGCAAGGTCCCTTGCTATTTCTTTTAATCTTATTGTTACTTCTACATGTCATGTGATGTAGGAATGAGGTTTTTTTTGGTTATCCCGTTGGTTAAATTTTCTGTAGGATGTGCTATGTTTAGCATTGAAAAAGGACGCCTGAGTGTTTGAAATGCATTGGTTTGAGGATCATCAAGCAGACGTTTCATTTTCAATCAACTTTTAAAGATGTTCTAATAAACCTTGGATTTTTATGAAGCAAGAACATATTTTTTCACTATATGAATTGCACCATGTGGGGTCACTCGAGTTCCTTGCTTCAGCTTTCCAAGAACCGCCATAGTTGAGCTGGTTTCAAATCGCCCTTCTCATAGATTCCTTGCCAACATGGTGAATAATAAGCCAAACCTATGATGAGGAAATTTGCACGGTTCCTGTCCATAGAACACTGGATTGTGTATAGGGGTGGTGTAAAGCGATCCACTCATTTTTAGTGAGTATAGTTTTTTTTAATCTTTAAACTACTTGGCATCCAGTTTTAAAATAAAAGAAAGGACAACTCATTTGAAAGCTCTTTCACACACTTATTTCAGCATTTTTAACCTTGGACCAATCTCCTAAAGAGACCAGCTGAGTATAAAGCCTTAAACAAGACCTGCCGATTGGCTAAAAAGTGATCAGCATGTGCTCTTATTTTGCTTTCACTGATCTCATGAGTAGTATGTTTTGTTATTTTTATTCAAAATAAGGTCCAAATGATACAGACCTTTTTATTTAAGGCTAGTTTTATTGTGTTTTTAAAGGGGGTGTGGCTCACAAGATAATTATGCAGATCAACCTGTCGGTGAGTATAGCTTTTTCTTATTATTTTGGGGGACTCAGGAATTTAGAAAAGGTTTGTTCAAGTAGCTCACATCCCTTTTAGACATTAATTTCCCAATTCCCAATGTAATTTACATGAAAAATATTTTTATGCATACAGTACATGTAATTTTGATATTTCTTTAACCCCTTTCTGTCATGTGTATTACTATCCCATCCATGTGCCCTGGGACTTAATTCCCAAGGACGGGATAGTACGCCACAGTGATCAGCGGTGCCCACATGGTGAGCGCCGCTGATCACGGCCGGGTGTCAGCTGATTATCACAGCTGACACCCGGCACAATGTGTCAGGGGTGGTCACGGACCGCCCCGACACGTTAACCCCTTGCACACTGCGATCAAACACGATTGCGGTGTACTGGGGGTTAAAGGGAAGCATCAGCAGGGAGGATCCCCCCACAGCAGCGCAATGTGCAGCGCTGCTGCGGGGGGCTCCATCCCTGCAAGTCCTCGAATCCAAGATGGCGATGGGGACCTTCGGGGGCCTGCAGGGAGCTGGCTTCCTCATGCCTGCAAAGCGCAGGCAAGGAGGAAGCCTTGTGCAGTGCTTGTGACAGATCGCTGATCTGTCACATTGATCTGTGGTGTGACAGATCAGCGATCTGTCACATGACAGCTATGTCCCCCCTGGGACAACGTAATAAAGTTAAAAAAAGTGGAAAAATAATTTTAACCCCTTCCTGACATCAGACATACTATCCCGTCCATGGGACCCGGGCCCCTATGCCCATGGACGGGATAGTACGTCTCAGCGATAAGCGGCGCCCACGTGGTGAGCGCCGCTGATTGCGGCCGGGTGTCAGCTAATTATCACAGCTGACTCCCGGCACAATGTGTCAGGGACAGTCACGGACCGCCCCTGACACGTTAACCCCTTGCAAACCACGATCAAACATGATCGCGGTGTACCTGGGGTTAAAGGGAAGCATCGGCAGGGAGGGGGCTCCCTCCGTGCTTCCCTGAGCCCCCATGGCAGCGCAATGTGCAGCGCTGCTGCGGGGGGCTCCTTCCCTGCAGGTCCCCAAATCCAAGATGGCGACGGGGCCTTCGGGGGCCTGCAAGGAGCCGGCTTCCTCAGTGCCTGCAAAGCGCAGGCTGTTATGAATGGGTAACCGAGGAGGAAAAAAACAACACAAGACAAGTCTCAGAAAACCAGAGAGGTTGGTAACTATGCAGATTGCAGATCCCTGATCTTACCACACAACTAGCAACAGTCGTGGAGCGTACCTACGATGATCCTAGATGCCTCGTCACAACCGGAGAGCTACATAAGCCTAAAGCAGGAAAAGAGGAAAACTAACTGCCCCAGAGCAGACCCCAAAAGGAAAGACAGCCCCCCACATGTATTGATGGTGAAACAAGATGAAAACAAAAACAAAGGCAGAAAAAAGGCTGAGCAAACGATGGGATCCGACTAACTAGAAAGGACAGGAAAGGAAATACATTGTCTGCAATCTGCCAAAAACCCTACCAAAATAATGTCCAACACGTCTGATAGCAAAATTAACCCTGAAGTCACTAGACTTCTCCCACTATATCAGCACTCTGGAATATTCTGAGACAGAGCAAAAAGAGGCCAATCTAATAAGGGACCAAAAGGCAAATACAGATAAATAGGAGGGGAAATTCAGCACAACCCCAGCAGGGGCTGGCTGACCACAAAAAACTGAATTGACCAACAAGAGCAAGTGTGAACAATAGCAAAAACAAATTTAACTTGATAAGACTGGAACAGAGCTGAAGTCCAAGACCTGAGAAGCAGACTGAATCACCAGCACCAGGATAGGGCATCGGCTGTCTTATATCCAGTCTGATACTCCAGAGATCCAATCTTTATCCTCCTCATCAGGTGGCAGATCACTACCAATTAAACCAACCTCACTACCTCCTGTCACCACCAGAGGGAGAACGGAAGGAGAACTCTCAACTGGTGGAGCAGAAAATGAGTTCACAACAGCAGGCATGAGGAAGTCTGCAGCAGTGCCTGTGACAGATCGCTGATCAGTCACAGTGATCTGTGATGTGACAGATCAGCGATCTGTCACAGGACAGTGATGTCCCACCTGGGACTGTGTAATAAAGCGAAAAAAAAAAAAAGTGTTAAAATAATTTAAAAAAAATCGTCAAATAAATTAGAAAAAAAAAAAATTCCCCCAATAAATCCGTTTTTTGGTAATAAAAAAAACAATAAAAGTACATATAATAGGTATCGCCGCATCCGAAATGACCTGCCCTATAAAACTGTCCCATTAGTTAACCCCTTTAGCAAACCCCTTAAAAAATAAACTAAAAAACGAAGCAAAAAATAATGATTTATTATCATACCGCCAAACAAAAAGTGTAATAACGCGCGATCAAAAAGACGCATATAAATAACCATGGTACCACTGAAAACTTCATCTTGTCCCGCAAAAAACGAGCCACCACACAGCATCATCAGCGAAAAAATAAAAAAGTTATAGCTTGCAGAATAAAGCGATGCAAAAATAATTATTTTTTATATAAAATAGTTTTCATTGCATAAAACCGACAAAACATAAAAAAACGACCTAAACGAGGTATCGCTGTAACCGTACTGACCCGAAGAATAAAACCGCTTTATCAATTTTACCGCACTTGGAACGGTGTAAACGCACCCCCCCAAAAGATATTCATGAAACACTGGTTTTTGCTTATTCTGCGTCCCAAAAATCGGAATAAAAAGCGATCAAAAATGTCACGTGCCCGAAAATGGTACCAATAAAAACGTCAACTCGTCCTGCAAAAAAATAAGACCTCACATGACTCATTGGGTCAAAATACGGAAAAATTATAGCTCTCAATATGTGGTGATGCAAAAACTATTTTAACAATAAACTTTTAACAATAGACTTTTAGCGTATGACAGCTGCCAAATATAAAAACCGCCATAAATAGTTAATCAAACCCCCCGTTATAGCCCCCTTAGTAAGGGAAAAATAATAAAATTAAAAGAAAATGTATTTATTTCCATTTTCCCATTAGGGTTAGGGTTAGGGCTAGGGCTAGGGTTAGGGTTAGGGCTAGGGTTAGGGCTAGGGTTAGGGTTAGGGCTAGGGCTGAGATTAGGGTTAGGGGTGTGTTGGCGTTAGGGTTGGAGTTAGAATTGGGGGTTTCCACTGTTTGGGCACATCAGGTGCTCTCCAAATGCAACATGGTGTCTGATCTCAATTCCAGCCAATTCTGAGTTGAAAATGTCAAATGGTGCTCCTTCCCTTCCAAGCTCTGCCATGCGCCCAAACAGTGCTTTACCCCCACATGTAGGGTATCAGCCTACTCAGGACAAATTGCAAAACAACTTTTGGGGTCCAATTTCTCCTGTTACCGTTAGGAAAATAAAAAAATTGGTGACTAAAAGATCATGTTTGTGGAAAAAATACAATTCTTTTATTTTCACATCCGGGCGTTATAAACTTCTGTGAAACACTAGGGGGTTAAAAGTGCTCACCACACATCTAGATAACTTCCTTGGGGGGTCTAGTTTCCAAAATGGTGTCATTTGTGGGGGGTTTTCACTGTTTTGGTACATCAGGGGCTTTCCAAACGCGACATGGTGTCCGATCTCAATTCCAGCCAAAAAAGTCAAATGGCGCTGCTTCCCTTCCGAGCTCTGCCATGCGCCCAAATAGTTGTTTACACCCACATATGGGGGGCGTACTCAGGACAAATTGCACAATAACTTTTAGGTTCCTGTTACCCTTGGAAAAATAAAAATTGGGAGTGAAAAGATCATTTTTGTGGAAAAAGTATGATTTTTTTAATTGCACCGCTGTACGTTATAAACTTCTGTGAAGCCCTTGTGGGTTCAAAGTTCTCACCACATATCTAAATAAGTTCCTTGGGGGGTCTAGTTTCCAAAATGGGGTCACTTGTGGGAGGTTTCCACTGTTTAGGTGCATCAGGGGCTCTCCAAACGTGACATGGCGTCCGATCTGAATTCCAGCCAATTTTGCATTGAAAAAGTCAAAAGGCGCTCCTTCCCTTTTGAACCCTGAAATGCGCCGAAACAGTGGTTCCCCCCACATATCAAGTATTCAGCGTACTGAGGACAAACTGCACAATAACTTTTGCAGTCCAATTTCTACTGTTACCCTTGGTAAAATAAAAAAAATTGAACCTGAAGTATTTTTTTTGTGAAAAAAAAGTTAAATGTTCATTTTTTTTAAATATTCAAAAAATTCCTGTGAAGCACCTGAAGGGTTAATAAACTTCTTGAATGTGGTTTTGAGCACCTTAAGGGGTGCAGTTTTTAGAATGGTGTCACTTTTGGGTATTTTCTATCATTTAGACCCTTCAAAGTGGCTTCAAATTTGATGTGGTCCGTAAAAATAAAGTGAGGTTGCAAAAATGAGAAATCGCTGGTCAAATTTTAACCCTTATAACTTCCTAACAAAAAAAAATTTTGGTTCCAAAATTGTGCTGATGTAAAGTAAACTTGTGGGAAATGTTACTTATTAAGTTTTTTGTGTGCCGTATCTCTGTGATTTAAGGGCATAAAAATTCAAATTTGGAAAATTGCGAAATTTTCAAAATTTTTGCCAAATTTCCGTTTTTTTCAAATAAACGCAAGTTATATGAATTACATTTTACCACTAGCATGAAGTACAATATGTCATGAGAAAACAGTGTCAGAATCACTGGGATCCATGGAAGCGTTTCAGAGTTATTACTTCATAAATGGATAGTGGTCAGAATCGTAAAAATTGGCCCGGTCATGAACGTGCAAACCGCCCTTGGGGGTTAAGGGGTTAATATGCACCAGTAAGTATAAAATTCTCAATATATATGTTGCTTGCATAAGGGATCGCATTAACTGCACATTTGAACCATAATTACAATTATCATGCAATTTTGCTTCAATTAATTATTTGATGCAATGACAATTTCACTTAAAGGGAACTAGTCATGTCCCTAAATGCTGTTAAAGGGAATCTGTCACCACTAGAGTTGAGCGATACCATCCGATACTTCAAAGTATCGTATCGGATGGTATCGGCCGATCTTTAAAAAAAGTATCGGTATCGCCGATTCCGATACCGGAAGTCCCATTCAAGTCTATGGGACTTCCGGTATCGGAATAAGAAAAACCCTTTCCTGCCCTTGTACAGCCTCTCTGGGGTCTGTACGGGCCTTTCGGGGGGCTGTGCCGGCCTGCCAGGGGGTCTGTGCAGGCTCCGGTGGTCTGTGCCGGCCTGCCGGTGGTCTGTGCAGGCTCCGGGGGGCTGTGCCGGCCTGCCGGGGGGCTGTGCCGGCCTGCCGGGGGGCTGTGCCGGCCTGCCAGGGGGTCTGTGCAGGCTCCGGTGGTCTGTGCCGGCCTGCCGGTGGTCTGTGCAGGCTCCGGGGGGCTGTGCCGGCCTGCCGGGGGGCTGTGCCGGCCTGCCGGGGGGCTGTGCCGGCCTGCCGGGGGGCTGTGCAGGCTCCGGGGGTCTGTGCAGGCATCGTCCGATGGGACTACAAGTCCCATCTGGCGATGCCTGCTACCATGACAGTGATTGACACATTAGCCAATGATGGGACAGTAGTAGTCCCATCATCCGGCTAATGTGTTAAATGTAAAAAAAAAAAAAAATTACATGCTACATTCATACTACATACTACATACATGCTACATTCATACTACATACTACATACATGCTACATTCATACTACATGCAACATACATACTACATATATACTACATGCATGCTACATACATACTTCATGATACATACTACATATATACTACATGCATGCTACATACATACTACATATATACTACATGCATGCTACATACATACTACATGCTACATGCATGCTACATACATACTACATGCTACATGCATGCTACATACATACTACATACATGCTACATATATACTACATACATACTACATATATACTACATGCATGCTACATATATACTACATGCATGCTACATACATACTACATATATACTACATGCATGCTACATACATACTACATGCTACATGCATGCTACATATATACTACATACATGCTACATATATACTACATACATACTACATATATACTACATGCATGCTACATACATACTACATATATACTACATGCATGCTACATACATACTACATATATACTACATGCATGCTACATACATACTACATGCTACATGCATGCTACATACATACTACATGCTACATACATACCACATATATACTACATACATACAATACATTCATACAATACATACATAGACATACAGTACATATAACATAGAGTAACATACTTACCAATACTTGTCACATTGTTCCCCGAAGCCATTGTCGTCTACGGAATAAATATTAACATAACAAACCACAAAAATACTCACCCACGATCCGAAGCAGTCCACGAGTGTGTCCCACGACGATCTTGGGTAGAGAACTGCAGCATCAGCTGATGCTGCCGTTCTCTACGGGCTGCAGGAATCCAATGACGGAAGGTAGGTATCCTTCCGCACTGTATTCCTCCGCCACTTAAAAAAAAAAAAGTCCCTAGTCTCACTTTATGCCATTGCTGTGTGGGAATTTCCCACACAGCAATGGCATAAAGTGAGACTAGGGACTTTTTTTTTTTTAAGTGGCGGAGGAATACAGTGCGGAAGGATACCTACCTTCCGTCATTGGATTCCTGCAGCCCGTAGAGAACGGCAGCATCATCTGATGCTGCAGTTCTCTACCCAAGATCGTCGTGGGACACACTCGTGGACTGCTTCGGATCGTGGGTGAGTATTTTTGTGGTTTGTTATGTTAATATTTATTCCGGAAAGACAATGGCTTCGGGGAACAATGTGACAAGTATTGGTAAGTATGTTACTCTATGTTATATGTACTGTATGTCTATGTATGTATTGTATGAATGTATTGTATGTATGTAGTATATATGTGGTATGTATGTAGCATGTAGTATGTATGTAGTATGTATGTAGCATGCATGTAGCATGTAGTATGTATGTAGCATGCATGTAGTATATATGTAGTATGTATGTAGCATGCATGTAGTATATATGTAGCATGTATGTAGTATGTATGTGGTATGTATGTAGCATGTAGTATATATGTAGCATGCATGTAGTATATATGTAGTATGTATGTAGTATGTATGTAGCATGTATGTAGTATATATGTAGTATGTATGTAGTATATATGTAGCATGTATGTAGTATATATGTAGTATGTATGTAGTATATATGTAGCATGCATGTAGTATATATGTAGTATGTATGTAGTATATATGTAGCATGCATGTAGTATATATGTAGTATGTATGTAGTATGTATGTAGTATGTATGTAGCATGCAGTATGTATGTAGTATGTATGTAGTATATATGTAGTATGTATGTAGCATGCATGTAGTATGTATGTAGTATGTATGTAGTATGTATGTAGTATATATGTAGTATGTATGTAGCATGTAGTATGTATGTAGTATTTTTTTTTTTTATTTTTTTTTTTTTAACATTTAACACATTAGCCGGATGATGGGACTACTACTGTCCCATCATTGGCTAATGTGTCAATCACTGTCATGGTAGCAGGCATCGCCCGATGGGACTTGTAGTCCCATCGGACGATGCTTGCACAGACCCCCGGACATCAGCACAGCCCCCCGGCAGGCCGGCACAGCCCCCCGGCAGGCCGGTACAGACCCCCACAGGGTGCACAGCCCCCCGGCAGGCCGGCACAGCCCCCCGGCAGGCCGGCAGAGACCCCGGGCAGTCCACACAGCCCCCCGGCAGGCCGGCACAGCCCCCCGGCAGGCCGGCACAGCCCCCCGGCAGGCCGGTACAGACCCACACAGGGTGCACAGACCACCGGCAGGCCGGCACAGCCCCCCGGCAGGCCGGTACAGAACCCGGGCAGTCCACACAGCCCCCCGGCAGGCCGGCACAGCCCCCCCGGCAGGCCGGCAGAGACCCCCGGAAGGCCCGAAATGACGGCGCATCATGATGCGCACACACCGCGCATCATGATGACGTCAGGCCGTCAATCAACTGAACTTCCGATTCCGATGCCGAATTCCGATATTGAAAAAATATCGGAAGTCGGTATCGGAATTCCGATACAGCAAGTATCGGCCGATACCCGATACTTGCGGTATCGGAATGCTCAACACTAGTCACCACAGAAAACATTATCAACATGCAGAAAAAGAGTTAATCAGCAGCTCAATAGCATTACCAACCTGCCCGACACCTGTACTTAGTCGAACGCTGGAGGGAGAAAATGAACTTTATTCCCTCCAGCAGCATTTGGCTTCCAGTCATGGGGACAGCATCTGTTATCTGCAACCTTTGCAGCCAAAATAGCTCTCATTCCCTTTCCAGCCCTACCATGCAGCCAAGCCTGCGCTTTTCAACAAATATGGTGCTTCTCCTGTTACCATTGTGAAAATTAAAAAAAAATGGGGGCTGAAACAACATTTTTGTTGGGAAAATGTGTTTTTAATTTTCATGTCTCAACATTAAAAAATTCTGTGAAGCCCTTGAGGATTAAAAGTGCTCACCACACATCTAGATAAAGTCCTTGAGGGGTCTAGTTTCTAAAATGTGGTCATTTGTGGGGAGTTTGCACTATTTAGGCACCTCAGGAGATCTCCAAATCCAAACACAACATGGCGTCGGCTATTGATTCAAGCCAATTTTGTATTCCAAAAGTCAAATGGGGCTCCTTACCTTCCAAGCCCTGCCATGAGGCAAAACAGTAGTTCACATATGTGGTATTGGTGTTCTCAGGAGAAATAGCTCAACAAATTTTATGGTACATTTTCTTCTGTTACCTTTGTGAAAATGAAAATTTGGCCCTAAAATGCAAGATTTTGTGGGAAAAAGTTAAATGCTCATTTTTTTCTTCCACATTCATTAATTCTTGTGAAGCACTTTTGGGTATTTTCTGTCATATGGACCCCTCAAATTCACTTCAAATGGGATGTGGTCCCTAAAAGAAATGGTTTCGTAAATTTTATGGAAAAATGAGAAATTGCTTGTAAGGGCCGGCGGAACGGACCGAATAATAAAGAGGTGGCACAAGGGTGCGTTCACGGCCGGGGTCCACAGTGCAGAGATGTAAACTGCTGCTCGGTAATGGCGGACACTATATGGCGGTATAAAAGAAGAACACATGCGGGTTAATGTCCCCCGGTGTGTACAGAGGCAGACTCTGTTCCTTCACAGAACTGCACTACCGCAGAACATAAATGCTGTAGCCTGTTAAAGCTCACAGAGCTCGGCAAAGTGAGCGCTTAGAATACAGTCACAGAACTCTGCCCAAGGACACAAGGTCAGAGTCCCTGTTGACCTACTAAGCGTGTGGCGTTGCACCTGCGGATGCCACTAATAGACGCTGGCTACTGTGGAGTGCAGACCAAGTGCACAGTGGCGTGCAGACAAAGTCACCACTTGGCGCTGATTCCAGTTCCTGACTCTTCCTCCTACCTGTGCCTCATCCTCGGCGCTAACAGGCAAGGTTGAACAACACATGCGTACCAAGTGTAAGGGTTTCTTAATGAGTCATTTACCAGAGACATTCATACGTGCATACAACACTCACTCCACATGGACTATAGTTTTTTACATTAGCACACGGCCGGGTGGCCATGCAAACCTTTTATAGTTGTGGCCTTCTGGGACCTTCCTTGTGGTCCAATCAGAGTAGAAACAGGACCTAGACATGTGACCTCCGACCTCCAATGAGAGGTCGTCCCACGGGCATGCTCAGTAAGGCAGAAAGAAGGACTTAGTCCCAGGAGCTGCTCACTGCTGGCTAGTGTGGGTTGCTATAGCTGAACCAGGGGTGGCAGCAGCAACCAAACCCATAGCACTAGCCTGAGCAACCTTCTCTGCGGTCAAGACTAGATGGGAGACCACAGAAGGCAAGGCTCAGGGTACCTCCTGTGTAGAGGAAGAAACCCGGCGGCTAACATTGCTGATCAATTTTTAACCCTTCTAAATTCGAAAAAAAATAAATAAATATTAAGCTTCAAAAATTGTGCTGATGTAAAGTAGACAAGTGGGAAATGTTATTTATGAACTAACTTGTGTGACATAGCTCTCTGGTTTAAGGGGATAAAGATTAAAAGTTTGAAAATTGTGAAATTTTCAAAATTTTACCCAAATTTAATTTTCAGAAAAAAACGCAAAGTCATATTGAACAAATTTTACCACTATTATGAAGTACAATATTTCACAAAAAAGCAGCCTCAGAATCAGTGAGATACATTGAAGCATTCCAGAGTTATAACCACATAAAGTGACAGTGGTCAGAATTGAAAAAATTGGCCCGGTCACGAAGACGAAAACAGGCTCTAGCGTGAAAGGGTTAAACCTTTGTATATGGATTTTATTGACATAGGTATGTTTCAATGCAAAATTATTTGAAGGAGGACATGACTGTCAACAGCATGTCAAGACACCTGCATCCAACCAGTTGTCTGTTTTCAGCAAATGTATTGGTAATTTTATAAAGATATACGCTCATAGACATAAGTGGTATGTATGAACTTCCTAAGCTTTTATTTGTAGAAGATATTATTTGAATGCTTTTCTGCTTGAATCACACCAATACCAAATTGTAATACTTTTTTAAGTAAAAAAAATGCACTTAAAAGTAATTATCTCTTACATGAATAAGTCTTGTATGTAAAATAATAAGAAAAAAAAACTATAAACACACTTCCTGGACCAGCACCATTCCCCATTCCACCGATGTGGACACTGTGTCTGCTGGTGACATTATTATGTCACATCACACTGCAGCCTTCACATTTCCCTAAGCAGTTATTCCATGGCAGTTAGGGTAGGAGTCGGGTAACCCACACTTTGCACTCCCTTTTAACCATGTGCTTTATTTCTATCCTCCTGTGATCCCTTGCCACCCACATTCACCACCCTATTCCCCTCCGCTATACTTCCCTCTCCCATGTACAGCTCCCATGCACTTCTCACCTTCCTGAAAAATCTCAATTAATCTTGCCCAAACACATTGCACAAAAACGTTTCTTACAATTCCAATAAGTACTTGCTCTTTATCTTCCTTCTCCTACTGATCTCAGGGGACATCTCCCTCAACCCTGATCCCACAACCTCAACCTCTACCCCACCTCAAATTGAAACCTTACTAACCTTATTAATATTATTTGCATTCCTTCATGTCCTTCTTTTAATTGTGCCCTCTGGAATCCATGGTCTGTATGTAACAAATTTCCTTTCCTACACAATTACTTTCTGAACAACTCTCTCAATCTGTTGGCTGCACTTCATGTCCTCAGAACTCCAAGCCCTTATACTGGGAGACTTCAACATCCCCATTAACAGCCCCACTTCCACATCTGCATCCCAGCTTCTATCACTAATAACTCTCTCCGACTCTCACAGCTCTCAACCTCTGAAACACAAAAAGACATGAACACCCTTGACCTGGTCTTTGTCCGGCTCTGCTTAATCTCCTACTTAGATAACTCACTGCTTCCCCTCTCTGACCACAACATTCTCTCCTTCATGCTCACAAATCCTCACCCACCCCAGCAAAATCCTACCTACCACACATCCAGAAATCTATGAGCCATTAACCCTCATACACTTGGAGACTCCCTACACTCATCATTATCCACAATCTTCTCTTTTTCCTGTCCTGATGTGGCTGTACATCACTACAATGACACTCTTAGAAGCACCCTTGAACAAGTAGCTCCCCCCACCCTCAGAACCGTCATGCACAGAGTAAAACAGCCCTGGCTCACACCGCAAATCCAATTTCTCCAGCGATGCTCTAGGTGTGCTGAACGCTTATGGAGGAAAACTCGCACACCAGAAGACTTCATCTACTTCAAATTTATGTTAAAAACCTATAATTCTGCCCTTCACCTTGCCAAACAGACATACTTTACCACCCTGATCTCTTCACTATCCAACAACCCCAAGAAACTCTTTGACACCTGTCACTCCCTCCTTAGGCCGAAAGCAAAAGCCCCTATCATAGACATTTGTGCTGACGAGCTGGCCACCCACTTCACAGAGAAAATAGGCACTATCCATTAGGAAATCCGCTCCCAGCCCCTAGTGGTAGTAACTCCCATCCATCTCTGCATTTTCCCTGGCTTACTCTCCACATTTGATCTCATCACAGAAGAAGAAGTCTCCAGGCTTCTCTCTTCTTCTCGTCCAATTACATGCACTTCTGACCCCATTCCATCACATCTCCTTCAGTCTCTCTCTCCAGTTGCAACAATTTACCTAACTAAAATCTTTAATCTCTCCCTCTTCTCAGGCATTTTCCCCTCCTCCTTCAAACACTCTATAATTACTCCATTACTATAGAAACCCGCTCTAGACCCATCCTGCACAAACAACTACAGACCAGTCTCCAACCTTCCCTTCATCTCTAAACTCTTGGAGTGCCTGGTCTACTCCCGCCTTACCCGTTACCTCTCCACTCCCTCGCTCCAAGACACAATCCTGCTTCCGCCCCCTACATTCGACAGAAATTGCACTCATCAAAGTGACCAACGTCCTTCTGAAATGCAAAATGTAATGGTGACCACTTTTTGCTCATTCTTCTTGACCTTTCTGCAGCTTTCGACACTGTTGACCACCACCTCCTACTCTCTAGGCTCCAGTCACTAGGCATTAAGGACACTGCTCTCTCCTCGTTCTCTTCCTATCTTTCAGACTGCTCCTTCAGTGTTCTGTTCACTTGCTCTACTTCATCTCCTCTTCTTCTCACTGTTGGTGTATCTCAGTCCTTGGCCTCCTTCTCTTCTCTCTCTAAACGGCCCCAATTGGACAGACCATCAGCAGATTTGGCTTTCAGTACCATCTTTATGCTGATGACACACAGCTATACACATCATCCCCTCACCTTACCCTTGCTGTACTGCACAACGCCAGTGACTGGTCTACAGTCTCCAACATCATGTCTGCTTTCTATCTGAAACTCAACCTTTTCAAAACTGAACTTCTGCTCCTGCTGCCTACTAACCTCTCTAAATCTGACATTTCCCTCTTCGTGGATGGCACCATAATAACACTGCGGCAGCAAGTGTGCTGTCTGGGTGTTATGTTTGACACCAATCTCTCCTTCACCTCCCATATACAATCTCTTGCCCGCTCTTGCTGCTTACACCTAAAGAACATCTCTAGAATGCGCCCTTTTCTCACCATGGAAACAACAAAAACCCTCACTGTCGCCCTGATCCACTCCCGTCTGGACTAATGTAATGCTTTATTAGTTAGCTTCCCCCTCACTCAACTTTCTCCTCCTCTGTCCATCCTTAATGCAGCAGCCAGGGTCATCCACCTGGCTAACTCGGACGCGTCCGCTCTTCACCAGTCATTATACTGGCTGCCCATTCACTGCAGGATCCAATTCAGGGTATTTGTTCTCACCCACAAAGCTCTCCACAGTGCAGAACCTCCTTTACATCTCCTCTCTTATTTCTGTCTATCGGCCTAGCCAATCGCTGCGGTCTGCAAATGACTTTCGACTAACCTCTTCACTAATCCATACCGCCCACTCCTGTCTTCAAGACTTCTGCCGCATTGCGCAAATCCTTTGGAATGCTCTATCCCAAGAAATTAGGACCAGCCACAACTTGCACAGTTTTGAGTGCTCCCTAAAAACACATTTCTTCAGAGCAGCCTATCACGCTCTATCTATCCCCATCTATCCCCACCCCCTCAAGATGTCTGGTCCATCATTGTAAATACATCTTTGTAAATACACACCTGTACTTTGTATCTCACCCACCTCATTGTAGATTGTAATCTCTCACGAGCACGGCTGTTTTATTTTGCTTTAATCATTATATTATTGTTAACATTGTTACTTATGACTGTTGTGTTTGAAACTGTATAACTGTAAAGCGCTGCGGAATATGTTGGCACTATATAAATAAAGATTATTATTATTAAACTGTACTGCATTGGACTCTCACTTTAAGGAAAAAATTGCATGAACTAGTCTATATGTAAGGGAGTTGTGATGCATTTTGACAATAGCCAGGTGTCTACCTTAAGGCAGTATATGGGCTTGAGGACATAAGACTGATTTTTTTTTATTTTGTGTTTTAAGATTTAGATGCAAATGTCAACAGTGGAAAAGAATGGTCCTGGCTATGAGACATGTGAAATGTCTAAGGCTACCATCCCACGATGAGATTTTAGCATTTTTTAATGTTGAATATCTGCACCTATTTAGATTAGGTTTCTTGTGTTTTTTATTGTGTTTCTATGAGCAGTTTTTACAATGCATTTTTTTTTAGAAAGCTGCTTTGTTTTTTATCTTTCCTGGTATCTGACTTTGACAAAACTTTATTGATATACTTACATGCAGAATATTTGCGATATTGATGTGATTCCTCTGTGGAAATGCATTTAAAGTGCAATTTTTACCTGCAGAATTTCTGCACCTAATGCAAGTCTAAGGCTGGGGTCACACTAACCGACGATAAATACGATACGGTCCTTATTTTCTATGCGTAATACGGAGAAATATTTCCCTAAATAGTGATCTGTATGTCATCCATAATCAAGGTGTGGTGGCGTATTTTGCGCATGTAGGCATCCGTATGTAATCCGTATGTAATCCGTATGGCATCCATATGCTGGGATTTTCTCGCAGACTTGCAAAATGGACATATAATGGAGCCCAATGACAGGTTAAATCCCAAACGAAAGAATAGATATATACACATAGAATACATATATATATATATGTCATTGAGACACACACACATATATATATATATATTTCATAGAGTTCTACATAGCAAATAGCTGCTAATTCAATTGACGGCTTCTGTAAAATCAACTGCAAACCCAACATGAAATGACACATGGTTTGCATACAGTAAACCATTTCATTTCCTTTATTTTTATATGTCCCTGACTAATAATTAGATGAGGGTGTGTGTGTAAAACTTGGGACGTCTAGGTGTTAAATTAATGGGCTAATTTATTGGAAAAAAATGCTTGAGTTTCTGTGGCAAAATCACAACTGGAGAGGTAAAGCAGGTGAGTGAGGGCTGATTTTACTAGCCTTGAGAGAGGGACCATTGTTTATGGCCCCCTGGCTACAAAAATCTGCCCCCAGACACCCCAGAAAAGGTGCATCTATAAGATGCGCCTTTTCTGGCACTTATCCTCTCTATTCCCATTGCCCTGTAGCGGTGGCTAATGGGTTAATATGAATAAGTTAATGTCACCCTGCAATAAGAAGGTGACATTAAGCCAATTAATGAGGGAGAGGTGTCAATAAGACACTTATCCATTATTAACCGTAAACTATTAAATGGTTAAAAAACACACACAGACATTAATGAATAATTATTTTAATGAAATAAAGACACCTAGTTTTTGACAAAATTTATTCCTCTGCTTATCCAAAAATAAACCATCGACCTGTAACAAAAAAAAACAAAAAAGCAACCATATCCTTATCTCTCTGCTGCTCAGTCACATCCCCTGCTGCAATCCATCAGAAAGGGTTAAGTGGTTTACACATGGACAGGTGCTAATGTGACCTGCCTGATGTAAACCACTGCCAGAATGAATTATTTAATCTCTCCGCAGCTTCCCTGGCTTCCTGGATATGAACTAATAAGCGTGGGAAAGTTTCTGCATTTTTTCCCACGCTCATTAGTTCACCTAAGGTCAGCCAGTGATGTCAGTGAGGCTGTGCGGAGTCCCCTGGCTGACTTGAGGTGAACTAATGAGCGTGGGAAAAAATGCTGAAACTTCTGGGGTGTCTGGAGGCAGATTTTTTTAGCCAGGGAGGGGCCAAAAACAATGGTGCCTCTCAAGGCTATTAAAAGCTGCCCTCACTCACCTGCTTTACCTCTCTGGTTGCGATTTTGCTGCGGGAGCCCACACATTTTTTTTTCCAATGAATTAACCCATTAATTTAACACCTAGACATCCCAAATTTTACACACAAACCCTCATCTAATTATTAGTCAGGGACATATAAAAAAATACATGAAATGAAATGGTTTACTGTATGTAAACCATGCGTCATTTCATGTCGGGTTTTGTATTGATTTTAAAGAAGCTGGCAATTGAATTAGCGGCCATTCTGCTATGTAGAACTCTATGAAATATAGATATATATATATGTGTCTCAATGACATATATATATGTGTATATACAGTCATATGTTAAAGTTTGGGCACCCCTATTAATGTTAACCTTTTTTCTTTATAACAATTTTGGTTTTGCAACAGCTATTTCAGTTTCATATATCTAATAACTGATGGACTCATCAGTTATATTTCTGGATTCAAATGAGGTTTATTGTACTAACAGAAAATGTGCAATCTGCATTTAAACAAAATTTGACCGGTGCAAAAGTATGGGCACCCTTATCATTTTCTTGATTTGAACACTCCTACCTGCTTTTTACTGACTTCCTGAAGCACTAAATTGGTTTTGTAGCCTCATTTAGCTTTGAACTTCATAGCCAGGTGTATAAAATCATGAGAAAAGGTATTTAAAGTGGCCACTTGCAAGTAGTTCTCCTATTTGATTCTCCTATGAAGAGTGGCATCATGGGCTCCTCAAAACAACTCTCAAATGATCTGAACACAAAGATTATTCAACATAGCTTTTCAGGGGAAGGATACAAAAAGTTGTCTCAGAGATTTAACCTGTCAGTTTCCACTGTGAGGAACATAGTAAGGAAATGGAAGAACACAGGTACAGTTCTTGTTAAGCCCAGAAGTGGCAGGCCAAGAAAAATATCAGAAAGGCAGAGAAGAAGAATGGTGAGAACAGTCAAGGACAATCCACAGACCACCTCCAAAGACCTACAGCATCATCTTGCTGCAGATGGTGTCACTGTGCATCGGTCAACAATACAGCGCAGTTTGCACAAGGAGAAGCTGTATGGGAGAATGATGCAAAAGAAGCCGTTTCTGCAAGCACGCCACAAACAGAGTCGCCTGAGGTATGCAAAAGCACATTTGGACAAGCCAGTTACATTTTGGAAGAAGGTCCTGTGGACTGATGAAACAAAGATTGAGTTGTTTGGTCATACAAAAAGGCGTTATGCATGGAGGCTAAAAAACATAGCATTCCAAGAAAAACACTTGCTACCCACAGTAAAATTTGGTGGAGGTTCCATCATGCTTTGGGGCTGTGTGGCCAATGCCGGCACCGGGAATCTTGTTAAAGTTGAGGGTCGCATGGCTTCAACTCAGTATCAGCAGATTCTTGACAATAATGTGCAAAAATCAGTGACGAAGTTGAAGTTACGCAGGGGATGGATATTTCAGCAAGACAATGATCCAAAACACCGCTCCAAATCTACTCAGGCATTCATGCAGAGGAACAATTACAACCTTCTGGAATGGCCATCCCAGTCCCCAGACCTGAATATCATTGAACATCTGTGGGATGATTTGAAGCGGGCTGTCCATGCTCGGCGACCATCAAACTTAACTGAACTGGAATTGTTTTGTAAACAGGAATGGTCACAAATACCTTCATCCAGGATCCAGGAACTCATTAATATCTACAGGAAGCGACTAGAGGCTGTTATTTTTGCAAAAGATGGATCTACGAAATATTAATGTCACTTTTATGTTGAGATGCCCATACTTTTGCACCGGTCAAATTTTGTTTAAATGCAGATTGCACATTTTCTGTTAGTACAATAAACCTCACTTGAATCCAGAAATGTAACTGAGTCCATCAGTTAATAGATATATGAAACTGAAATAGCTGTTGCAATAACCAAAATTGTTATAAAGAAAAAAGGTTAACATTAATAGGGGTGCCCAAACTTTAACATATGACTGTATATATATATATATATATATATATATATATATATATATATATAAATCAAGGCAGAAAAGTCCGGCAAGCGGAAACTTCAGGTGGTATAATAAAATCCAAGAATTTTTATTGCAGATAATTTAAAAAATCCAGAGTTCAGTAACAAGATACAGACACAATGCTGAACAGACTACGCGTTTCGGCGGTAACAATTGCCGCCTTCTTCACGGTCTCAAACTGCTTCTGGAATACTCCAACATTCTTAAGTAGAAAAAGCATTTCTTAACCTCATAATGAAGAAGTAGTAACACGTGTGGATAACATCCTTCAGTGTTAACTCTATAGCTTCTGGAAACAAGTAGAGAAAAAAGCATCAGTGTGAACAGTACCTGCGCTAACAAAGTTATCTGACCAGGATAAAGAAATAATGAAAAACACACATTATTACATTAATACAACGGTGTTATATAATGAAAACATTATGACTGAGATATAATAGCACTACTTGGAAAAACATGATATCAGAAATTATTTATAATGTATTGCTATATCCATTCTATTATTGAATCCATGCGGTAACCTTGTATCTAAAAGAAACATCCATTTGCTTTCTCTTGCAAGAATTTTTTTGTGATAATTCCCCCCTCTTTCTGGTTTTTTAACCTGTTCAATGCTAGCTGAAGGGCTAGGAACGAGTGCCATTACAAACAAAATTATGAAGTATCTGTATGTAGAGAATCCCATTATTCCAGTTTATCACTCACTTCCTAAGGTTCATAAGAAAATTTTTCCTCCACCAAGGAGACCTATAGTCTCTGGTATAAGTTCCTTCAGTGAAAGGCTTGGAGAATGGGTGGATCATTTTTTGAAACCTCTAGTCCCATTGACACCCAGTTTTCTTGGGGATTCCAGGGATGTTGTTGGATAGCACTCGCATTGTCCAAGTGCCGTTCGATTTTTTTTTTTTTTATCACACCCATTGACTTGTATTGGCAAGTCGCGTCCAATATAGTTTTCTCAGTCCAATTTCAGCTGACAAAACAATTACAAATGAGCTGTAACTCAGAGATTAACATTGGTCAGAGGGCAACTGATTTTTTATCGTATTGCATTTGTTTGCTTTTCTCGCAGCTGATCTCTGAGCAGTATAAACATACATATTAACATGCAACGCAGAAAGGTGTTTATGTTTTAAGAAAGATGCAGTGCTGTATTAGAGCAAAATGTAGAACTAGATGTGCCTGAACAAGTCCATGATACACGTTATTAAGGAAAATGATTTGTGGAACTCATGACATTTTTGTAACCAATACCCAAAGTCAAATTGGTCCCAATAAATTAGTTGACATTCTTACACAGGATATTACACTCATGCTCCAAGCAGTTCACCTGCAGTGAGAAACATCTCAAATATACGGTATTTAGTTCTCCTTTAGTCTTTCTTTCTCTTCTTCTTCTACATGGCAATAAAGTATTATGAAAAGTTGTTTTGAAATAAATATAAATATATTTTTTTTTCTCCACTGTACTGTCAATTGAGCTGTATAATAGTTTTTTTTTGTGTGAGTAACAATCTGTAATTTTAAATACTATTGGCTTGGAATGCATACAATTTTTTGATCAAATTTTTATATATATTTTGTGAGCTGAGATTTCACATTTTTTTTTATTCATGACATTTACCAGATGGGAGTTTTTTCACAAACCATCTATTTAATTTTTAGAATTGTGATCACGGGTTCTTTTATTTTTACATTTTTTTTCACACAAAACTTTATTTTTCTTTTTATAATACTTTCTAGTCCCACAAAGAGAACATACACTATCCTTTTATTGCATTGATAATACACAGTACAACAAAGGGTGGACATAATATTGGTACAACTTGTGCAACCACACAGGTGCCCAGGAGGAAGGGAGCCCATATCCACCTTGAATGCACGTAGAATTGTGTGCATTGTAATATGCTGTTGAAATCCTAAGGGTCCAAATACTTTGCTTGCACAGGGGACCTTTTTTGTTTGTGTCTAGTGTGTAAAACCTGTGTTGTAATATGCTTTATCTAACAACTCATTGTTTGACTGGCAGTCTAACAGCATCTAGTGGGGTGTGATAGGCTGAAGAATATCGCAGACATGAGGCCATTTAAAGACCTCAGTTTGCTACAGCAACCCATCGGTCCCCTATGACAACACTGCAGATGTGCCTATCAGCTGACAAAGAGAACAATTTCCCTCTGTCACTTCAATCTTCTTAGATGCCACTGTCACTATTTATTATTATTTATTTATATAGCACCATTAATTCCATGGTGCTGTACATGACAGGAGGTTACATCAAAATACAAATATCACTTACAGTAAACAAACTAACAATGACAGACTGGTACAGAGGGAAGAGGACCCTGCCCTTGCAGGCTTACATTCTACACAATTATGGGGAAGGAGACAGTAGGTCGGAGGCTGCAGTAGCTCCGAAGGTGTTGAGGTGGCCGTATGGTCATTACAGGTTGTAAGCTTTTTTGAAGAGATGGGTTTTCAGGTTCCATTTGAAGGATCCATATGTAGTGGATAACCGGACATGTTGTGGCACAGAGTTCCTGATGATGGGGGAAATTCGGGAGATTCACAACCACATCTGACAGGATAAAATGCTGGGAGCCAAGTCTGATCCCAGCAAACTGCACAGGCACAAGTCCTGGGCTCATGACATCCCTGATACATAACTGTACTCCCGATTGCAGGAAATCACCTAAAATCTGGACATATATTTATGCTAACTTGCATGAAGTGGTTAAATTAAAGCATATAAATTTATGTGCACATTTCCAGAACTATGTAATAAGCTTCTTCAGAGAAGAAAATATGTTTGGCAGCAGCTTCCTCATAGAGAAGACAAGAGCACTTTGCCAAGGTAGTTCTTCTGTGTATAGGAGTCGGAGGAGATAGCTGCAGGCCAAACCATTGTTCAGGCGACAGCCATATAAAATGCATGGGGGGGGACTTAGTCTCCCTAAATCAGCTGGGTGCTTCCCACCAGGAGAAATATTATCCCTATCACCTATCAGAAGCCACTCACCCAGCCAAACTAATTCTTCTGTTTGCCACGAAGAGGGACAATCTCCTTAAAATGCCTCTGCAAAATGAGTTTCTGGTTTTAAGGCCCCATCCCACTAAGCGAGATCGCCATCGATATCGCTAAAGCGTCACCGTTTTTTGTGACGCAGCAGCGATATTGCTAGCGATATCGCTATGTGTGATACTTACTTCCGACCGGCTCTCCCGCTGTCTATCGCTGATCACACGAGATCGTCCTGGACGGTTTCTTGTCAGCCGCTTCCTGCTGGCGCCAACGAGTGACGCGTGGACGCGGGCGGGAGGACATCTTCATCGCCGCGTCTGACAGGTAAGTGCTGACCGCTGACCAGTGCTACGTCACTGGTGAGATCTGCCTGTTTGGCAGCTCACTAGCGACCATTTAGCGATGCACCAGCGATCCTGACCGGGTCGTATCGTTGTCAGGATCGCTGGTGCATCGCTAAATGTGACGGGACCCTTACTTACTACATCCAATAGGTGACAGAAGAATTCCAATCCTTTTTCTTTCTGAGGAGGCAATTTAATTTCCCAGGGAAGCAATATGTGGCACCCCAGGAGTCCAGTTGCCACAGTGGCATTGCCTTCCTCATGGGGGGTGATGATATGCCTGGAAGCAAGGAGGGGTTCCCTGACCAGATAACACTTTTCCTGACTCCAGACCAGAAGGGGGAGCTCTAAACCCCATTTCAGGGGAGATTCTCTATTAGTTGTGGCCTGGAGGCGGGGTCAGACAGTCAGTGTCTGGAACTGAGAGAGACAGAGTCTGAATGAAGAGAGGAGAGAGGAGAATTGAAAGAGAACCTGGGGAGTGGAGCTGTGACCAAGCTCACCCCAGAGTACAGCGCTAGAAGCAGGACGCCGGAGTCCATGGCTGACGGGTACAACAGACCCAGCAGCTAAATCCTGAGGGCAGGGGATTGCAGGTCTCCTTGCACAGCAAACACTTGAAGGCAGAGCAGCAGACCAGAGCCCGGAGCTGTCATAAAAGGGCGACACCTGCCATAGGCTCAAGCTGCCTGCTATACGGGCAAGTACTTCAGAACAATAAGGAACAAAGGACTGAGCATAGCTTTAGGCAGCAAGTACCTCAGAGGACAGCACAGCAAGGAGGCCTCAAAACCCACCTTTTATTGCAGGTGTCGCCCTTCATTGCCTAGTGCCCTGGCCTGAACTTCAAACCGTGAGTAAGAGTGTGGAAACCACACGCTGCTGTGTCCTCGAAGTTATTTACTGTGCCATCCACGCTTCACTACATCCATCATCACCATCTTTAACAATATAATTGCCCTGGTACTAAGCTTTACCTGTGGAGAGCTGTATCAACTCTGCTGCATCACCATCAGCCCCAGCAGTCTCTTTAAGCAATGTCGGCCATTCTTGGCTGAGTACCACAGATGGCGTCGCGAACCATCACTTATAAATTTTATTTCCCCTTTAATCATCATTTTCAATGGATGCCCAGGGCCTTGGAGTGGGTCACTGCTGCTGTGACACATTCCCTTAAGAATCAGCCTGGTACTGAGTATGCCCACGGCCCTGGTGAGCGCTCCAAATAGATGACCCATAAATCTAACACCATCCAGAAAAAGAAACTTTTCTAAAAAATACTACACATGCAGTTTACTGAAGAATTTAGCATTTTAATTATTTTATATGTAAGCCACATTAACTGGGGAGAAAATGCATGCTGAGTGTTTTGTATGGGGACAGAGATCTAGGTGTTTGCATAGTTTAATTTTAGTGAAGAGCAGGTGGCAAGCGTATTCTTTATATTCCCTGACAGCCTGTCGAGCAATAATTTTGGCTGTTAACACTGGTCATGGGCATTGAGAAGTTAATGCAATGATCACAGAAAGCATCTTTGTGCCACAATATTTTTTTTGTTGCTCGTTAAATGAAAATGTAAGTAAAAAGATGCACAGCTGCAAAAATCTGTGATGAATTTATAATGCTGCGGAACTGAGCTAAAGCCAAAAGATTATTTACAGACATTTGCATGTGGATTACCTGTAAGGATTCAGTGATTTCCATGCACATCTTGATGTCAGTTGTGCAATCATACCTGGTGCCTTCAGTGAACCATATAAATTTTTCTTTTAGAACTGTCTTAATTAATCAGCGGTTTAATTAAAGGCTACATTTTATTAGGATAGAAATATATGATTTTTTGCTGTTATTTTCTTTTTTGTAAACGGCGTACATAACTAACTGCATTTTTCTTTTACAAATTCCATTTAAATCTCTGAATATGAATATAAACATCTTTAATATACACTGTTCCAAGGGAAAAAAACAGTGAATTGATAAAAGTGGCATAGGTGACTGTCTATGACTCATGGGCACATGAGGAGGCAAGTCCGAGATCCAATTGTTTAGAAAAGCTTCAATAGCACAAATTTCTGTAAAAAGTTATGCTGATTTTGATAAAAGTGTCAGAACACACAGGGCATCACAGCTTGCTGTATTGGACCCTGGAGACACAACACACCCAGAGTACCCATGTAGGCCCTTGTACACTATCAGTAGAACATCAGCAAAAGAGAAGGCTGACCTCGTCTGATAAATCACAAAGTTCAAAGTGTTTCTTGGATTCCAAATATCCCAGATCTGAATCCAATTTAGCATCTATATATTGGGATGAATAAACAAGTCTGAAATGGGGTGCACTCATCATTATGCATTTTACAATATATAGCTCTGGCAAAAAGACCACTGCAAAATTTTCAGTTTGTCTGATTTTTCTCTTTATAGGTATATGTTTGAGTAAAATGTGAATTGCTCTTTTATTCTATAAACTACTGACAACATGTCTTCGAATTTCCAAGCACTAAATCTTGTATTTATTTTCAGAAAATGAGAAATGGTCAAAAGAACAAAAAAATGCAGTGCTTGCAGACCTCAAATAATGCTAAGAAAACAAGTACGGATTGATTCTTACATACTTCTCAAAGATTAACTTGCCCAATTCCAGCCTTGCTCATCACCGATCCTCTGCCAAATTTTACAGTGGGTGCAAGACACTATGGATTGTACACCTCTCCAGGTCTCCGTCTAACCATTAGATGACCAGGTGTTGGACAAAGCTGAAAATTAGACTCATCAGAGAAGATTACCTTACTCTTGTCCTCTATGGTGCAATCCTTATTGTCTTTGGCAAACTTCAGCCTGGCTCTCCTTTGCTTCTCATTGATGAAAGGCTTTTTTCTAGCTTTGCATGACTTGAGCCCTGCCTCTAGGAGCCTGTTACGAACTGTTCTTGCTGTGCACTTCACACCAGTTGCCATTTGCCATTCCTTTTGTAGGTCACTTGATGTCATCCTGTGGTTGCTGAGTGACATTCGAATAAGATGATGGTCATCCAGGTCAGTGGAGAGTCATTTTCGCCCACTGCCGGTCTGTAGCTTTGTTGTCTCCAATGTCTACTGTTTAACCTTGTTGTAATGGACTGCCATCTTAGAAATTTTAAGGATGGAGGCAACATGATGCTCACTGTGTCCCTCTGCTAGTAAAGCCAGAATTGAGCCCTTTTTTTACTCACTCAAGACTTTTCTTTTTAACCTCTTTGGCATGGTTGAAAGTTATTTTTTCATTTCTATTACTTTTGGGATATTACTGGCACTTATTTTGCCTTGCAGCTTGTCATATTGCAAGAGGATTGTGAACACCACAGCAGTGTTTTTTTATACTTTCCTTCATTAAATAAGATTTGGTTCAGGTGATCCCCCTAATCAGAAGCACATTAAGTAGAATGAGGTGTACTCTGGTTGGAATTCAACTGACACTGGAATGGAATAGCTGTCAGACATGTAGAGAAGCTGATTTTTATAAAACTGTGCAGTGGTCTCTTTATTTTTGCCAGAGCTGTATGTTTCTAAAAGTGTGATACCATAGGACTAGAAATGAGCAAGTATATTTCAGTAAAATTGAAGTCTACTTGAATTATACAAAAATCTGCTTCTTCCAAAATTTGGATTTTTTTTGTCATTCAATTCTGCACAGATTCATCAACATGGTATCCGCTATCTGCCATTTTTCTGAGCCATAAAGGGTCTGCAAAAGGTTTAAAAACTTAAAAAATTCTTAAACTTGCCTCATCATTCACCTTTTGAGTCCCTTCTCTCTTCACTGTCTTCTGTCTTGTCCTAAAAAAAATCTCCTTAACATCACCATTTGCGTTGAAATCTTCATGTTGAGCTGAGACTTCTGGCTCCGATAAGGCCCCGGATGTATTTATGTTTTTTCCCATAGAGTCACTGTGCATTTTGCGATGTGGGTATGGAGGGACTGGAGAGGTGATCAGTGAGGTAAGTATAAGGTTTTTTTTTATATGCAATTTACATTCATTATACTGTAGAGTCTGGAGAGAGACAAAAACACAAAAAGGGAAATTAAATTAGCAGAGAATAAATACTCTAATTCAATTTCCTTTGAAAATCTACACAAACAGGCAAATTTGAATTTTGCCTGATCTACTCATCTATACATAAACACTTTCAGAGTTATTGTGGAGTTCATAACTCAACAGGCCACTGCTGTTTTTGTGGCATTATATGTACCTACACAATAATTGGCTCTCAGGTTTGTTTTTGTTTGGTTTTTTTTTAAAGTGATAGATCACTGAGATTTCTTACTACATAGCACTTTTTCCTTCAGTCCCTCTCCTCTCATGAAGTTTAAGAAAAAAGATAAACAAAAAAACTCTTAAAAGGCTACCTTGCAGTAATTACTAAAATTAAATGGTCATTTCTTCAGGAGCTGAAAATGATATGAATAAAAGGATCCTCCAAGATAACATTCCAATTAGCATGAATTATAAAAGAAAGCCAACTCAGGATGGTATATCTCTTAAGCCTCCGTTACACACTGCGATATCGCTAGCAATATCGCTGTAAAGTCACCGATTTTGTGATGTAGCAGTGATATTGCTAGCGATATCGCTACATGTGATACTTACCTCCGACCGGCTCCCCCCCTGGTTATCGCTGGTCGCGCGAGAAGGTCCTGGACCATTTCTCGTCAGCTTCCTGCGGCGCTTCCTGTTGTGACGACGAGTGACGCGTGGACGTGGGCGGGAAGATGTCAGGATCGCCGCGTCTGACAGGTAAGTAGCGACCCCCGACCCCTGCGATGTCACTGGTGAGATCTGCCTGTTTGGCAGCTCACTAGCGACCACTTAGCGATGCACCAGCGATCCATATCGTTGTCGGGATCGCTGGTGCATCGCTATGTGTAACGGTACCCTTAAGGGGGTTTTACACTAAGCGATATCGCTAGCAATATCGCTAAAACGTCACTGGTTTTGTGACATTATAGCGATATTGCTAGCGATATCGCTATGTGTGATACTTACCTCCGACCGGCTCCCCCGCTGTCCATCGCTGATCGCGCGAGAATGTCCGGCTCCATTTCTCATCGTCTGCTTCCTGCTGAGGCTTCCTGCTGTGACGACGAGCGACGCGTGGAGGCGGGCGGGAGGACGCAGGATCGCTGTGTGTGAATGGTAAGTATTGTGCGCTGCGTCGCTGCTGAATCGCTGTGAGATCTTTCTGTATGAAAGCTCACTAGCGATCATTTAGCGATGCACCAGCGATCCTGACCGGGTGGGATCGCTGGTCGGATCGCTGGTGCATCGCTAAATGTAAAAGGGCCTTTAGACCAAATAATTTTCAGTGGAATGTCGCTGTGAACATGTTCGCTATAAATTAGATGAGTTGATAAATTTACCAGACAAGAAAAATAAGTTTTTACTTCAACAGCAGCTGTCTAAATGGTAGAAATGTTTGGTTATTCCTATGACCATCCTCAAGTTTTTCTTGTGAAGCAGAGAACAATATGTAAGGATTCACAGTCACATCATAAAAAATTATTTTTTAAACGAAAGCTATTACAGGGCATGTGCCAACTTGATGTATTTATACTGGTGTGATTCCTAAAGGAAATGGTTTGTATTCCAAAGCTTTTCTCACTTCTATCCAAAAAGAGATCATGGACAAAAGACCTGCAGCTGAAAAGACAAAGGTCTCTAATCTATATGTATTTATAAATCTTTAAGAGATGCTTGTGTCACAAGAACAATAGGAACAATTTGGCTAGCCAAAAAACAGTATTTTTCACACGTGTATTTTGTATTTTTTACCTCTATGAGAATGAGTTAATCTTACAAAGTATACTTTATATTCGTTGAATATCAAATCCAGAAACAGAAAGTCCACTTTAGCGACTTTCACGTAATTCGCTCAACAGTAGTGTTGAGCATTCCGATACCGCAAGTATCGGGTATCGGCCGATACTTGCTGTATCGGAATTCCGATACCGACTTCCGATATTTTTTCAATATCGGAATTCGGCATCGGAATCGGAATTCAAAGTTGATTGACAGACTGACGTCATCATGATGCGCGGTGTGTGCGCATCATGATGCGCCGTCATTTCGGGCCTTCCGGGGGTCTCTGCCGGCCTGCCGGGGGGCTGTGCCGGCCTGCCGGGGGGCTGTGTGGACTGCCCGGGGTCTGTACCGGCCTGCCGGGGGGCTGTGCCGGCCTGCCGGTGGTCTGTGCACCCTGTGGGGGTCTGTACCGGCCTGCCGGGGGGCTGTGCCGGCCTGCCGGTGGTCTGTGCACCCTGTGGGGGTCTGTACCGGCCTGCCGGGGGGCTGTGCCGGCCTGCCGGGGGGCTGTGCACCCTGTGGGGGTCTGTACCGGCCTGCCGGGGGGCTGTGCCGGCCTGCCGGGGGGCTGTGCTGATGTCCGGGGGTCTGTGCAAGCATCGTCCGATGGGACTAGAAGTCCCATCGGGCGATGCCTGCTACCATGACAGTGATTGACACATTAGCCAATGATGGGACAGTAGTAGTCCCATCATACGGCTAATGTGTTAAATGTTAAAAAAAAAAAAAAATACTACATACATACTACATGCTACATACATACTACATATATACTACATACATACTACATACATGCTACATACATACTACATGCTACATACATACTACATATATACTACATACATGCTACATACATACTACATGCATGCTACATACATACTACATGCTACATACATACTACATGCATGCTACATACATACTACATGCTACATACATACTACATATATACTACATACATACTACATATATACTACATACATACTACATACATGCTACATACATACTACATACATACTACATGCTACATACATACTACATATATACTACATACATACTACATACATGCTACATGCATGCTACATACATACTACATGCTACATACATACTACATGCATGCTACATACATACTACATGCTACATACATACTACATATATACTACATACATACTACATACATACTACATACATACTACATACATACTACATACATACTACATGCTACATATATACTACATACATGCTACATACATACTACATGCATGCTACATACATACTACATGCTACATACATACTACATGCATGCTACATACATACTACATGCTACATACATACAACATATATACTACATACATACTACATATATACTACATATATACTACATACATACTACATACATGCTACATACATACTACATATATACTAACTGCATGCTACATACATACTGCATGCTACATACATACTACATACATACTACATGCTACATACATACCACATATATACTACATACATACTACATACAATACATTCATACAATACATACATAGACATACAGTACATATAACATAGAGTAACATACTTACCAATACTTGTCACATTGTTCCCCGAAGCCATTGTCGTCTACGGAATAAATATTAACATAACAAACCACAAAAATACTCACCCACGATCCGAAGCAGTCCACGAGTGTGTCCCACGACGATCTTGGGTAGAGAACTGCAGCATCAGATGATGCTGCCGTTCTCTACTGGCTGCAGGAATCCAATGACGGAAGGTAGGTATCCTTCCGCACTGTATTCCTCCGCCACTTAAAAAAAAAAAGTCCCTAGTCTCACTTTATGCCATTGCTGCGTGGGAAATTCCCACACAGCAATGGCATAAAGTGAGACTAGGGACTTTTTTTTTTTTAAGTGGCGGAGGAATACAGTGCGGAAGGATACCTACCTTCCGTCATTGGATTCCTGCAGCCCGTAGAGAACGGCAGCAACAGCTGATGCTGCAGTTCTCTACCCAAGATCGTCGTGGGACACACTCGTGGACTGCTTCGGATCGTGGGTGAGTATTTTTGTGGTTTGTTATGTTAATATTTATTCCGTAGACGACAATGGCTTCGGGGAACAATGTGACAAGTATTGGTAAGTATGTTACTCTATGTTATATGTACTGTATGTCTATGTATGTATTGTATGAATGTATTGTATGTAGTATGTATGTAGTATATATGTGGTATGTATGTAGCATGTAGTATGTATGTAGTATGTATGTAGCATGCATGTAGCATGCAGTATGTATGTAGCATGCAGTTAGTATATATGTAGTATGTATGTAGCATGTATGTAGCATGTAGTATGTATGTAGCATGCATGTAGTATATATGTAGTATGTATGTAGCATGTAGTATGTAGCATGCATGTAGTATGTATGTAGCATGCATGTAGTATGTATGTAGTATGTATGTAGCATGTAGTATGTATGTAGCATGCATGTAGTATGTATGTAGCATGCATGTAGTATGTATATGGTATGTATGTAGCATGTAGTATGTATGTAGCATGCATGTAGTATATATGTGTTATGTATGTGGTATGTATGTAGCATGCATGTAGCATGCATGTAGTATGTATGTAGTATGTATGTAGTATATATGTAGTATGTATGTAGCATGTAGTATGTATGTAGCATGCATGTAGTATATATGTAGTATGTATGTTGCATGTAGTATTTATGTAGTATGAATGTAGCATGTATGTAGTATGAATGTAGCATGTATGTAGTATGCATGTTGTATGTATGTAGCATGCATGTAGTATGTATGTAGTATATATGTGGTATGTATGTAGCATGCAGTATGTATGTAGCATGCATGTAGTATACATGTAGTATGTATGTTGCATGTAGTATTTATGTAGTATGAATGTAGCATGTATGTAGTATGTAGTATGCATGTTGTATGTATGTAGCATGTAATTTTTTTTTTTTTTTTTTTTACATTTAACACATTAGCCGGATGATGGGACTACTACTGTCCCATCATTAGCTAATGTGTCAATCACTGTCATGGTAGCAGGCATCGCCCGATGGGACTTGTAGTCCCATCGGACGATGCCTGCACAGACCCCCGGAGCCTGCACAGCCCCCCGGCAGGCCGGCACAGCCCCCCGGCAGGCCGGCACAGCCCCCCGGAGCCTGCACAGCCCCCCGGCAGGCCGGCACAGCCCCCCGGCAGGCCGGCACAGCCCCCCGGAGCCTGCACAGACCACCGGCAGGCCGGCACAGACCACCGGAGCCTGCACAGACCCCCTGGCAGGCCGGCACAGCCCCCCGAAAGGCCCGTACAGACCCCAGAGAGGCTGTACAAGGGCAGGAAAGGGTTTTTCTTATTCCAATACCGGAAGTCCCATAGACTTGAATGGGACTTCCGGTATCGGAATCGGCGATACCGATACTTTTTTTAAAGATCGGCCGATACCATCCGATACGATACTTTGAAGTATCGGACGGTATCGCTCAACTCTACTCAACAGTCATGGTAATGTTTATTATTTTGACATTTGGAATGAATATCTACGTTTTCTGTTTAATATGTTTCTATTAATAACTATATATCTTGCATGACTACATTTAGAATCTTTCTTTTCACCCTAATGGGATCTAAATTTTGAAATGAAATATTGTTAAAATTATATACCTTAAAGGTATTTTTTTATAAACTTTGAGAAGAAGACAGACTGTTTCATATGTAAAACGTTTCAAGATACTTTTGAGGAGCTGCCAAAATGTCAAGAAAATTATACTCAATTGAGAAGTAAACTTTCCCTTTTTTGTTCATGTAGAACAGAAAGCTATGTTCACCCACAGGCAGTCACAGCAAGCCAAAAAAATCTCTCCCATATGTAAGAAAAATTACTGCTGCCAATTCATTTTCTTATACTCTTACTTTGAAGAAGTCTTAGTGTCAACGTGATATTCTCGTAGCTTCAAAAATAACTTCAGCAGAAGAGAATGAAGAATGATCAGTGTGGCATTAGACGTGGAGCTAAAGACCCCAGCACATTAATGTGCAGCTTTCCTGTCTCTGTAGATTATTCACTCAATCAGCACTTTCCAACAATGCTTCTTAATACTAGATAAACGGAGAAGGATAGAAAGTGGCAACAAGAGGACATGTCATCGAGCAGCAGTTAATGCAATTTGCATTTACTTAGAAAATAGTCATTAATGACTATTTTCTATCAGTGGGGAAACGGTAATCAATACAGCCATGTGTATCAAATGCCTATTTTATTCCAATTTAATACATGCATTAAGATATACAAACCAGCAAAGAAGAATGAGATTCGCTCTTCCTGTCTCTGATTTTTTTTTTTTCCTATGCTCCGCTAATACTTACTACCTGCGTGAACATTTTAAAACCCCTTTTCTCTCAGAGCTTTATGTTTAATCTTCTTATAAAGATAAGACCTGTCTTGTGTTTACACAGTACAGAGTTTTTGAAAACAGGTTAAGTATTAGGGCGATAATAATCACCACACTAATCCGAGAAAAGAGGCTGAATGATATTAATACTCGCTAGTTAAAAAATAGATAATCTAACATGTTTTAGTGTAGCAATACATAAAGAATTTAGGTCAAACCATCAACTATATTATTAACGACAACAGGAACATAACACTTGTTACAGACTCATTCAACTTTAAAGCCTGGTTCTCTATAGAGTATTAAAGGTACATAGGGCATCTATCTCTTCTGCTTGCCTCTGATTGTATGCAGAGGTTAAGTTAAAATGGTGGAATGAATGTATGCTGACTAGAAGAGAGTGGATTGATTCTAGTCAGATTTCCTAAAATGTGTGGTTCCGTGCAAATTCAAACAGTTTGACATTCAATTTGGAAGAATAAATAAAAAGTCTGGCACCATTTCCCAAACTATTAAAGCATCAGAGATAATACTTTCTGTAGCTACAAGGGCTTCCCCATAATGCTCTTCAGAGATGACATCGCATGGTTTATCCCAGTTTATCTAACTGATTATCGCACCTTGTATGGTAGTGGCCAATACCTGAGATATCAGAGATCAGTGGTGAGGGGAACAAAGTCGGGTGCCGGACTGACAGATGGATATGGCAGAATTAGTTACAGCATTGGCGTCCATCTCCAGAATCACTAGGTCTCTCTCTCTTCTCTTTCTCTCCCACCTTACAAAAACAAGTGTTTTATATGTATTTTCCAAGCAATTAGAAGCTCTCCAGTGTTACGATTTGCCGCCAATTTATTCTATATGAGTTGAGTCTTTGGGGAAAATTTGGCAAAGCTGGCGAATTTGAATTTCAAACAATCCTCTCATCTTTATAATGCTCAAAATTACTTTGGTGATTAAAAAAATCTATAACATTCATAGTGGGAATACAGCAGCTATTAACCCAATCCACAGGAAGGTTTCAGCCAATTTATGCCAAAAGGGACAAAATTACTTTCTGGTCACTCTTAAAATATTTGGCATGTTAAGTTAAATATGTTTATGCATTTGCATAGGTATAGATTAAGGCTGTGTGCCCACGTTGCGTTTTCTAAGCGTTTCCGCAGCGCTTTTAGACAAGCGTTTCTGCTGCGGAAACGCTTAAGAAAAGCATCTAATGTAAAAGAATGGAAAACGCACATATTGTGCTAATGGTGCGTTTTTTCCGCTGCGGAAATGCTTAGCGGAAAAAAACGCAGCATGTTCATTAATTGTGTGGCATCACATGCGATTCCGCATACATACACTGTAATTGCGAAAACGCTTGTCAAAAATCGCATGCATTTTCCCTGGCAAGGGCATGCGTTTCTGCTCAGGAAAAAAACGCTTGAAAAACGCTACGTGGGCACATAGCCTAAAACTCAGCATTTAGGTAGATGAGTAAACAAAAGGGAGACATTAATTAATACAATCCAAAAATACTTTTTTCTTTTTGATCCTGTACCTGTACCTTCATCTGAAATGGCATGTGAATAAACATGATTAATAGTATGAGCAATCACGCTGTGAATAACTAAACAAAAATGCACATGAAAGAAAAAAATTCAAAACTAGGACAAATGAAAAGATGACATAAACAGTGGAAAAAATATATGTTCATATCAACATAGCAAAAGGTACATCATATACTCTTGGACAGACTATGGGTACAGTGTGAACAAAGAAGTATCAAGTCTAGTTTCTATAGATATAACAACGCAAAGTATAACTAGAATTATTACTACACGTTAAAGGGTCGATTGTGGCTTGTAGGTTCGCTACTACCACAGGTGGCGCTATAGAGTTCAAGTCCTCTTATTCTCTCTGAAGAGGCAATTTGCATACATGATGTTTAAATATATAAAACCTACAAGAGACAAAATGAGCAAAAACCCTGCTGTAACTAAATAAATAAAAAGCAAAAGTGCATTTAAATAAAACTCAGTATTTAAAGCCCTATTGCGTTCTCTTCCTCTTCCCAGTTTGCCGTACTACAGTCTGTGTTTTTTTAGTATATGGATCAACAGAAAGATTGCTGCTCTCATTTTTGAGAATGGTGGTGTCTAGTAAATTGATTTTTTTAAATCGTGGTGAAGGGACATTTGTAATTCTGGACAGATACTGTTTAGGTATATTCAAAAAAACTGAGTAACGAATCAAGAGGGCCCCTCCAATTGTAGAAAATGTTATCAATATCTGACACATTTTTTATGTGATTTAAAAAAGTGTTTGGTGTACACAAAATGTTGCTTGAACATGTAACTATTTGCATAAGGGGGAAGGCACATTGGATTCCATGATAGTTCCATGTATTTATAGGTAATGTGTCCTGAAATAAGTTTTCAATAAAAACGAAAGTTAACAGGTCCATGCAGAAATTCTTTACTTCCTTAAAGTGCCTGTTTTTAAATAGTACTCTTTCTGCCCTCTTTCCCCATTTTGCCTCTCCTCCCCCCTTTTCCTCACTTTATTTCTTTTCCTCACCTTTCTATCCCTCACCTTTCCCATTATTTCTATTTTTCTATCTCTCTCTTTTTCATTTTTTTATTTAATATTATTTTTAATTTATTTTTATTTCAGTGTTATTCTTTCTTTTATTGTTTTTCTTTTTAAATTCATTTTCTTTTTGTATTATTTTTATATTTACTTTCATTATGTATTTTTATTTTCATTAATTCATCTTGATTTCTATTTTTTCTATTTTTCTTTTTCCTGTTTTTTAAATCCCTTTCCCCTGTTACCTACCATTTTTTAACTTCTCTTCTCATTCAAACCTCTTATCACCCCCTTTTTGCCCCTTCTTATCACTCTCCACTTATACCAGATAACACTATCCTTAAGCTGGAGTCACACATAGCGACTTACCAGTGATCCCGACAACGATATCAACGTGTCAGTATCGCTGGTAAGTCGCTATGTGATCGCTGGTGAGCTGTCAAACAGACAGCTTCACCAGCGATCAGCACGCCGACGCCGAGGTGAGAGCGAGCCCGGGAGCAGCGGACAAGTGTGCCTGCTGTTCCAGTCCTCCACCAGCAGAGGGCGCGCCTGCATCCCCGGCCTCTCCTGGTGGCATCCTGCTGCCTCCTGGTCCCCAGCATGTGGCAGCGGCGGCAGGTACACACTCTGCAGGCTCCTGGTCCCCAGCATGTGGCAGCGGCACCTGTAACTCGCTGGTAACGAACGTACACATCGGGTATCCAAGGGACGCGCATCCCTTGGATACCCGATGTGTATGTTAGTTACCAGCTGATCACTGGACTCCCGCCTGTCACACGCAGCGATGCGAGCTGGCCAGCGGGAGATCAGCGACGAAAAAAATGTCCAGAGGTTTCTTTCAGCGATACCAGCAGGGGGGCCGGTCGCTGCTCGCTGTCACACACAGCGATCTCGCTGGTGAGACCGCTGTTGTGTCACAAAACTTGTGTGACGGGGCCCTTAGGCTACGGCCTCACTATCAGTATTTGTTCAGTATTTTTTCTCAGCATTTGTAAGCCAAAACCAGGTGAGGAACAATCAGAGGACAAGGTATAATAGAAACAAGTGCACCAATTCTGCATGTTTGACCCACTATGGGTTTTGGCTTGCAAATACTGATGTGAAATACTGACTAAATACTGATAGTGTGGCCATAGACTTAAAGTTACTCCGCATCCATATATTTGATTTACAGCATTTACCACTATATACTATACTTTTCCATGTATCATAATAGTCTTCTAAGTCCAAACCCCTGTTTTGCCACGTACAATTTCCACTCTCCTATTATGCTGCATGACACAATCATGGGACGGATGGCAAATCACTCTTTCTCTGCCCACTAATGATTCCAGTGATGGCTTATAGACATGTTTTACACACACTATTTCATGTATTTCCAGTACATAACCCCTCCCATCATTCAAAATGCTCATCTCCTACAGCTCCACACATGCAGCTACAGATGTCGCGCTTACAATAGCACTGCTTCTACCCTTATCCACCCCTCCCTATGCAACCTAACAATCTATCACGTCATCATTTCATTATCATGTGATGTTTTATCATGATACATCATACCATACTATGTTCCTTATCCCTTTTTTCAATCCCCTTGGCACATATGGGGATTAAATATATATTTGTTGCGTAATTAACCCTGTCGAGTCTGAATCTCCATGGAATACCTGTCAATGAGGAGCTATTACAACTATTTAAACATCATGAAAAAAACACAAAAATTAAGCTTGGTTTGAGTTGGTATACATGCAGCACATAAATACATGTTCACATTGGCCATAAAGCATACAAAACCTACAAGAGACAAAATTAGCAAAAACCTTGACCTACAAAAACCTTATCTTTTGTCTTGATGAAGAAGGCCTGCATTGACCTCAAAACGCGTTGACTTTGTAAACCTGTTAAAATAAAGTGTCTAAATTCTATTATCAGCAGCACATCCAGTGACACTTCACTCGGATATGAAAAACGCAGACTGGAATATCCTAATATACTAATACAGTTGCCATCCCATGGTCACTAAAAGATCCAATCCTTCTCCCCAATTTTGCAGGGTGGAAAGAATTATATCATATGACAATACCAGAACAAACAGACTCAATTAAATACCAGACAAAGAGAATACCTCCAAAAACTAATCAGAAGATAGAACTTCAAGGTCACAAACTAACAATATAAAAGCAAAAAAGGTTGGTCTTTTTTCATGCATTTCACCTCTCCACCTTTCACATTCATAAATCCATATGAATGCATTGGTTTATTCTCAAATGGAGTTATCAATCAGTTAACCCCTTAACGACCAGGAGTATTTTAGTTTTTGCGGTTTCGTATTTTGCTCCCCTTCTTCCCAGAGCCATAACTTTTTAATTTTCTGTCAATATGGCCATATGAGGGCTTCTATTTTTGTGGAACAAGTTGTACTTTTGAAGGACACCATTGGCTTTAACATATCATTACTGGAAAACAGGAAAAAAAATTCCAAGTGTGGTGAAATTGAAAAAATTGTGCAATTCTGCAGTTTTTTTTTTTTAATGCAATGTTGCGGCGGCCAAAAACACGTAATTCTGGCGTTTTGACTTTTTTTCTCGTTACGACGTTTAGAGATCTGGTTAATTCTTTTTTTATACTGATAGATCAGGTGATTCTGAAAGCAGCGATATCAAATTTGTGTATATTTGATTTTTTATTACTGCTTTATTTTGAATGGGGTGAAAGGGAAGTAATTAGAACTTTTATTTATTTATCTTTTTAATTTTTTTTTTTACTTTTTGCATGCTTCAAGTCTCCATGGAAGACTAGAAGCTGCTGTTGTCTGACCACCTCTGCTACACACAGGGGATGATCACATCACCTGTGTTTAGCAGAAATGCTCAATTGCTATGAGCACTGACCACCGGCAATCTAGCTATGACAACCATAGAGGTCTGCTGGAGACCTGGTTGTAATGCCAATGTACGGTGACCCGCGATCATGTGATGGGGTCACGATGGGCGGGATATAGGAAGTGCTTCTGGTAAGCACGAGTTAAATGCCGCTGTCAGAGATTGACAGCGGCATTAATCTAGTTACAGCCATGTATAGATTCCACATGCAGCTGTTGCAGGCACATGTCAGATGTATAGATTAGCTGACATGTGCCCGGAAAGGTGTGGGCTCCAGTGTTGAGGGAGGGAGGGAGTCCGACATGGGCGTACTATTACACCCAACGTTGTGAAGGGGTTAAAAAATTGCAGAAAACCCTCCTTTTCTGTTTCAGATGTCCTCCCAACCTATGAGACAAGCTAGGCAAGGCAAATGAGGACCAAACTTACTATAGTAATCCAAACATTTTTTCATACTCAAAAGAGAGGTATTGTCCCATGTCTACATTGTGTGCAATGCAGCAATATCCTCAAAGGTGACAAAATTTTACATCTACACACAGAGATAGGGATTCCAATTAAAGGATTCTTCACATGTGAATCCTCATACATGAGCTATGCAATCAAATGTCCGTGAGAGGGAACACTAAACACATCTGAGGTAGAATCTCCCAACATAAAACCAATATAAGTAGCAAAACAAGACATCTACGCCTACCCTTTCAATTTCATTTAAAAAAATCACAGTGGCCGAGCTTTGGCTTCAGGTCCAGAATGAAATTTCAATTCCAAGGAGCGGACAAGATCACATTAAACAACTTAAGAGAGGATCCTTTTGGATACACACTCTCCAGACCATTGGAACCTAAGGGTCTGAAAAGTGATGCTTCTAGTTTTCTGTGATGATTGTACCCCAACCACTTGCTGATGAATTTTTCTTTGTTCTACAAAATATCTAATTTTCAAATCGTGGACTGCTGAATTGCTTTTCTGATATATTTCTTCTCCCTCTTTCCTTCTCCCTTTCAACATTTTCCGTCCCCCATTCTTCCCTCTTTTCCCCCCACCATTTTACATCTCTCATTCCTTCCAATCATTTTGTTAAGTACAACCCCCTCATTTGCCACATATAATTCCTGTCTACCTGTCACTGTAATTGTGGCGCCCTGAGGGTCTGGTCGCCACAGAGGTACTGCACCTCATCCAGAGGTGTGGTATCCCACCCTCAGGTAAGAAGGGATCACCACTCAGGACTCCTCACACTGCACTCAATACACACACTAGCTAGTCAGGGCACCTGGACGTACCCTTCGGGAGGATGGCCTCATTCCAGACTGGCTAGGAAAGGGGGTGGGGGAGTTAGTGTGGAAGGTAGGTAGAGTGGGAGGAGCTTAGGTAGTGGAGTGATAGTTAGGCATCCAATCAGAGAGAGAAAGGTGACAGTTGGAGGGTGGAGCTAGTCTGAGGTAAATAGATCTTTCCAGAGAGTAGTCAGTTGGTGACAGGACCAGCGAGAGAGCAGGATTGCTGTAGAGGACTGTGGGTGTGTTAGGGCTGGCGGAATGCACCAAATTATAAAATAGTAGTAGGTGCGTTCTCAGCCCAGGGTCCACCATGCAGAGGTGGTACTCTGCTGCTAGATAATGGTGGAAGAATTAAGCGGTGTGAAAACAGTCACACGTGGGTTACATCACCCAATGTAAACAGAAGCGAACTCTGTTAATGCACAGAGCCACACAACCGCTGAACCTAGATGCCGGAGCCTGTTTAGCTCACACAGCCCCGCCAAAAGAGCGCACAGTGTATGGCCACAGAACTCTACCCCATGGACACGGGGTTAGAGTCCTTCTAGGCCCACTGAGCTCGGCGTCGCTGCCGCGAGCGCCGCTATAGACGCTGGCTATGAGGTGTGGAGTACGTGCACTGAGGCGTGCCGAGTCCCTGGTGAGGACTGATGCCTGACTCAACCTCTGACCTACCTATGCCTAAGCCTGGGCGCTAGCAGGCTAGGCTGCACAACACATGCGTACCAAGGGTAGGGGTTTCTTAATGAGTCATTCACCAGAGACATTCATACGTGCATACATCACTCACTCCACATAGTCTGTAAATTCAGTCTATCCTAGCGCATGGCCGAGCGGCCATGAGAACCTTTTATAGCCGCAATCGTCCGGGACCTTCCTGGCTTCTCGGATGGGCCAATCCGAACACTAGCAGGACCTAAGCACGTGACCTTCGATCTCCAATGGGAGATCACTCCACGGGCATGCTCAGTGGCCCGACATGGGGACTTAGTCCCTGGAGAATCTTGCTGCTGAGCAGCATGTATTGCCATAGCTGTGCCAGAGGTGGCAGCAGCAAGCAAACCCACGGAGCTGGTCTGGGCAGATCGCCTGGACCGACGAGTTTGCTGAGCAACCTCCTCTGCAGTTGGAGAGGAATGGGAGACAGCTGGAAGTAAGGCTCGGGATTCCCGCTGTACAGCGACAGAGATCTGACACCTAACATTACCCCCCTCCCAGGCCCCATCCTCTCTGAGCCTCTCTCTGCTCAAATTCTGCAATGAGAAGAGGAGCGTGGATGTTTTCCACCAGCTCCCAGGTCCATGTCTCTGGACCATGACCCTTCCAATCCACCAAGTAAAATTTTTTTGCCCCGCATCATCTTGCATCCCACGATGGCATTGACCTCAAACTCTTCTGACGACAGGTCTGATGTCCCGACACAGGGCTCAGAACACCGGGACATGTGCACCAGCTTAAGGAGAGACACATGAAAAATGTCCGAAATAGTCAAGTGTGGTGGAAGAGCCAGGCGGTAGACCACAGGGTTGATCTGCTCGAGGACCTTGAAAGGGCCAATATAGCACAGTGCAAACTTAGCGGATTCCACCCTCAGCCTGATGTTTCGAGCGGAGAGCCATACTAAGTCGCCAGGGGCGAAGGTCAGAGCCGGGCGCCGGCGAGAGTCAGCGGAGGAACTCATTCTCTCCTTGGAGGCCCAGAAAGCATCTTGCGTGCGATCCCAAATGTCACGAGCCTCCACCGCCCAGTCTGCCACCCTAGCTAGAGTCGGTGGACGACACGGGCACAGGGACGCGTGGATGATGGCCGTAATTTAAGAGGAAAGGGGTCTGACCGGTGGAGTCAGCCACAGCGTTGTTCAAGGCGAACTCCGCCCACGGCAGCAAGGGTGCCCAATCATCCTGCCTGGCCAAGACAAAATGTCACAGATATGTCACCAGGGTCTGGATGGCTCTCTCAACCAACCCGTTCGTCTCGGGATGATAGGCCGAGGAGAGATTTGGCTCAATGCTGAGCAGAGAACAGAGCACTCTCCAGAACCGAGATGCAAACTGAGGACCCCGGTCGCTGACAATCTTATCAGGCATGCCGTGCAGGCGGAAAACATGTTTAATAAACAACACTGCCAGGCCCCGTGCCGAAGGTAGCCGAGAGAGTGGTACCAGATGCACCATCTTGGAGAAATGATTGGTGCCCACCCAAATGACAATGCTGCCACTGGACCTGGGCAGACTCACCACAAAGTCCATACCGACCATCTCCCAGGGCCTGTCAGCAACCGGCAGAGGATAAAGTAACCCAGTGGGCCGCTGCCGAGAGGGCCGATTCTGGGCGCAAGAGACACACGCCCGTATATCGTCCCTGACATCACGGGCCATATGCGGCCACCAGTACGTCCTCGCCAGAAGCTCAGAGGTCCGTTTGGTCCCAAAATGTCCACCCAGCCTGGACGAATGAGCCCAAGAGAGGACCTCCGATCGCAGATGGGCAGGGACAAAAGTCTTGCCCGGAGGTACAGACTCTAGGGCGACCGGAGCCACAGGCTCTCAGACGGGACTATCAGCCAAGGCTCCTCCTCCTCCTCCTACTCCGATGACACCACGGAGTGGGAGAGAGCATCAGCTCGGATGTTCTTCTCCCCGGAGATAAAATGCAGGGTGAAGTGGAATCGGGAGAAGAACAAGGACCATCTGGCCTGGCGAGAATTCAGCTGCTGGGCTGTTTGTAAATAGACCAAATTCTTGTGGTCGGTGAACACCTGGAAAGGGTGGCGAGCCCCCTACAGGAGGTGTCTCCACTCTGAAAAGGCCAATTTCATTGCTAGCAACTCCCTGTCCCCGATGGAATAATTCCTCTCCGCCGGTGTGAAGGTCTTGGAGAAGAAGAAGCATGGGTGCTTCCGACCTCGCAAGTCCTTCTGGAACAGGACCGCTCCAGCACCGACGGAAGAGCCATCCACCTCCAGAATGAAGGGTTTATCCACATTGGGGCGATGTAGAATGGGAGTGCTAGCGAAATGGGATTTAATAGAGGCGAGGGCCTTGGAGACAGGTTCTGACCACAACTTGGGGTTTGCACCCTTCTTGGTGAGGGCTACCAAGGGCGCTACCAAAGTTGAGAAGTGGGGAATGAATTGGCGATAGTAATTTATGAACCCCATAAAGCGCTGCACCGCTTTGAAAGAATGGGGTTCCTGCCAATCCATCAAACTGCCTGTAGCTTGGCAGGATCCATGGCCAAACCTTGGGCAGAGATGATATAGCCCAAGAAAGGCAAGGACTCCTGCTCAAACACACACTTCTCCAACTTGGCATAGAAGGAGTTTGCCCGCAGGAGGTCGAAAACTTTGCAAACATCTCTCCGGTGGGAGTCAATATCTGGAGAGTAGATGAGAATATCATCCAGATAGACTACTACCGAGGTGGTAAGCATCTCCCAGAAGATATCATTCATAAAGTCTTGGAAGATGGCTGGGGCATTAGAGCCCGAAGGGCATCACCAGATATTCATAATGACCGTCTCTGGTGTAAAATACCATCTTACATTTGTCCCCCTCACGGATGCGAATCAGGTTGTAAGCCCCCCGCAGATCAAGTTTGGTAAACACTCTTGCTCCCCGTAGCCTATCAAACAGCTCGAATATCAGGGGTAGAGGATACTTATTCTTAATGGTGATGACGTTAAGACCCCTGTAATCGATGCAAGGACATAGTTCCCTACTCTTCTTCTGGACGAAGAAGAATCCCGCCCCCGCTGGTGACACTGCCTTCCTAATGAATCCTCTTGCCAGATTCTCCCTGATGTATTGAGACATGGCCTCTGTCTCCGGGAGAGATAGGGGATAGACTCAACCCCGGGGAGAGGCTCAGCACCAGGCAAGAGGTCAATAGGACAGTCATAGGGGCGATGCGGTGGAAGTGTCTCCGCCGTCTTTTTGGAGAACACGTCCGCATACTGTCGATAGTGTTTGGGAAGCGAGGAAAGATCTGCGGTGACCTCGGTGGAGGCAACCTGGATGCATTCCCTCAGACATCTACCCTCACATCACTTACTCCAACCAAGAATTCTCCCCGAGGACCACTCTATATGGGGAGAGTGATACCGCAACCAGGGGACTCCTAGAAGGATCTGGTCAATACCCTCGGGCATAACGAGGAGGGATTTCATCTCCTGATGAGATGGAGACACAGAGAGTAACAGTGAAGCGGTTTGGTGGGTAATCTGCGAGGGCAGAGTCGCACCATTCAGTACTCTGACGGTGACTGGCTTGGACATCATTAGCAGTGGTATCGCGTGCCGTTGAGCGAAGGCAGAAGACATAAAATTGCCCTCCGCTCCGGAATCCATGCAAACCTCCACCTCCAGAGTGGAAGAACCAAACCCAAGTGTCCCCTTAAAGAACAACTTGGAGGAAAACACAGCAGATTCTAGTGAGCCGCTTCCTACGGCCACTAGGGGAGAGCGTCTTCCCAGCCGCTGTGGGCACTGGTTGACAAAGTGACTGGACTGCCGGCAACCATGACAGATCACAGGGGCTCGAGCAGGCTGGGGCCTGGATCCCTCACGGGAAGCCCCTGACGCTCGGACGCCCGATCAGAAGATTCCAGAGGTTTAGCAAAACTGGGTGCCAACCTAAACCTCTGCCCACACTGGAACCGCTCCAACCTTCGCTCGGCAAAGCGAAGGTCTAAACGGGTGGAGACGGTGATAAGCTCCTCCAGTGTAGCAGATATCTCCCTCGTGGCCAGAGCGTCCTTCACCTGGCCAGCCAAACCTCTCCAGAATGCCGGAATGAGGACCTTATCTGGCCATGCTAACTCCGAGGCCAGCATCCAGAACTGGATGGCAAAGTACCTGACCATGGACAAACCCTATGACAATACCAGCAGCCAGAGCGCGGTGTCATGGGTGACTCGCGGTCGCAGGAAGACATGCTTCAGAGTGTCCAAGAACCGAGAGGCACTCTGCACCACATGATCACCATGCTCCCACAGCGGTGTGGCCCACTCCAAAGCCCTGCCCGACAAGAGGGAAATAATAAATCCCACTTTGGCCCACTCGGAGGGGAATCGTGCTGCCAGCAGCTCCAGCTGTATCGAGCACTGGCTCACGAAACCCCTACAAGAGGCACTATCACCCGAGAACTTCTCGGGCAGTGGGAGGCGGGACAAAGTCAGGGCAGGGATGGCAGTGGTCACACGGGAGACAGCGTCTGTGGCTGCCTGAACAGCGACCACAGTAACATCCGCAGCTGAGGCTGGACGCTCGAGAGCCGCCAACCTGCCCTGCAGCTGCCGGATGTACTGCAGCAGTCGCTCTTCGTCCGCCATTACTAGCCAGACCCTGGCACTAGGATAATGTTAGGGCTGGCGGAATGCACCAAATTATAAAATAGTAGTAGGTGCGTTCGCAGCTCGGGGTCCACCGTGCAGAGGTGGTACACTGCTGCTAGATAATGGTGGAAGAATTAAGCGGTGTGAAAACAGTCACACGTGGGTTACGTCACCCAATGTGAACAGAAGTGAACTCTGTTAATGCACAGAGCCGCACAACCGCTGAACGTAGATGCCGGAGCCTGTTTAGCTCACAGAGCCCGTCCAAAAGAGCGCACAGTGTATGGCCACAGAACTCTACCCCATGGACACGGGGCTAGAGTCCTTCTAGGCCCACTGAGCGCGGCGTCGCTGCCGCGAGCGCCGCTATAGACGCTGGCTATGAGGTGTGGAGCACATGCACTGAGGCGTGCCGAGTCCCTGGTGAGGACTGATGCCTGACTCAACCTCTGACCTACCTACGCCTAAGCCTGGGCGCTAGCAGGCTAGGCTGCACAACACATGCGTACCAAGGGTAGGGGTTTCTTAAAGTCTTAATGAGTCATTCACCAGAGACATTCATACGTGCATACATCACTCACTCCACATAGCCTGTAAATACAGTCTATCCTAGTGCATGGCCGAGCAGCCATGCGAACCTTTTATAGCCACGAGCGTCCGGGACCTTCCTGGCTTCTCGGATGGGCCAATCCGAACACGAGCAGGACCTGAGCACGTGACCGATCTCCAATGGGAGATCACTCCACGGGCATTCTCAGTGGCCCGACATGGGGACTTAGTCCCTGGAGAATCTTGCTGCTGAGCAGCATGTATTGCCATATCTGTGCCAGAGGTGGCAGCAGCAAGCAAACCCACGGAGCTGGTCTGGGCAGATCGCCTGGACCGACGAGATTGCTGAGGTTCTCTTCTGCGGCTGGAGAGGAATGGGAGACAGCTGGAAGTAAGGCTCAGGATTCCCGCTGTGCAGCGACAGAAATCTGACGCCTAACATTGTGGAACTGAGAGAAACATCTTGTCCACTCTTCTGGACTGGCAAGAAGGGGTCCTAGGGGCATGGGTAGTGCGACTGGCCACCAGTGGAGCCCGCATCTCAGAAGGGAAGGATCTGGCCGAAGTGGGGGAGCCAGCCCCTTAAACTAGAGGAGGATTATAGGACTCAGCTAGGAAGCCGGAGGCTGAGGTAACTTTAAGTGCCACAGCCACAAGCACCCTCCAAAAGGCAGCGGTATGAGTAATGGACCTCGGGGCCTGACCCACGTCACCTGAGGAGATCCGTGGCTACTAGCTGGGGGCACTACTTGTGAAGGCGCGGGGCAGGGAAAGTAAGGAGAATTCAGCGCAGAGACATGACCTTGAGAGAAGACACAAGGAGGAATCCTGAAAGGTGTACCCAATCTGCCTGGGCGTTTGCCAGACCCCTCCCTCAGAGGACGCAGCACTAAGTTGACTAACGTGTACACGAAACTTGTGAGTAAAAACCCAGAAACTGTGCCTAACTGTGTCCTTGGAGTTATTTTACAACTGCCTGCCTCACACTGCAAACACCATCACCGGCTCAACTGCCCTAGGACACAGCTCTACCTGTGGAGAGCTTTACCATCCCTTCTGCCCTAACACCGTCCCAGAGGGTCTGCAGAGCAGCGTCAGCTTAACACCTGTATTGCCGAATACCACAGGTGGCGTCACGAATCCCCTTTTCCCCTATTAATAATCCTACCATCTTCCCCCTTCATCTTAACTTCCACCATTTACATTGGACCCCCAGGGCCACGGACCGGGTCACCATCACCACCGTGATACACTTACCATTCAAAGAGCCTGAAAGCCACGGTACCGAGTACCCCCGGGCATGCTGGGTGTTCAATAATCCCACCCTCCTATTATGCAGCACGATGCAGTCCTGGTGCATCACTCTATTTTCATCTACTAGTTACTCCATATGACATTGCTTATGGAAGCGCCTTACACAATCCCATTTCATGTATTTCCAGAACCCACCCTGTATATATGTCACCCATCCCATTATTCAAAATTGTGCACCAGTAGCCCTCTCATACAGTGCCACACAAGCAGTGATGGACATTGTGCTTACCGCAGTGCTGCTCCACCCTTATATAACTCTTCCTATTCAATCTAGTAAGCATGTTACAATCTAACAATCTACCACTCCATCATTTTGTTATCATTCCATGTTATATCATATTACAATGTACCATATTACTGTATGTTTTAACCTTTTTTATTTCATTCCCTGGCACTATAGGAATTCAGTGTACAAAGGTGCATCTCACAAAATTAGAATATCATGAAAAAGTTAATTTATTGCAGTTCTTCATTACAAAAAGTGAAACTCGCATATTATAGTCATTACAGAGTGATCTATTTCAAGTGTTTATTTCTGTTTATGTTGATGATTATAGCTTACAGCCAATGAAAACCCAAAAGTCATTATCTCAGTAAATTAGAATACTTTATAACTAGAGATGAGAGAATTTGTTCAGATTTTGTCCTCGAATTTGATTTTGACATATTCGAGCCATATTCAAGCAATATTCATGCCAAATGTATGTCTTATGATCGGTTCCGAACATAATCTGTAATTTTTACTCCCATTGACTCTAATGATGTTTGGCTGTGTTTGACGAATATTGCGAAAACAATATTCCATACTGATCGTATCTGGAACAAATTCGCTCATCTCTATTTATAACACCAGCTTGAAAAATTATTTTAAAATCCGAAATATTAGTAACATAGTTATTAAGGTTGAAGAAAGACTGTAAGTCCATCTATTTCAACCCATATCCTATCCTCCCTTGCCCTAACATGTTGATCCAGAGGAAGGCAAAAAAACCCCATGTGGCAAACAGTAAGCTTCAAATTGGGGAAAAAAATTCCTTCCCGACTCCACATACAGCAATCAGACTAGCTCCCTGAGTCAACGCAATGTTAAGGAAACTAGTGTATCTACCCTGTAATATTATACTTTTCAAGAAAGGCATCCAGTCCCTTCTTAAATTTTAGTAGAGAATCACTCATTACAACATCATATGGCAGAGAGTTCAATAGTCTCACAGCTCTTACAGTAAAGAATCAGTGTCTGTGAGTATGCTTAAACCTTCTCTCCTCCAGACGTAGAGGGTGCCCCCTTGTCCCCGTCACAGGTCTAAGAGTAAAAAGATCATTAGAAAGGTCTTTGTATTGTCCCCACATATATTTATACATTGTAATAAGATCTCCCCTAAGCCTTCGATTCTCCAAACTAAATAACCCCAAGTGTAATAACCTGTCTTGGTATTGCAGACCCCCTAGTTCCCTAATAACCTTGGTCGCTCTTCTCTGCACCCGCTCCAGTTCAGCTATGTCTTTCTTATACACCGGAGACCAGAACTGTACACAGTATTCTAAGTGTGGTCGCACTAGTGACTTATATAGAGGTAAAATTATGTTCTCCTCATGAGCATCTATGCCTCTTTTAATGCATCCCATTATTTTATTTGCCTTTGCAGCAGCTGCCTGACACTGGCCACTAAATGTGAGTTTGTTATACACCCAGGTCTTTTTCAGTGACAGTTTTGCCTAGTGTTTTACAATTAAGCACATAATTATACATCTTGCTCGTTCTACTCAAGTGCATGACCTTACATTTATCCCCTTTAAAGCTCATTTGCCATTTATCAGCCCAAGCTTCTAGTTTACATAAATCCTCCTGTAATATAAAATTGTCCTCCTCTGTATTGATTACCCTGCAGAGTTTAGTGTCATCTGCAAATATTGAAATTCTACTCTCTATGCCCCCTACAAGGTCATTAATAAATATGTTAAAAAGAAGCGGGCCCAAAACTGACCCCTGTGGTACCCCACTGCTAACCGTGACCCAGTCCAAGTGTGCTCCATTAATAACCACCCTTTGTTTCCTATCCCTGAGCCAGCTCTTAACCTACCTACACATATTTTCCCCTATCCCCATTGTTCTCATTTTATGTATCAACCTTTTGTGTGGCACCGTATCAAAAGCTTTTGAAAAGTCCATGTACACCACGTCATTCCCTTGGTCCAGTCCTGAACTTACCGCTTCATAAAAACTTGTCAGATTAGTCTGACAGGAACGGTCCCTTGTAAACCCATGTTGTTATTGGGTCATGAGGTTATTCTTCTCCAAATACTCCACTATAGTATCTCTTAGAAAACCCTCCAGGATTTTACCCACAGTTGAGGTTAAACTTACTGGCCTATAATTTCCAGTTTCACTTTTAGAGCCCTTTTTGAATATTGGTACCACATTTGCTATGCGCCAGTCCTGTGGAACAGACCCGGTCGCTATAGAGGCTCTTGATATCAGAAATAATGGTTTGTCTATTACATTACTTAGTTCTCTTAATACTCGTGGGTGTATGCCATCTGGACCCAGAGATTTATCTATTTTAATCTTATTTAGCCGGTTTTGCACCTCTTCTTGTGTCAGATTGGTGACCCTTTAATATAGGGTTTTCTTTGTCATTCATTTCACCTAGCATTTCATTTTCCACTGTGAATACCGTGGAGAAGAAGGTGTTTAATATATTAGCTTTTTCCTCCTCATCTACAACCATACTTTCCTCACAATTTTTTAATGGGCCTACACTTTCACTTTTGATTCTTTTACTATTGATATAGTTGAAGAACAGCTTGGGATTAGTTTTCCTCTCCTTAGCAATATGCTTCTCTGGTTCCTTACTGTGCAAATGTCACAAAGTATCTGATCTACCATGAGCAAAACAGCACAGAGACAAACATCAAAACTTCTGGAACAAGGTAATTTGGAGTGATGAGACCAAAATGTAACTTTTTAGGCACAACCATAAAAGTTACATTTGGAGAGAGGTAACCAAGGCCTATGATTAAAGGAACACCATTCCTACTGTAATACATGGAGATGGATTGCTGATGTTTTGGGGATGTGTGAGCTACAAAGGCACCGGAAACATTCAAAGTTGAAGGAAAGAAAAACACAGGATGTTATCAGCAAATACTGTAGGCAAATTTGCAATCATCAGCCCGGAAGTTACACATGGGATGTACTTGGACGTTCCAACATGAAAATTCTTTACTTGTCGGATGGATAGAGTCCTTTTCAATGGGAAATAGGGATAAAGCAACAGTATTGATTCGATTTATCTATATATTTTACTCATTGTTAGGCATCAGGTTCCTATCTCTGCACAGGAGGAATCCCAAGCATTGCCTTCTGTGGTCTCCCATTCAGTCGTGACAGCAGAGGAGGCTGCTCAGCAAAGGCATCGATCCTGACGTCTTGCTCAAGCTAGTGCTGTCAGGTTAATTGCTGCTGCTACCTCTGGTTCAGCTTTAGCAATCCGCATTAGTCAACAACGAGCAGCTCTGGAGGCTAAGTCCTTTTTGCAGCCTACTGAGCATGCCCGTGGGACGACCTCTCATTGGAGGTCAGAGGTCACTTGCTCAGGTCCTCGAGCAGCTCGGATTAGACCATCAGGAAGGTCCCGGAAGGACACTGATATAAAAGACTCACATGGCCGCTCGGCCATGCACTAATATAGACTAATATGGCTAAGTGTGTGTGTGATGATGGATGCTTGTGACAGGTGCCTGACTCATCCTCACACATGCTAGCACCAGAGTGTGCCACTCTACCTAAGGCACTATGCTACCGCATGTACAGGAGCATTCGTTAGAGCGGCGCCATGCTCGTCTTATGCGCTTTCCAGTCCTAAGCTTAGGCTGGTTAGTGGCGTCCGCCAGAGCTGCGCTGTACGCACTTAGTGCGGTAAGCAACTATTTGCTGCATCCTGTGACTGTTAACAGGGCATAGCATTCTACAAGCGTCTGTGCAGGCATCACAGTTGTGGTGCTGAACGCTAGTGGGACTAGAGGGACTCTAACCCTGTGTCCTTGGGGAAGAGTCCTGTGTCTCTATACTAGCGCTCCCCTGCCGAGTCCTGTGAAGATAAACAGGCTCCGCATTTGTTCCAGTGGCTCTGTGAGGTAACAGAGTTCGCTCCTGTACACACCGGGTCAGTGGTTAACCCGACGGTGTTCAGTTAGTACTCCGCCATTACTGAGCAGCAGGTTACCATCTCTACACGATGGACCCCGGGTTGCGATCGCACTTTCTTATATTTTATATTTAGTGCGATCCGCAACCCTGACACTCATTCACTTTGCTTTTTGGTCATTGATTAAAAAAATAAACTATTAACACTTCTATTTTCTTAAAAACATTTTTACTTTGCAGCATTTTTCCACATCTGTTTAAAACTTTTGAACAGTTCTGTGTCTAGAATTTTTAAGTTTTTAACTGTGTGAAAGCTATTTCTAAACACTTCTCACAGTGGCCTATCTCCTAGTGGATGAAAAAGAGTTGCAAATTGAAATCAAATTGGATCATTTCTCCCCTGACATTATTTGTTCGGGAAAGAATCAGAGGGACCCATACACACAAGATCTTTGGCCAGTTAAACCAAAATTGGCGGATTCACCTGACTTTTTTTATATTGAAAAAAGGAAATTGTGACCCTGTAGATTACATAGGCATAAAGTTCATGCTCCAAATACAAACAAAATGGTAACACCCAGTTGTAAATATATTCATACTGTACATTACAGAAGGATCTGTAGAGAAAAGGCACAATGCAGAGCTCAATTAAAAGATGCTCTAGAATTATTTTAGTGAGCATGCAGATATTAAACAGCAATGACAGGTGAACAGACAGGTCATGGCTAATAGAACATGAGAAGGATGAGCACGTTTTTCAGATCTTTGGGAGCCTTCAAATTAGTTGGGGTCTGTTTTCCATCAACTATAGTTGTTCATTTTTCTTGAACTGATTGAATTTTACCACCATTTCAATTCAAATTAAAGGAAAAGACAGCAGACACCAGATAAGAAATCATATTTAGATCTGCTTATATACTTGACTATTCAGCAGAAAAAGGGGGAAAGAGAAATGCCAGAGAAAAATAAGAATAAATATCTTTTTATTAGATTAGATATAAAAGAAAATCACAACACAGATAAGAAAGGATCCCTGATCTATTCAAATCTACTGAACAATTTTGTATATATAAATGGAAAATGTCTCTTCAGAGAGGAAGAGGATAAAAACACTAGTGCCACCTGTAGGAAGAGACAATTTCCATATCTCCCAGAGGAGCATTGCTGTTCAAAGGCTACTCATGTCAATAGATAACATAACACCCAGATAGTTGTCAGTGCTTCCGTCACAAGAATCTTGTGGATATCAAACATAATTATTTATTTGGGAGTTACATGATAAAACAATGCGTTTCGACTCCAAAACCCCAGAGTGTTCAAGTTATAAAAAATCATATATAAAAGTATACCACATTTGCTTTATATATATCCTGCTTCACAAGAAACCAATGGAGCAGAATGTTGGGGGAACTCTATAGCCCCACCCAGCTAGATAAAATGGAGGCTAATCCTCCATAAAAGACCTTAATTGATTAAAAAAAGAAACACAAAAAAAAATATCAAAATTCAACAACATTGTATGATTCAGCCGGCGTTATTAATCATACTTTTTCAACCACAGCATTTAGACCATTGGGAAATAAAGTTTCGAGTTGGTAAATCCAAAAAGATTCTTTCCTATTCAGCACTTGGTTGCGATTCAGTACATTTTCAGGGATGGATTCTACAGGAATAACTGTGAAATTAAATTTTTTTGATGTTCCACTAAGTGGAAGAGGAATATTCCACATAGCCAATTCTGACAGATACGAAAAAATTGTAGCAAATCTTCTGATTATATTGCATAATCTGAAATTTTAAAAAAGAGATTTTTGGAGAAAAAATACCCATAAAAATTAATTAATTCTGCCTTTGAAAATAATCTAAATAAAACACAATGGGCATATCTGCTGAAAATATAAGGAGGATCAAACTACAGAGAAAAAAACTTTTTAAAAAATCACCAGTGTTGTTTTAAGTTTGATTTTATTACAGGTTATAACAAACGAAATACATATATAAGATGTTTTTTTCTTATATGATTTATTGGGACCGGTATCCTGTTCTGAGCACCCCTTATCGAATTATCGGAGTGACGTGTCTTTTTGTTATAATATATAAGATGTTAGGCATCGGATTCCTGCCTCTGCACAGTAGGAGTCTCGAGCCTTGCCTTCTGCAGTCTCCCAGTCAGTACCGGCCACAGAGGAGGCTGCTCAGCAAAGACATCGTTCCTGGCGTCTTGATCAGGCCAGTACTGTCGGTGAAGTTGCTGCTGCCATCTCAGGGTCAGTGATAGCAGCCTGCACTAATCAGCAGCAAGCAGCTTCTGGGACTAAGTCCTTCTTTCGGGCTACTGAGCATGCCCGTGGGACACCTCTCATTGCAGGTCAGAGGTCACATGCTCAGGTTCTCAAGCAGCTCGGATTGGACCATCAGGAAGGTCCCGGAAGGACGCTGCTATAAAAGGTTTGCATGGCCCCTCGCTAATATAGACTCTGATGGTTAGTTGCGTGTGAGATTATTTTTTATTATATTTATTTATTTATATAGCATCACTGATTCCATGGTGCTGTACATGAGAAGGGGTTACATACAAATTACAGATATCACTTACAGTAAACAAACTAACAATGACAGACTGATACAGAGGGGAGAGAGGACCCTGCCCTTTCGGGCTTACATGCTACAGGATGATGGGGAAGGAGACAGTAGTTTGGTGGGTTGCAGCAGTTCCGGTGTTGGTTGAGGTGATACACCGGTAGTGGTGAGAGAGAAGGAGGTAGCGGGGTCATTGCAGGCTGTAGGCTTTCTTGAAGAGATGGGTTTTCAGGTTCCGTCTGAAGGATCCAAATGTGGTTGATAGTCAGACTTGTTGGGGCAAAGAATTCCAGAGAATAGGGGCTATTCGGGAGAAGTCTTGGAGGCGGTTGGGTGAGGAGCGAATAAAGGTGGAGGAGAGAAGGAGGTCTTGGGAGGACCGGAGATTACGTGAGGGAAGGTATCGGGAGATGAGTTCAGAGACATATGGGGGAGAAAGGTTATAGATGGCCTTGTAGGTCAGTATTAGTAATTTGAACTGGATACGCTGAGGGAATGGGAGCCAGTGAAGAGATTTGCAGAGGGGAGAAGCGGAGAAGTAGCAAGGAGAGAGATGAATTAGTCAGGCGGCAGAGTTAAGGATGGACTGGAGAGGTGCGAGGGTGTTAGCAGAGAAACCACAGAAAAGGATGTTGCAGTAGTCGAGGCGGGAAATGATGAGGACGTGCACAAGCATTTTAGTAGATTGAGGGTTGAGGAAAGGATGGATTCTGGAAATATTTTTGAGCTGGAGGCGACAGGAGGTAGAAAGAGCTTGGATGTGCGGTTTGAAGGACAGGGCAGAGTCAAAGGTTACTCCGAGGCAGCGGACTTCGGGTACTGGGGAAAGTGCGATGTCATTAATTGTTAAAGCTAGGTCGGGTAACGTAGATCTGTGAGATAGAGGAAAGATGATGAGTTCAGATTTGTCCACATTGAGCTTGAGGAAGTGAGAGGAGAAGAAGGAGGATATGTCTGATAGACACTCTGGGATTCTGGACAGCAGAAAGGTGACGTCTGGGCCAGAGAGGTAGATCTGAGTGTCATCAGCATAAAGGTGGTAGTTTAATCCGTGGGACTTTATGAGTTGCCCCAGACCAAGTGTATAGATTGAGAAGAGTAGGGGTCCTAAAACAGAGCCTTGGGGGACTCCAACAGAGAGAGGGCAGGATGAGTAGGTGGTATGGGAGTGGGAGACGCTGAATGTGCGGTTGGAAAGGTATGAGGAGATCCAGGATAGGGCAAGGCCTTTGATGCCGAAGGAGGAGAGGATCTGTAGTAGGAGGCAGTGGTCAACTGTGTCGAATGCAGAGGACAGGTCTAGAAGCAGGAGCATAGAGTATTGTCCATTTGATTTAGCTGTAAGTAGGTCGTTATTAATTTTGGTCAGGGCTGTCTCAGTGGAGTGATGGGGGCGGAAACCAGATTGTAGATTGTCAAAGAGCAAGTTAGATGATAGATGGGAGGAAAGTTTGGCGTGGACGTGCTGTTCCAGGAGTTTGGAAGCGAATGGGAGCAACAATATTGGGCGATAGCTGGACATAGCGGTTGTGTCGAGGGTTGGCGTTTTAAGGATAGGCGTGATTGTGGCATGTTTGAAAGCAGAAGGGAAGGTACCAGACATTAGTGATAGGTTGAAGAGGTGGGTTAGGGATGGGATAAGTGTGGTGGTGAGGTTGGAGAGGAGGTGGGATGGGATGGGGTCGAGTGCACAGGTTGTGAGGTTCGATTTGGAGAAGAGACAATTAAGCTCCCCTTCAGTGATGTTGAAGAGTGAGGTTATGGGGTTTGGGCATTGGTGTGTTATACAAAGAGGTTGTGATGGTTGAGTGATGAAGACTTGCCTTGTTTGGTCAATCTTGTTTTTAAGGTGTGTGGCAAAGTCCTCAGCAGAGATGAGGGAGATTGGAGGAGGCAGTGGTGGGCAGAGGAGGGAGTTAAAAGTTTTGAATAACTGTGGTTGTAAGATAGGGAAGATATGAGGGTTGTGAAGTAGGCCTGTTTAGCAGAGGTGAGGGCAGATTTGAAATCGAGTGTTGCCTGTTTGAATGTGGTGAAGTCATCTTGCGAATTTGTTTTCTTCCAGCGCCGCTCTGCAATCCTGGACACTTGCCAGAGCTTTTTAGTAGTAGAAAATGGTATAACACCGCGCAATACTGGGAAACTCAAAAGGGTGAATCAGATTACTCACTTGTAAATGAAAAAATGGAATGTCCTGAAGCTGTGTGACTGTACTTGAATATATGATGCCTATTAATTAGATGAAAAAGATGTTAAAATAAAATAAAAAAACAACCAGTGATAAATAAATGAACACTAATGTTTGCCTGGAAGTGAATCCCTTAAGGGTTTAAAACCCTAACCTGAACTTGTTCACAATAGTGCATCAGACTATGGACGGCATACCATGAAACAGCTGTAGTATGTATATCAGAAAGAAATGTGCCTCAAAATCTTGATATGATTTAAAATGCTGAGCCAAAAAATAGATAAAGAATAAGGGAAAATACCACCGAATATTAGTTGACTGGTTAGAGGCTGTATGCTAACCTTGCTGGGTGCTATTTTCTAAGTGTCCTCAGTTGAACCAGAAATAGCCTGAATGCTGTGCAAATGCACATGAAGGCAGACCACCTGCAATGTGGATGATTATCAGTAACGGCCTGTGCCCGCTAACGTGATGCAGGAATATGTGGCACTTACTTGGCTGGCAGGTGATCAGTGGTGCAGGCGTGAGGGTGATAGCCGCTGCTGCTAAATTGTGAAGCAGTGGGAGCCGCCGCTGCCTCGCGTGCTCCGGCCGTGAGCAATGCCAAGGAGATCGGCGCATGGTGGGGGCAGGATGTAGCGTGACGTCACACTAGGGGAAGGATGGTGGCTCGCAAGTGGCACAAATCCGACGCGTTTCGAGAGAAGGCTTCTTTCTTCATCAGGGATGTGCCTCCCAGTGTGTGAACCATCCTTATATAGCATTCTAAGCCTGTATAGAATGATCACCTGACCCATAGGAGCCTGGCTTGAACTCCTCCTATCCTAGATAAAGAGACTAGTGTGTCTGCACAAACAAAGCTGATTGTGGCTACTTGTGATTAACCCTTGGTCAAACAAAGAGGGCTTGGAGATAAATCATATTGGTTCCAAAACTTTTTTGTAAAATGAACATGAAAAAATAAATGAAAAATACTAAAAAATGGGTAATAACCTTTATTCAAACACATATTAAAAACTATGACTGAAAAAATGTATTAAAAATGTATGTGCACCTATCAACGCCCAATCACAGCGAGCAGGGTGCCTTATTAAGAACTGAATTTGAATCCATGCACACAATTCATGGGCTAATCTCGTAACCAGATGCTTTCAGAATACTGGAAATATATTCAACCTTCAGATATTAAATTCAGTTTGAACCCTTTCAGTTTGCTTGATAGGTTCAAAATGTCATAAAAAATGTCATAAAAAATGTATGAATTATACACTGGGGAAAAAAAACAAAAACTATTATTTGCCATATCATGAGGTTGGCAGATCATGTTTAAGGATTAAGAAGTGTGAACATACAAAACATAACAAAAATATGTATTAAAACATCCATAAAAATACCCTGCGAGGGAAGGGAACCTAAATAATCATAAATATTAGAAGGGCGTAAAGCCCTTAGAATAGGTGTGCGAAACATAAAAAGGTGAAGAAAGTAAAAACGGTGAAAAAGATAAAAAAAAGGTGAAAAAGATAAAAAAGGTAAAAAAACGGAAGAACTAGAACGCGTGTAGTTCTATTTCATGTTTCAAGTCTATTGGGGCCAAACTATCCAGGATGTATATCTAACTGGATTCTACTCGAGACATAGCTTTGAGATAGTCACCCCTTCTAAGGTTTGGCCGGACTATTTGTATGCCCATAAAAGAGACTCCTCTACATAATGGCTTATGAATGTCAGCAAAATGATGAGATAGTGAGTGTCCTTTGTATCCTTTTCTAATATTATCAAGGTGCTCCTTGATTCTCACCTGTAGGGGTCTCTTAGTTCTTCCAATATAGATTTTACCATAATGACATTTTAAAATGTATATGACACCCGATGTATGGCAAGAAATGCTATCTCTAATATAAAAAGTATTCATGTTGGATGAATCCGTGAAGCAATGATGAAGATTTTTAGAAGTTGCTGTTCTAATGCCGCACGTACATTTTCCACAAGATTGGAAACCTTGTGGATTTGAGCTTACACGGGCTGTTTGATTAACATTTGTGTTAGAGCCACACATCTTGGTCGTGGGTGCCAGTAGTAGGCCTAAATTTCGTGCTTTAGTATACACGAATCGAGGCTTATTTGGAAGCAAATCACCCTCATATTTATCACCCTGTAAATGTGACCAATGTTTACAAATGATTTTGTTAAAAGCCTTATGGCCTGCATGAAATTGGGTGATGATGGGTAGATTATAAATTTGTTCTTGAATCGTAGCTGGATCGTTAATTAAAGGGGGTTTATGGATCAATGAAAATCTTGGCATAGATTCTACCTGCTGCCTAGTTCTCTCAAGTAGTTCTATATCATACCCTTTAGCTCCAAATTGGTTAATAAGATATTGTGTTTCTTTATGATAATCAGTTGTATTTGTACAGATACGTCTGATACGCATAAACTGACTTTTTGAGATGTTGATCAGCCATATGGGTTAATGACAGCTAGTAGTATGAATATAGCTGTTAGAGTCTACTTCCTTATGGTAGCTTTTTGTGGTTAGTTTACCTTGTTCAATGCAGATGGTTAGATCCAAAAAATTAATACTGGATTTTCTAACCGTGGGTGTGAATTCTAATCCAAAATCATTGATATTCAATCTCGAAATGAATAGATTAAGGTCATCCAATGAACCATCCCAAATAAACAGAATATCATCAATGAAGCGTCACCATAGCTTGATATTCTTGTGTAGGGAGCCGTTGATGTATATATGCCCATGTTCCCACATACCAACATGTAAATTTGCGAAGCTAGGCGCAAGTCTAGTACCCATCGCGGTGCCATGGGTCTGTAAATAAAACTGGTTTTCATATGTAAAATAGTTATGTTTCATGATAAAATCTATGCTTTCAAGAATAAATTTAATCTGTGCAGGTTTGTAGATTCTTAAAGCCTCTAGGAAAAATTGTGCAGCTGTTTGTCCTTTGAGAGGATCAATAACAGTATATAAAGATTTAATATCTAAAGTAGCTAGAATGAAATTGTCGTCCCACTCTAATGGTTCCAAGACCTGCAGGGTATGAGTGGTGTCTTTTAGATAAGCCGGCAACAAGGCCATACATTTCTGTAGATGGTTATCCACGTATTTAGATAAGTTAGCTGTGAGACAGTTAATGCCCGATATGATAGGCCTGCCAGGTGGATTTGTTACATTTTTATGGATTTTGGGGATATGATAACACTGCTATTGATGATGTTTTGTTTTTAATAAATTGGTATTCTTTTTTTAGTTAAGATACCTATAGATTTCCCATTAAGGACTAAAGAATTAAGCTTATTGCAAAATGAGTCTGTTGGGTCTGCAGGGATTTGTTTATATGTGACCGGATCACTCAGTAATCTCATAGATTCACTGTGGTACATGCTGTGATCCATAACTACAATACCCCCACCCTTATCGGCTGGGCAAATAATCAGGTTATTTGCCTGCAGGTTAATAATAGATTTTTTCTCACCAGCTGTTAGATTATATGCCATATACCGTGCTTTACGGTTATTTCTGGTGACTAGTTTTTTTATATCTGTTGATACCAAAGTTTCGAAAGTCTTGAATGAGTTTGAATATTCATTCAAAGGATTTAATGAAGAGGGTAATGAGAGACCAGAGTGAATGAAATCTGAACTCTTGGAATAAATGGTTTTTGAGAGATTATCACCTCTTTTAAGAAAATATTTTTTAACAGCCAAATTATGTAAATATTTTTTAACGCTAATATACAGATTGAATTGGTTTAGAGTTGACTGATGGAGCAAATTTGAGGCCTTTTTGAAGTAATGAAGTCTCATTTGGTGTTAGTTGGTGAGAACTTAGGTTGAAAATCTTTTGTACATATTGTGGATTGTCAATAACTGTATTTATTTTCTTTTTGGAGAGTGCCCTACCTCTTTTACTGTTTTTTGTTTGGGATACGAAAAAAATCCTTGTTAATGGATATTTGTCTCCTAGGTTTCACTGGTCTATTAGAATTTGGTTTATTCTGAAATCTGGGTTGTACTGTATATGGTTCATTTTTCGAACCTGCTTAGCATATGAATTAATTTGTCTGTTGGAATTTGGATACGCAGTATTATTTCTGCTAAGAATTTGTTTACGAGGCTGTGTACTGGTTAATGGAGTCGATTGTTCCCAGTTTTTATCTACGCTTGGCTCCTCAACCAGCGTTGAAAGATGGGAATATCTGTTGTTAGTAGGAATAATTGGTTGTTCTATTGAACCTAGTGGTGTTGATGGTGCATGTTCTGTAACTTGTGAGGCTTCAAGAGGATTAGTAACTCCTGGAGAGCCACTAAGTTGGGGTCTCACATGGTTGCCAGTACGTGTTGAAACAGGTGTATACTGGGTAGAATTGGAATAAGTAGAAAAGATGTGCACCTATCAACGCCCAATCATAGCGAGCAGGGTGCCTTATTAAGAACTGAATTTGAATCCATGCACACAATTCATGGGCTAATCTCGTAACCAGATGCTTGCAGAATACTGGAAATATATTCAACCTTCAGATATTAAATTCAGTTTGAACCCTATTAGTTTGCTCGATAGGATCAAAATGTCATAAAAAATGTATGAATTATACACTGGGAAAAGAAAAAATATTATTTGCCATATCATGAGGTTGGCAGATCATGTTTAAGGATTAAGAAGTGTGAACATACAAAACATATCAAAAATATGTATTAAAACATCGATAAAAATACCCTGCGAGGGAAGGGAACCTAAATAATCGTAAATATTAAAAGGGCGTAATGCCCTTAGAATAGATGTGTGAAACATAAAAAGGTGAAGAAAGTAAAAAAGGTGAAAAAGATAAAAAAAAGATGAAAAAGATAAAAAAGATAAAAAAGCGGAAGAACTAGAACGCATATAGTTCTATTTCATGACTCAAGCCTATTGGGGCCAAACTATCCAGGGTGTATATCCATCTGGATTCTACTCGAGACATAGCTTTGAGATAGTCACCCCTTCTAAGGTTTGGCCGGACTATTTGTATGCCCATAAAAGAGACTCCTCTACATGATCGCTTATGAATGTCAGCAAAATGACGAGATAGTGGGTGTCCTTTGTATCCTTTTCTAATATTATCAAGGTGCTCCTTGATTCTGACCTGTAGGGGTCTCTTAGCTCTTCCAACATAGATTTTACCACAAGGACATTTTAAAATGTATATGAAACCCGATGTATGGCAAGAAATGCTATCTCTAATATAAAAAGTATTCATGTTGGATGAGTCCGTGAAGCAATGATGAAGTTTTTAATACTTTTTTTTATTTTTTCAGTCATAGTTTTTAATATGTGTTTGAATAAAGGTTATTACCCATTTTTTAGTATTTTTCATTTTTATTTTTTCATGTCCATTTTACAAAAAAGTTTTGGAACCAATATCATTTATCTCCAAGCCCTCTTTGTTTGACCAAGGGTTAATCACAAGTAGCCACAATCAGCTTTGTTTGTGCAGACACACTAGTCTCTTTATCTAAGATAGGAGGAGTTCAAGCCAGGCTCCTATGGGTCAGGTGATCATTCTATACAGGCTTAGAATGCTATATAAGGATGGTTCACACACTGGGAGGCACATCCCTGATGAAGAGAGAAGTCTTCTCTCAAAACGCATTGGATTTGTGCCACTTGCAAGCCACCATCCTTCCCCTAGTGTGACGTCACGCTACACCCCGCCCCACGACAATCTCCTTGGTGTTCCTCATGGCTGGAGCACAATAGGCAGTGGCGGCTCCCACTGCTTCACAGTTTAGCAGCAGCGGCTATCACCCTCACGCCTGCACCACTGATCACCTGCCAGCCAAGTAAGTGCCACATATTCCTGCACCACGTTAGCGGGCACAGGCCGTTACTGATAATCATCCACGTTGCAGGTGGTCTGCCTTCATGTGCATTTGCACAGCATTCAGGCTATTCCTGGTTCAACTGAGGACACTTAGAAAATAGCACCCAGCAAGGTTAGCATACAGCCTCTAACCAGTCAACTAATATTCGGTGGTATTTTCCTTTATTCATTATCTATTTTTTGGCTCAGCATTTTAAATCATATCAAGGTTTTGAGGCACCTTTCTTTCTGATATCCATACTAGAGCTGTTTCATGGTATGCGGTCCACATAGTCTGATGCACTATTGTGAACAAGTTCAGGTTTAGGTTTTAAACCCTTAAGGGATTCACTTCCAGGCAAACATTAGTGTTCATTTATTTATCACTGGTATTTTAACAGCTTTTTCATCTAATTAAAAGGCATCATATATATTCAAGTACAGGCAAACAGCTTCAGGACATTCCATTTTTCCATTTACAAGTGAGTAATCTGATTCACCCTTTTGGTCTTCCCAGTATTGCGTGGTGTTATACCATTTTCTACCAGCTTTTTTGCTTTTCTAAACAGGCACCAGCACAGAGCCTGTTGATCACCTGCTGCATCTGGGAATATTGCACTCCCGCTTCCTGGTCTAGTGGATTTGCGCCAGTGTGTTATTGTCTTATCAGCTTTTTAGTAGTGTTTTTGTGCCAGGGTTGTCTGTTGATTCGTCGCATTCTGCCATGAATGAGAGGGGCAACTGCGTCAATAGCTGATGCGAGAGTGGCATTGTAGAAAGCAGTGGCACCGTCTGTGTCATGGAATGAGGATATGGATTCCAGTGGTAGAATAGAGTCAGAGAGCGTGTGGGTGTCTAGGTGTGCAAGGTTTCTGCGGGGGTGTGCGTATTGCTGGACATGGGTGCCAGGTGAGGAGTACAGGGATGAGAAAGTGAGTAGATGATGGTCAAATAGAGGGAGAGGGGAGGTGGTGAAGTTAGAAAGAGAGCAGAGAGGGGTGAAGACCAGGTCTAATGTGTGTCCGTCTGTGTGGGTGGCTGAGGAGGACCACTGAGTAAGTCCAAAGGATGAAGTAAGGGACAGGAGTTTGGAGGCTGCTGACTGAATGGTATCAGTGGGGATGTTGAAGTCACCCATGATGATAGTGGGGGTGTCAGTTGAAAGAAAATGAAGAAACCAGGTAAAGAATTGGTCAATGAAGGCAGTGGTCAGGCCTGGAGGTCGGTATATGATGGCTACTTGGAGGTTGGAGGGAGAGTAGATGCGGACAGAGTGGACTTCTAAAGAGGGGAGGACTAGGGAGGGAAGAGGTGAGACTGGGTTGAAGGTGCAGTTGAAAGAAAGGAGAAGACTCACTCCTCCACCGTGTCTGTTGCCAGGGCGAGGAGTGTGGGTAATGTGGAGGCCGCCATAACACAGCGCAGCAGGGGAGGTGGTGTCAGAGGGTGTCAGCCTTGTTTCTCTGAGGCCGAGGAAGGCAAGATTGTGAGAGAGAGGTCATGAATCACATGGAGCTTATTGCAGATGGAGCGGGCATTCCAAAGTGCTCCCGAGAGAGGGAGCAGGGGGTTGGGTCTCAATGGCACAGGTTTTAAGTTGGAAAGATTGCGGTAGTTCTTATTAGATAGGGAGCGGTAGGAAGGGGAAGTAATGTGATGACGGATGTATGAGACTGGTGACTGACTCATTATGAAACCCCCACCCTCGGTTGTGTATGAGTTAGGGTTTAAGGAGATAGAGTCCGTGCCAGTAGTGGCATAATCTATGTGCCACAGACCATCCTGCTCTCCACACAAGCGTTAGCACCAGATAGCGCCAGTCAGCACAAGGCACCACTGGACCGCATGTGCAGCAGTGTTTCTCGCAACGGCACTGTGCGCAAGTCAAGCACTTACCTCCCTGCTCTGGATGGTTAGTGGCGTCTGCTGAACCGATGCAATGCGCATGTGGTGCGATTATATTTAGTTCAGGCATCGCAGTTGCGGTGTCGAACGCTAATGCCTGTGTCTCTTAACTAGTGTTCACCTTGACGAGCCCTGTGAGGTTAACAGGCTCCAGCACTGGCGTTCTGCGGCTCTGTGCAGTAACAGAGTTCGCTCCTGTACACACCGGTGTTTAGTCAGTGTTTGTCATTACCGAGCAGCAGTATATCATCTCTACACGGTGGACTCCGGGTTACGAATGCACTTTATTATATTTTATTTGGTGCGTTCCACCAGCCCCAACATAAGGAGTGTTTTAAATAAACATTGGCATTTGCTACTAAAAGATTCTTTTTAAAAAAACATTAAAATATTCTACCTAACCAACCTGGTATTACTTTTAGGAGTTGCCAGACAATTAAAACCCTAAGAGCACCTAAGATTCCCAGAAAAAAAGAGCGTTTTTACCTTATGGGACAATCAAAAATACTGGAGCATATAAGTGCAGATCAGTGAATTGCTGCACCTGTGCTATCATTCAACATGGAACTAAATCGATAATATCTAATAGCACGGGTGAAAGATTCACAATAAAACAATATTTAACCTGCAAAAGCACTTTTGCAATATGTCGGCCATACCACACAAACGCTAAGTGCTAGAATGAATAGTCATCGCCATAACACTAAAATGAGCTTTGTCCAACACAATTTATCTAGACATTTATTAGCTAAACATCAAAAAAATTAATATCAGTCATTCCTGTAGAATCCATCCCTGAAAATGTACTGAATAACAGCCAAGTGCTGAATAGGAAAGAATCTTTTTGGATTTACCAACTCCAAACTTTATTTCCCAATGGTCTATATAATGTGGTTGAAAAAGTTTGATTAATAATGCCAACTGAATCATACTATGTTGTCAAATTTTGTTATTTATATGTGTTTTTTTTTGTATTTTTTTAATCAATTAAGGTCTTTTATGCAGGATTAGCCTCCTTTTTGTCCAGCTGAGTGGGGCTATAGAGCTCCCAAAACATTCTGCTCCACTGGTTTCTTGTGATGCAGGATATACAGTCATGGCCAAAAGTATTGACACCCCTGCAATTCTGTCAGATAATATTCAGTTTCTTCCTGAAAATGATTGCAAACACAAATTCTTTGGTATTATTATCTTCATTTAATTTGTCTTAAATGAAAAAACACAAAAGAGAATGAAGCAAAAAGCAAAACATTGATCATTTTACACAAAACTCCAAAAATGGGCCGGACAAAAGTATTGGCACCCTCAGCCTAATACTTGGTTGCACAACCTTTAGCCAAAATAACTGCGTCCAACCACTTCCGGTAACCATCAATGAGTTTCTTACAATGCTCTGCTGGAATTTTAGACCATTCTTCTTTGGCAAACTACTCCAGGTCCCTGATATTTGAAGGGTGCCTTCTCCAAACTGCCATTTTTAGATTTCTCCACAGGTGTTCTATGGGATTCAGGTCTGGACTCATTGCTGGCCACCTTAGAAGTCTCCAGTGCTTTCTCTCAAACCATTTTCTAGTGCTTTTTGAAGTGTGTTTTGGGTTATTGTCCTGCTGGAAGTCCCATGACCTCTGAGGGAGACCCAGCTTTCTCACACTGGTCCCTAAATTATGCTGCAAAATTTGTTGGTAGTCTTCTGACTTCATAATGCCATGCACACGGTCAAGCAGTCCAGTGCCAGAGGCAGCAAATCAACCCCAAAACATCAGGGAACCTCCGCCATGTTTAACTGTAGGGACCGTGTACTTTTCTTTGAATGCCTCTTTTTTCTCCTGTAAACTCTATCTTGATGCTTTTGCCCTAAAAGCTCTACTTTTGTCTCATCTGACCAGAGAACATTCTTCCAAAATGTTTTAGGCTTTTTCAGGTAAGTTTTGGCAAATTCCAGCCTGGCTTTTTATTGTCTCGGGGTAAGAAGTGGAGTCTTCCTGGGTCTCCTACCATACAGTCCCTTTTCATTCAGATGCCGACGGATAGTACGGGTTGACACCGTTGTACCCTCGGACTGCAGGGCAGCTTGAACTTGTTTGGATGTTAGTGGAGGTTCTTTATCCAACATCCGCACAATCTTGCGTTGAAATCTCTTGTCAATTTTTCTTTTCCGGCCACATCTAGGGAGGTTAGCCACAGTGCCATGGGCTTTAAACTTCTTGATGACACTGCACACGGTAGACACAGGAACATTCAGGTCTTTGGAGATGGACTTGTAGCCTTGAGATTGCTCATGCTTCCTCACAATTTGGTTTCTCAAGTCCTCAGACTGTTCTTTGGTCTTCTTTCTTTTCTCCATGCTCAATGTGGTACACACAAGGACACAGGACAGAGGTTGAGTCAACTTTAATCCATGTCAACTGGCTGCAAGGGAGATTTAGTTATTGTCAACACCTGTTAGGTGCCACAGGTAAGTTATAGGTGCTGTTAATTACACAAATTAGAGAAGCATCACATGATTTTTCGAACAGTGCCAATACTTTGTCCACCCTCTTTTTTATGTTTGGTGTGGAATTATATCCAATTTGGCTTTAGGACAATTCTTTTTGTGCTTTTTCATTTAAGACAAATTAATTGAAGATAATAATACCAAAGAATTTGTGTTTGCAATCATTTTCAGGAAGAAACTGAGTATTATCTGACAGAATTGCAGGGGTGTCAATATTTTTGGCCATGACTGTATATAAAGCGAATGTGGTATACTTTTATATATGATTTTTTTTTATAACCTGAAGAAGACTCTGGGATGTTGGAGTCAAAACGCGTTGCTTTATCCTGTAACACCCAAATAAATATATTTGATGTCCACAAGAATCATGTGACAGAAGCGCTAACAACTATCTGGGTGTTTCATTATCTTTTGATTGCTTTCACCATGATTGTTTGAAGCCTGCTGTGAGCCCAGCTGGTCGATCTGCAATCCGCCTCCTTGGGATTCCTGTGGGATCCTATCTATGACTCAATTTGCCTGTTTCTGTTGAGTGCAACTATTATAACATGCAATTTAGAAACAGTTTTTACTACACTTAAGGGCGTCACACTAAGAGATATCGCTAGCAATATCGCTATAACTAGTGACGTTATAGCGATATTGCTAGCGATATCTCTGTGTCTGATACCTACGACTGGCTCCCCCGCTGGTTATCGCTGATCGAGCGAGAACGTTCAGGACTGTTTCTCGTCGTCAGCTTCCTGCGGCGCTTCCTGCTGTGAGGACGAGCGACGCGTGGAGCCGGGCAGGAGGACGCAGGATCGCCTGGTGTGACAGGTAAATAGCGACCCCCGTCCCCAGTGATGTCGCTAGTGAGATCTGCCTATGTGGCAGCTCACTAGCGACCACTTAGCAATGTACCAGCGATCCTGACCGCATCATATCGCTGGTCGGGATCGCTGGTACATCGCTAAGTGTGACAGTACCTTTAGATCATGCATGTCACCTGTCCCCCATTTTTTTCCCTATGTTTTAGGGTTAGTTAGATTTATATATAGGCTACTCATTTCGGCATGCTTAGCATGTCACTCTCCGCAAGGAGAAACATTACCCCTTGGATCCTGAATTACATAAATAGCAAATAGTCACTGTGTAATTTGCTGTCCAATTTGTTATAAGAACTAAAGAAGTTTGTTAATAAATGAAACTTTTACTCATTCCTGTACACAACATTTACTTTTACATTTTATACTGAGAATATGGCTTGCAATATTACAAACAGGTAATAAGAGTACAATCCAAGGCTGAATCTCGTTCACATCTTAAACACGTTAGATACAATATTGTTACGCTCCAGGAAGACATCCAGGCCTCTCTTGAACCCCTCGACTGAGTTCGCCATCACCACCTCCAGATTCTCACTGCCCTAACAGTAAAGAATCCTCTTCTATGTTGGTGGAAAAACCTTTTCTCCTCCAGACGCAGAGAATGCCCCCTTGTGACCGTCACCTTCCTTGGTATAAACAGATCCTCGGAGAGATATTTGTATTGTCCCCTTATATACTTATATATGGTTATTAGATCGCCCCTCAGTCGTCGTTGATTTATTTTCAAACAATTTCAGCACAACAATGCCATGGCACTTTCATACACAACTTTTTATAGTTACTAGCTGAAGAGTCCAGCGTTGCCTGGGCAGAGTAACTTGCAGTGTGAAACCCCCTGTGTTGTGAGCACCCCTTCCCTTGCAGTGTGAGACCCCCATGTAACTAACTGTGGTTGTGAGACCCTCCTGTGTATTGTATTGTGAGCACTAGGGATGAGCGACACGGGTCGAAAAATTTCAAAAGTCGCCAACTTTTGGCAAAGTCGGGTTTCATGAAACGAAACCCGACCCTAGGATAAGGTCGGCCACGAGGTCGGCGACTTACGCGCCAAAGTTGCGTTTCAAAAGTTTGTTTTGCACTCTTTTTCAGCCAATCAGGATCCACGGACACTGTGGGCAACGTGATGACATAGGCACGGGTCACCACCATCTTTCAGAAGGGCATGCAAGTGATTGGCTTGCTTTGGTGGGCGTCACAGGGGGTATAAAAGGGCGTGCACGCCGACTGCCATCTTACTTCTGCCGATCTCAGTATAGGGAGAGGTTGCTGCTGATTCTGTAGGGAGAGTGTTAGGCAGGGAAGAAGACAAAAAAACTGCTTCTGCTGCTAGCGATTTGGCCTGCACAACACACCAGTCACTGTGTGTGCAGTGCAAGGGGAGGCTATATTGTGGTGTATCAGTGGTGTTGGTTGTTGGGCTGCCTTTTAAGGCTTCCTGACAGGCTGGCATTGCTGTTTACCCACTGCTCTGCAAACTGCTTTTTTAAAAGCAATCCAATCTCCCTTATCCTCTAGTCACTTTTGTCACAGCTGTGCCATCGAGCCTGTGACATAGCGCTCAGATATCAGTGGGCCTCACACAATCCAAAAGTGTCCAGTGTCCACAAGTGTCTGCAGAAATTCTAAATCTCCCTTATCCTCTAGTCACTTTTGTCACAGCTGTGCCATCGAGCCTGTGACATAGCGCTCAGATATCAGTGGGCCTCACACAATCCAAAAGTGTCCAGTGTCCACAAGTGTCTGCTGAAATTCAAAATCTCACTTATCCTCTAGTCACTTTGGTCACAGCTGTGCCATCGAGCCTGTCACATAGCGCTCAGATATTCATTGGGCCTCACACAATCCAAAAGTGTCCAGTGTCCACAAGTGTCTGCTGAAATTCAAAATCTCACTTATCCTCTAGTCACTTTGGTCACAGCTGTGCCATCGAGCCTGTCACATAGCGCTCAGATATTCAATGGGCCTTACACAATCCAAAAGTGTACAGTGTCCACAAGTGTCTGCTGAAATTCAAAATCTCACTTATCCTCTAGTCACTTTGGTCACAGCTGTGCCATCGAGCCTGTCACATAGCGCTCAGATATTCATTGGGCCTCACACAATCCAAAAGTGTCCAGTGTCCACAAGTGTCTGCTGAAATTCAAAATCTCACTTATCCTCTAGTCACTTTGGTCACAGCTGTGCCATCGAGCCTGTCACATAGCGCTCAGATATTCATTGGGCCTCACACAATCCAAAAGTGTCCAGTGTCCACAAGTGTATGCTGAAATTCAAAATCTCACTTATCCTCTAGTCACTTTGGTCACAGCTGTGCCATTGAACCTGTCACATAGCGCTCAGATATTCATTGGGCCTCACACAATCCAAAAGTGTCCAGTGTCCACAAGTGTCTGCTGAAATTCAAAATCTCACTTATCCTCTAGTCACTTTGGTCACAGCTGTGCCATCGAGCCTGTCACATAGCGCTCAGATATTCATTGGGCCTCACACAATCCAAAAGTGTCCAGTGTCCACAAGTGTCTGCTGAAATTCAAAATCTCACTTATCTTCTAGTCACTTTGGTCACAGCTGTGCCATCGAGCCTGTCACATAGCGCTCAGATATTCATTGGGCCTCACACAATCCAAAAGTGTCCAGTGTCCACAAGTGTCTGCTGAAATTCAAAATCTCACTTATCCTCTAGTCACTTTGGTCACAGCTGTGCCATCGAGCCTGTCACATAACGCTCAGATATTCATTGGGCCTCACACAATCCAAAAGTGTCCAGTGTCCACAAGTGTCTGCTGAAATTCAAAATCTCACTTATCCTCTAGTCACTTTGGTCACTGCTGTGCCATCGAGCCTGTCACATACCGCTCAGATATTCAGTGGGCCTCACACAATCCAAAAGTGTCCAGTGTCCACAAGTGTCTGCTGAAATTCAAAATCTCACTTATCCTCTAGTCACTTTGGTCACAACTGTGCCATCGAGCCTGTCACATAGCACTCAGATATTCATTGGGCCTCACACAATCCAAAAGTGTCCAGTGTCCACAAGTGTCTGCTGAAATTCAAAATCTCACTTATCCTCTAGTCACTTTGGTCACAGATGTGCCATCGAGCCTGTCACATAGCGCTCAGATATTCAGTGGGCCTCACACAATCCAAAAGTGTCCAGTGTCCACAAGTGTCTGCTGAAATTCAAAATCTCACTTATCCTCTAGTCACTTTGGTCACTGCTGTGCCATCGAGCCTGTCACATACCGCTCAGATATTCAGTGGGCCTCACACAATCCAAAAGTGTCCAGTGTCCACAAGTGTCTGCTGAAATTCAAAATCTCACTTATCCTCTAGTCACTTTGGTCACAACTGTGCCATCGAGCCTGTCACATAGCACTCAGATATTCATTGGGCCTCACACAATCCAAAAGTGTCCAGTGTCCACAAGTGTCTGCTGAAATTCAAAATCTCACTTATCCTCTAGTCACTTTGGTCACAGATGTGCCATCGAGCCTGTCACATAGCGCTCAGATATTCAGTGGGCCTCACACAATCCAAAAGTGTCCAGTGTCCACAAGTGTCTGCTGAAATTCAAAATCTCACTTATCCTCTAGTCACTTTGGTCACAGCTGTGCCATCGAGCCTGTCACATAGCGCTCAGATATTCATTGGGCCTCACACAATCCAAAAGTGTCCAGTGTCCACAAGTGTCTGCTGAAATTCAAAATCTCACTTATCCTCTAGTCACTTTGGTCACAGCTGTGCCATCGAGCCTGTCACATAGCGCTCAGATATTCAGTGGGCCTCACACAATCCAAAAGTGTCCAGTGTCCACAAGTGTCTGCTGAAATTCAAAATCTCACTTATCCTCTAGTCACTTTGGTCACAGCTGTGCCATCGAGCCTGTCACATAGCGCTCAGATATTCATTGGGCCTCACACAATCCAAAAGTGTCCAGTGTCCACAAGTGTCTGCTGAAATTCAAAATCTCACTTATCCTCTAGTCACTTTGGTCACAGCTGTGCCATCGAGCCTGTCACATAGCGCTCAGATATTCAGTGGGCCTCACACAATCCAAAAGTGTCCAGTGTCCACAAGTGTCTGCTGAAATTCAAAATCTCACTTATCCTCTAGTCACTTTGGTCACAGCTGTGCCATCGAGCCTGTCACATAGCGCTCAGATATTCATTGGGCCTCACACAATCCAAAAGTGTCCAGTGTCCACAAGTGTCTGCTGAAATTCAAAATCTCACTTATCCTCTAGTCACTTTGGTCACAGCTGTGCCATCGAGCCTGTCACATAGCGCTCAGATATTCATTGGGCCTCACACAATCCAAAAGTGTCCAGTGTCCACTAGTGTGAGCAGAAATTCAAAATCTCCCCTGTCCTATAGACACCTTGTACCTTGTTTTACATTACTATATAGTTTGTTGGATTTTGTCTACATTTTTACCAAAAATGAGGAAGGCTGGTGGAAGAGGCCGTGGAATTGGGCGGGGGTTGGCAGCTGGTAATGATGGTGTTGGTGGTGGATCTGATGGTAGTGGCAAGAGCAAAATAGGACCGAATGCAGGAGGTGTTGAGCCTGTGTCATCGTCTGGCTCCATAAGGCTTCGAAGGCTTATTTTTCTAGGAGTTGGCAAACCGCTTTTAAAGCCAGAGCATCAGGAAAAAGTTTTGTCTTACATTGCTGACTCAGCCTCCAGCTCTATCGCCTCCTCTTCTTCAGTTGTAAAAAGTAAAAGCACTGAGTCGTCATTGGAGGCTCATGTTCATGAACCACACCTTTCCTTGTGTCCTTCACCCCAACCAAGATTGAAGGATGACGCAGGCCATATTACTGATTACTCCATGGAGCTGTTTTCACATACCATGCCTGATTTATCAAGTGAAATGGTGAATTACCCAGGCCAAGATGAATCTGACATGGAGTGCACTGATGCACAGCCGCTGATGGATGATTCTGCTGGTACATTCACTCAGAGCACTACATTGTCCTCACAGTGTACAGAGCCAGATTCTGACCCTGATGAGACTCAGGTGCCCCTTCCCGCACACTATACCACCATACACGGTGACACAGAGGAAGGTGCACATGACATTGAAGAGGAGGTGATGGATGACCCAGTTGTTGACCCAGATTGGCATCCATTGGGGAAGAGGGTGCTGCTTCCAATAGCTCAGATGAGGAGCATCCACAGCAGACATCGACATCGCAACAGCTGTTATCTGGCAGGCCCGGAGCACTCCAAAGACAGGTTCCTAAAATCAAAAGAGTTGCTGGACAGCTTGTCCAGAGGGTCAAAAGATCACAGCGTGCTAGGCCGCAAAATGTCTGCCAAAGTAGGAAGAGTGCAGTGTGGCACTTTTTTGAACAAAATCCTCATGATCAGGCCAAGGTTATCTGTAAGAAGTGCGCAAAGACCTTTAGCAGAGGGAAAAATCTGAAAAATTTGAATACCAGTTGCATGCTTAGACATTTAACCAGCATGCACTTGCAAGCGTGGACACAACACCAAACCTCAAGTGCCACATGTGCAACTGATCACAACGAAGGTAGTCAGCAACGCTACATTGTTTCCCCCACTGTAAGCCCACCGGTTAGCACAGCAGCACAGTACACTGGGTTTGAACGCCAACATTGCCAAACTAATCTCGTTTGAGATGATGCCCTTTCGGTTGGTGGAAAGCGCAGCTTTCCGCGAACTCATGGCCTATGCAGTACCACGCTATGACCTACCCAGTCGCCACTTCTTCTCTCGCAAAGCCATCCCAGCCCTCCACCATCATGTGAAAGACCGCATTGTCCATGCACTCAAGCAGTCAATGAGCGGAAAGGTGCACCTCACAACTGATGCATGGTTCAGTCGGCATGGCCAGGGCCGTTACGTGTCCATCACTGCGCACTGGGTTAATGTGGTGGATGCAGGGTCCACAGGGGACAGCGGTGGTGGGACAGTGCTGCCTAGCCCACGGTATAGGAAACAGTTGGCTGTAGGCGTTCGACCCTCCTCCTCCTCCTCCAGAAGCGAAAGCTCGTCCACAGAGCGCAGTCGTACGAGCACTCCATCTGCAGCTGCCACTGTTGCACACGAGTTGTCCCCCTATCGAGCAGCTATTGGAAAGCGTCAGCAGGCTGTGTTGCAGATGATGTGTTTGGGCGACAGACACACCGCCGAGGTGCTGGCCGAGTACTTTCAGCGACAAACTGAGTCATGGCTGGGCAGTGTACATCTTGAGGCAGGCAAGGTAGTTAGTGATAACGGGTGTAATTTTGTGGCAGCCATAGCCCTTTCAAAACTCAGCCACATACCTTGCTTGGCTCACACCTTGAACCTGGTGGTGCAGTGCTTCCTCAAAAATAATCCGGAGTTAACAGCCCTGCTCCAGAAGGTGCGAAGACTGTGCGCGCACATCCGCCCGTCGCCTGTACACTCTGTTCATATGCAGAAGCTGCAGCGATTGCTCCACCTTCCCTACCACCGCCTCATTATCGACATTGCAACAAGGTGGAACTCCACCCTGCACATGGTGGAGCGGCTGTGCGAGCAGAGGCAGGCCATAATGCATTTGTGGGAGGATACACGGCCAGGCACTTTGAGAGCAGACATGGAGTTGACCGGTGTGCAGTGGTCGAAGCTGAAAGACCTCTGTAAAGTCCTTCAGTGTTTTGAGGAATGCACACGGCTGGTAAGTGCAGACGACGCCATCCTAAGCATGAGCATCCCACTTATGCGTCTGCTCATGCAAACTTTGACGCACCTTAAGGAGCAGGCTTCTGCAGCCAATGTTGATAAGGAGGAAGAGGAGGAGGGAATCCTTGATGACATTCAGCCATTGTCTGCTCAGGGACCTCTCCTGGACGAGGTGGAGGAAGAAGAGGAGGAGGAGGAGGATGATGGGGATGATTACTTAGGGGAGGAGGATGCATCTCGTGGGGCAAGTGAAAATGTTGGCGTGGCAAGGTCTGGTACAGGGTTTGTGCGTGACTGGAGGGATGTGGATTTGCCAGAAAGTGCTCCTCCAACCAGCACTCGCAGTGCATCATTGACACCGGGAACATTGGCCCACATGTCAGATTATGCCTTGCAGATCCTAAAAAGGGACCACCGCATTGCCAAAATGATGAACGATGACGACTACTGGTTGGCCAGCATCCTGGATCCACGCTATAAAGGCAAATTACAAAACATCATGCCACAGGAGAACCTTGACCTAATATTGGCTAATAAACAAGCAACTCTGGTAAATCGGTTGCTTGAGGCATTCCCAGCACACAGCAGCGGTGATGGTTCTCACACGAGCCGTACGGGCCGGGGTCAGCTTGGCAGAGGTGTTCGTGGTGCACACAGCAGAAGTGGCGTTGGAGACAGGGGTTTCATGACAATGTTGTGGACTGATTTTTCAAGTACCGCTCACACAACTGGTAATACTGCATCGATGGAAAGTGACAGGAGACAGCAGTTGTCAACTATGGTTACAAACTACTTTTCCTCCCATATCGATGTTCTCCCACACAGGTCATTCCCCTTTGACTATTGGGCCGCTAAACTGGACACCTGGCCTGAATTGGCACAATATGCCTTACAGGAGCTCGCTTGCCCAGCTGCAAGTGTGCTATCCAAAAGAGTCTTCAGTGCAGCTGGATCAATCCTGACAGAAAAAAGGACCCGTCTGTCAACCCAAAATGTGGATGATCTAACCTTCATTAAAATGAACCACGCATGGGTTTCCAAGGATTTTGTCCCACCTTCCCCTGATGACACATAGGGTGACAGAAAAATGGCTTGCTTTGGTCCACCTCTTCCTGGGACTTGACCTATTTCAACTTTTGCATCAGCTAAATGTCCAACATCAACATATGCCACTTTCTAAAACTCCCTAACTGTGCTGCCCCCCCCATGGCCGGGGTCACCACCTAGCGCACGACACCGTGCGAGTGCCGTTGCCCTGGACAGGTGGGTAGGCCGACTCTTGGGCGCGGGCACTGGCACAGGGTCCCTCATAGTGCAATCAAGTGTCTCTGACGGTGGTGGTGCACACCCGCCGTCAGACACACCGCCGTACTATGAGGGGCCCAGTGCCAGTACCGACGCCCATGAGTGGGCCCTCCTTGCTTGGGCAGGGCCCCAGCATTTGCAATCTTTACCTCTCCCTGCTCCTCCGCTGTGTAGTCTGGGCCGTCAAATCCATACTGGGCCTAACACCGTCTGAGCCTGCCTCCTGATGTATAGACATATATTTTGAATGTGTACGCTATCCATACATGTTATCTGGGGATACGGTACCCTTTCTCACCTTTGTGCAATCACGTGCAATCCATACTGGGCCTAACACCGTCTGAGCCTGCCTCCTGATGTATAGACATATATTTTGAATGTGTACGCTATCCATACATGTTATCTGGGGATACGGAACCCCTTTCTCACCTTTGTGCAATCACGTGCAATCCATACTGGCCTGACACCGTCTGAGCCTGCCTCCTGATGTATAGACATATATTTTGAATGTGTACGCTATCCATACATGTTATCTGGGGATACGGAACCCCTTTCTCACCTTTGTGCAATCACGTGCAATCCATACTGGCCTGACACCATCTGAGCCTGCCTCCTGATGTATAGACATATATTTTGAATGTGTACGCTATCCATACATGTTATCTGGGGATACGGAACCCTTTCTCACCTTTGTGCAATCACGTGCAATCCATACTGGGCCTAACACCGTCTGAGCCTGCCTCCTGATGTATAGACATATATTTTGAATGTGTACACTATACTATCCATACATGTTATCCGGGGATACGGTACCCTTTCTCACCTTTGTGCAATCACGTGCAATCCATACTGGGCCTAACACCGTCTGAGCCTGCCTCCTGATGTATAGACATATATTTTGAATGTGTACGCTATCCATACATGTTATCTGGGGATACGGAACCCTTTCTCACCTTTGTGCAATCACGTGCAATCCATACTGGGCCTGACACCGTCTGAGCCTGCCTCCTGATGTATAGACATATATTTTGAATGTGTACGCTATCCATACATGTTATCTGGGGATACGGAACCCTTTCTCACCTTTGTGCAATCACGTGCAATCTATACTGGGCCTAACACCGTCTGAGCCTGCCTCCTGATGTATAGACATATATTTTGAATGTGTACACTATCCATACATGTTATCTGGGGATACGGAACCCCTTTCTCACCTTTGTGCAATCACGTGCAATCCATACTGGCCTGACACCGTCTGAGCCTGCCTCCTGATGTATAGACATATATTTTGAATGTGTACGCTATCCATACATGTTATCTGGGGATACGGAACCCTTTCTCACCTTTGTGCAATCACGTGCAATCCATACTGGGCCTAACACCGTCTGAGCCTGCCTCCTGATGTATAGACATATATTTTGAATGTGTACACTATGCTATCCATACATGTTATCCGGGGATACGGTACCCTTTCTCACCTTTGTGCAATCACGTGCAATCCATACTGGGCCTAACACCGTCTGAGCCTGCCTCCTGATGTATAGACATATATTTTGAATGTGTACGCTATCCATACATGTTATCTGGGGATACGGAACCCTTTCTCACCTTTGTGCAATCACGTGCAATCCATACTGGGCCTGACACCGTCTGAGCCTGCCTCCTGATGTATAGACATATATTTTGAATGTGTACGCTATCCATACATGTTATCTGGGGATACGGAACCCTTTCTCACCTTTGTGCAATCACGTGCAATCCATACTGGGCCTAACACCGTCTGTGCCTGCCTCCTGATGTATAGACATATATTTTGAATGTGTACTCTATCCATACATGTTATCTGGGGATACGGAACCCTTTCTCACCTTTGTGCAATCACGTGCAATCCATACTGGGCCTAACACCGTCTGAGCCTGCCTCCTGATGTATAGACATATATTTTGAATGTGTACACTATGCTATCCATACATGTTAACCGGGGATACGGTACCCTTTCTCACCTTTGTGCAATCACGTGTAATCCATACTGGGCCTGAGAACGGCTTGCGAGCTGTTAAGCAAGCTACAGCACCTGTGGTTTGCACACGTAAGTTTTTCATTTTTTCAGGAATGACGGTTAGGCCTAATTCCGGAACTGCGGTTGACCTGCACTTACTGGGAAATCATCGTTCGCGGGTAATAATTGTAATCACAGATCCCCATCACTAACGTTGTTCAGCGGGTTATCTGCACCTGTAAGCGACAAACGCTGGCCTTTTCAGTGTAGCGCACATGCAGCCACGGACTTGTAAGGGTATGACACACCAGTTATTGGCCAATCTCATGTGCCAGAGCCTCACGTGTCCCTCTAGTAAGCCGGACTCAGACCGCGGGGCATGACGGAGTCTCGTTCGTTAACGGAATTAAGCTTGCAATGTGTGCATCTGTTCTGTAGCTTGCATGGTTGAGGTTTCCCAGGTGGAGTCGAATTAAACCGTAGGCTCCACTCCTGGTGGTGCCCTTCTGGACATTCCTTTAAGGTTCAGCTTTGCAACCATACTGCCCACGTAAAACAAACACTTTGCCTTCATGAACGCTGTTTGGAGGGTCATGACTCATGGGAATAACGCCGCCCAATCAGTTAACCTGCTAGATAGATCCTCCTTCGTTGCTCCCAAGCATGACATCACACTCCCTAGGAGGAAGGTAATGCCACTGTGGCGAACGTACTCCTGGGGGCGACACAAGTGCACTGTTGCCCAGCCACTGCTCGATGAATCTGCTGGTACATTGACCCAGACCACTACATTCCCCTCGCACGCTACACGGCCTGAATCTGACCCTGATGAAACTCAGGTTACCCTTCCCATATACAGTTCCATCTTGCACGGTGACAAAGAGGAAGCTGCAGATGAAAGTGCAGGTTCGGCCCACCCGCCATCAGACACACCACCGTACTATCAGGGGCCCTGTGCCAGTGCCGTCGCCAACGAGTGGGCCCCCCCTGCTTGCTCAGGATCACAGCACTTGCAAGGTTGAAATACTGTGCAGTGAGATGGAAGATGGGAACGATGAGGAGTCCAGACTAGTACAGGGATTCCCTAGCGAGGAGACTTATTTCATTGTTTTCAATGTTGGGACAGCAATTTTTGGGGAGCACTATACTCTGGAGAATGATAGATGGGGCCCACAATACACTGGAACATTCCAAAGGTGAACATCAGACACTGGAGCAGCATTTACAGGGCCCATTATACACTAGAGCATTAGAAATGGGGCCCATTATGTTTGGAGCATTATTTGGGCCCATAAGACAGTGGAGCTTCATCCATGGGGACCAACATATACTGTAGCATTATGTGGAGCTCATCATATACTGTTTCAAACATTATATGGGACCAATGATTCTGTATGGAGAAATAGATGGGCCTTGTCATGAGCTGTAAAAAGTGAAGTATTTTTCATTGTACTATACCGCTATTTCTCTGCCGTATCGGAGCATGATGAGTTGTGGTATGTGTTAAAGGGGCGCTCTTTCGCCCAGGGCACATGAAAACCTGGAGCCAGCCCTCCCCCCCCACAACTGTAGCCAAATAACCCCCATTTTTCAGTGCGTTACTTGTATTATGAAGTTAATTAAGGTTGACAAGCTTAAGTAAGAAGAATTGATGCTTTTGGCATGCAAATGGGCACTGTTGGTTTGTTTCCTGTCCTACTCTCACTGCCGACTTTTATTCCCCATTGACTTACATTGGGTTTCGTGTTTCGGGACGACCCCAACTTTTCCCTATAATCGGACGATCTTGCTCGACCCGACTTTTGGAAAAGTCGGGTTTCACGAAACGAAACGCGACCCTAAAAAACCAAAAGTCGCTCAACTCTAGTGAGCACCCCTCTCCTATAGTAGCAGTGCGAAACCCCTTGCGTATTGTGAGCACCCCTTCCCTTGCCATGTGAGACCCCCATGTATTATGAGACCCCCTGCCCTGTGCAGTGTGAGCCCCATTGTGTATTGTGAGCACCCTTCCCTTGCAGTGTGAGACTCCTTCTGTATCGTGAGACCCCCCCGTGTATTGTGAGCCCCTTGTGCAGTGTAAGCCCAGGTTGTGCACCGACCATGACAGGGCTGTGACAGGCTGAGAGCAGCGGTGTCATGTGGGGACACGGGGGAGTGCACTTGGTAGATGCGAGATCCTTGGCAGATAACTGACCTGTGATGATATCACGACCATGTGACCAGTCACGTGCTTGGAAGAAGGAGTCAGACACAGGGCTGTGCTGGTGCAGGAGTGGAAGTGTCATATCATGTCACAGAGCAGGGTCTTATATCACATCACAGAGGGAAGTATATTAACCCTGCATACATGGGATCAGAGCGTCCCTGCAGCAGAGCTGTGTGTGCAATGTATGCGAGGTCAAGCTGTGTATCACAACTGTTGTCGGGTGTCCCTGGACCAGGGGCTCTTTCCCTGTGGATATGCGGAGTGGGTGGGACTCTGTGGAGTGGGCATGGCTTGATATATAAACTCATTTTTATATATATAGATAATCGTGGTGCAACATACAAATACGCAGATGTCTGAACTATTTCACAACGTTAGAATAAATGTAGTTTTCTGTGAAACACCATGCTCACACATACAAAAAGTATGAGTCTACCTTCTCAGCTGCCCCTAGTAGATACTTTTTTCTAAGTAAGACATATCCTACTGTTTGCTGATGTGGCATAATGCTCTGTAAAACGGCAACTCTTACCAAGGGAATATTAAAATGAGATTATGTTAATATAAGCTACATAGTTTATTATGTTATCATTTCAACAACTGTGTGGTCCTATTAATTAACTTTTCCTATAAGTATAATTTATAATAGGACAGAGGTGTTGAGTAACCCAGTATAAGCTAGGGTGTTTTCACTGACAATGCCTTGGGCAGAACCGCTCATGTACAAGTACAGCCAACTCTGCCTTAGCTTCAGGTCCTCTTCAATTGCTTAGTTCACTTTTCCAAGAAATTTGTATTTTGGAATGAAACCTAATGTTATGAAATGTATATAATGTAATAATAATGCAAAACCACACAAATAGCCAGATTTCACAGCAAGACAAACACATTTTTGCCTGTTTTTAAGACAGTAAATCCCTAGTATGACTATTGCCCTCATCTTAGTCTCCTGGATTCCTTTTTCATGCTGTTATTTGCACATGTTATTAAGGATTTGTGGCTGTGGTGCAGGTGGGTGCTGATGTAAAACCTACATAAGGCATAGATTTTAGCTTACAAAAATAATCATGTTTTTGTGACAGATAGCAATTTTGATATTTAATGAGCACAATTTTTGCTTATTTTGTAAAATTATTCTTCACTAATCATGTTAAAAAATGTTTTTAGATGTATTGTATCTCACTTTTCCATAAGTAAACATACAATTTGTTATATAAATGAAAATACATACGATACATTATTTTACCCTGATTATGCCCAATACTTTTGTTGCTGGCATTTAGCAAGACTTTTCTTTTCTATTCCATTTATTTGGATGCTACATCTGTTCGATACATACAGTGCATAGATTTCTGACAATCTGATATGAAAAAGGCCATTTTCAACTGTTCCAACCTAAATGTCCACAACCTCTGTGGTCTATCAGACCATGCATAACACTTGAAACTACAGTCTCACCATTTAATGCTAACCCTTCCAAAGGTTTTCATTAGAAATACTGTTTTTGACATATTATTTGATCTATAGTTGTAAATTTGAGAAGAACGTGCTCCAACAGGCTGAACACAAAGCTTTTATTGAAAAAGGGAAAAAATTATCAATAGTTTCTAATCTATCCATTATTATTGTAGTGTTTACACATTTCTGTAAATGTGCAAGTTAAGATTTTGGACATCTTAAGAATAAGTTGTTCCTTACAGTCTAGTAAGAGACCGGTAACCTATATGTCTCCCTTCTTGTGATATGAAAAATCATATGAATTAAGTCTTTAAATCTTCAAAGACCCTTTAATTAAAAACTCAACTTTCAAAGGAAAATACACAGTGTAGGTGTGGTGGAAAGAAGAAGTGTTATCATTAACTTTCCACCTGGTATTTTTATAGCTCTCACCCAATTGAGGATTTATTGCTGGACAAATTAGGCTACTGGACAAATCTGCATGGGACTTGACAGATTTATTACTATTGCTTTACAAATTTGCCCCAGGTTTTATTGTATTTGGATAACAGTTTAGGTGTAAAATCATTTAAAGTCGCTACAAGAATTGTAAATACTTGTGACAGATCTCAAGTGTCACTGAAGTGTCTTCACCTGTGTTTCTGTTCATATAATTGATGCTCATTTTGACAGAACAATAGAAAAAACATTTACACAATGCATTTTCAGAATGACAGACAAATAAGGTGTCGAAGGTTCTGAGAATATAGTGTGTGCACGTGCGACTAGAAATTTTTGTAGATTGAATATTTCAACTTCTACCAGATAGAGGATGTAAAATATTTAACACAATAGAGACGTTAGAATACAATACCCTTATAACATTTGATATAACTATTGGGTAATAGGCAAACGTGTATCAAATCAAATGTCATTTTAGCCGGCATATCGCTAATACTATACCAGCATATGTTGCAACAAATGTATTGCCACATGTGTGCTGTTTCCCGTTGGCTTATATAATGGTTTTCTATGCCATCACCTACATATGTATGCATTGCATAAATACCACTAAATTCCAGCATAAAATTGTGTGTGTATAATGCTTTGTAGATTATTTCTGTACTTATTGGTCCAGATTTAGCCATGATAAATGGATAAATTCATGATAGCAATAAAATTTACCGTACTTTCGTAATTTAAATTGTATTCCTAATCATTTATCGTCTATTACTATTATGCATTTAGTTTACGACCTATTCTCTTTTGTTTGAGAACATTTACAGCTCATTGATGAGCTTGTCACCCCTATGTTATCATTGTCGTTTTTCTGTACCCTATCATTACGGCAAGTATGTACTGTGATCCTAAAAGACTAACAAAGTTTCCGGGCGTGATTTTGTTTCTAGGGTAATATGCCTGGGGAAACACAACTAATCCTTGTTAGTAAATAAAATAAATCTCTATTCAATAGTGTAAAACATTCCACGTATAGACAAAGTAATGTGCATTTAGAAACCTGTTTTGACAATGATTAAGAAAATAAGTATATTTCTACCAGATATGAAGCAACTAAAGCAAGATATAGTTTTTTTCTTACATATGCTTACTGGCAAATGCAAACAAATACAAATAGTGTAAGAATGATAATGCAGTTGACAATATAATTTAATGTTAAATAAAAGAAAACTATACAGAAAATTTCAAGATTCTTTTCTACCACATCAAGGTTTTTTATTTATTTTTTTAACATTCACACAAGATGTTTTATGATGATACTGTAAATTCATTATTTAGGTTGCAGTAATATAAATACTGATGCATAGATTGTATTGATCTGTGGCATCTACTCAGCATATAATATAAAATAAATACAATTGAGCTCTTCTGTAAATTAAAGAATAATGTCTAGTACCATGAATCGGCAGCGGCCTTGTAAATTAGTGTCCGATCCTTTAAAAGTCTTCAAACATGACTCCGTATTTATGTTGAAGTATTTGGATGCTACCGGTCATAAGTCACAATGAATATTACTGTAGCTGTCCTTATGGAGAATGAGCTGTTATAGGGAGTCTTAAAGCAAACTAATCCAGTCAACCATCACCCTGCTGTGCACTGAGGGAGGTTTGTCCAAAATTCTAAGCCATTTAAAGCCCTTTTAAAGACATATGCACAAAATGTCTTTTAAGGGGTTTTACACATAGCGATATCGCTAGCAATATTGCTAAAACGTCACTGAATTTTGCAGAGTAAAATTGGGTGGTTAGGGGGAAGAGGAAAATAGGTGGGCAAAGATAACTAGAGATAAAATTTGTAAAAATATCTCAATAGCATAGACCCAGAAATTTATGGATTAACCTCTTCCCGACCGCCCACAGTAGATAAACGTTGGCTCTTGTCACATAGTAACCCTGCTTCTCCTCTGATCATCTGCCAGTGTGAGATCAGAGGAGAAGGGGCGTTACTATGAGTCAAAAATACAAAAAATAAAAAACACAAAAATAAAAAAAAAAGTAAAGAAAAAAAAAGCAGGTAGGCAGGCTAGGGCTATGTCTAGGGTTAGGGCTAGGGCTAGGGTTAGGGTTAGGGTTAGGGTTAGGGTTAGGGCTAGGGTTAGGGTTAGGGTTAGGGCTAGGGTTAGGGTTAGGGTTAGGGCTAGGGTTAGGGCTGGGTTAGGGCTAGGGTTAGGGCTAGGGTTAGGGGTGTGCTGGGGTTAGGGTTGGAATTCGAATTGGGGGTTTCCACTGTTTAGGTACATCAGGGGCTCTGTAAATGCAATATGATGCCCGCAGACCATTCCATCAAAGTCTGCATTCCAGAACGTCACTACTTCCCTTCCGAGCTCCACCGTGTGCCCAAACAGTGGTCCCCCCCCACATGTGGGGTACCAGCGTACTCAGGACAAATTGGACAACAACTCTTAGGGTCCAATTTCTCCTGTTACCCTTGTGAAAATAAAAATTAGGAGCTAAAAGATCATTTTTGTGGAAAAAAAATGATTTTTTTATTTTCACGGCTCTACATTATAAACTTTAGTGAAACACTTGGGGGTTCAAAGTGCTCACCACACATCTAGATAAGTTCCTTGGGGGGGTCTAGTTTCCAAAAAGGGGTCACTTGTGGAGGATTTCCACTGTTTAGGCACATCAGGGGCTCTGCAAACGCGACATGACACCCGCAGACCATTCCATCAAAGTCTGCATTCCAAAACGTCACTACTTCCCTTCCGATCCCCACCGTGTGCCCAAACAGTAGTTTTCTTCCACATATGGGGTACCAGTGTACGCAGGACAAATTGGACAACAACTTTTGGGGTCCAATTTCTCCTGTTACCCTTGTGAAAATAAAAAATTGGGGGCTAAAAGATCATGTTTGTGGAACAAAAATGATTTTTTATTTTCATGGCTCTACGTTATAAACTTCTGTGAAGCACTTGGGGGTTCAAAGTGCTCACCACACATCTAGATAAGTTCTTTAAGGGGTCTAGTTTCCAAAATGGGGTCACTTGTGGGGGTTTCCACTGTTTAGGCACATTAGGGGCTCTCCAAATGCGACATGGCGTCCTATCTCAATTCCAGCCAATTCTGCATTGAAAAAGTCAAACGTCACTCCTTCCTTTCTGAGCTCTGCCGTGTGCTCAAACAGTGGTTTAGCCCCACATACGGGGTATCGGCGTATTTGGGAGAAATTGCACAAAAAATTTTGTGGTTCATTTTCTGTTTTTACACTTGTGAAAATAAAAAAAATGGTTCTGAAGTAAAATGTTTGTGAAAAAAAGTTAAATGTTTATTTTTTCCTTCCACATTCCATTCATTCATGTGAAGCACCTGAAGGGTTAATAAACTTCTTGAATGTGGTTTTGAGTACATTGAGAGGTGCAGTTTTTAGAATGGTGTCACTTTTGGGTATTTTCTGTCATATTGACCCCCCAAACTCACTTCAAATGTGAGGTGGTCCCTAAAAAAAATGGTGTTGTAAATTTTGTTGTAAAAATGAGAAATCGCTGGTCAACTTTTAACCCTTATAACTTCCAAAAAAAAAAAAATTATGTTTCCAAAATTGTGCAGATGTAAAGTAGACATGTGGGAAATGTTATTTATTAACTATTTTGTGCGATATCACTCTCTGATTTAAGGGCATAAAAATTAAAAGTTTGAAAATTGCAAAATTTTCAAAATTTTTGCCAAATTTCGATTTTTTTAACATATAAGCGCAGTTCATATCTAAGAAATTTTACCACTATCCTGAAGTACAATATGTCATGAGAAAACAATGTCAGAATCAGCAGGATCCGTTGAAGCGTTCTAGAGTTATGGCCTCATAAAGTGACACTGGTCAGAATTGAAAAAATTGGCCTGGTCACGAAGGCAAAAACAGGCTCAGGCGCGAAAGGGTTAATGTGTTTTCTTAGGTGGGATAATGAGGACCAACGGTTCCACCTAGAACTGAAATCTGATAAGGTATTATTCCTGACTGCACAAGTTATTTCATAATTTAGGTGTAGTGAAGTCTTGATTAATAAATCAGAAACCAGTGAAATAGATGGCATGTGCCATTTGGAGATTATAATGGTTTTTACTAAAAAGATATGAGAGGTGGCAAAGCGGAATTTGGTCTATAAAGTGTTCAAATTTATGCATAGTAAAGCAGTTTCAGGAGAGAAAATGGGGGAATTAATAATCTTGGATATGATGCTTGAGAGTTCTGTCCAAAATAGTGAAGACAATAACCAAAATATATTATAGAGTACTGAACTTTTATGGCCTCAATCTCTCCAAAACTTCTTTGATTGAGATGGAAATATTCCCCTAAGTTCAAGTGGTAGAAAATACCATCTTGAAATTGTTTTGTAATGGACTTCTTTGACTTCTTGGTGAGAATAGCAAAGTGAGACGAGTAAGCCTGTCTGAGTGCTAAGTTCAATTAATCAGTGGAGAAAGGCTTGTTTCAACCTTCCTATCAGCTGAGAATATTAGGTGTTTTGGGAATGCAGTATCTTTATTGGAAAGTTGATAAAGTATTTTGTTGTTAAGAGGTTGTATATAGCAGTATCAGAAAGAATGTTTTGCAACTAAATATGAGCAATCCCAAACTTTAAAGTGTGAACACGGTCTCTTCCTGGAAGTCTGTTTTACATTTTGGGAGTTCGGGTTCAGGTTCAAGTTCAAGTACAATTTTGGTATCCGAACCAAACTTTGGACAAAAGTTCGGTCAAACACGAAGAACTTGAACTTCCATGAGTTAGATTAACCCTATTCACAACCTCTCTTTATAGAAATTGGATTATTACGAGTCAAATAACTTCTAAACTTGTGAATATATTTTAAATAAAGTAATGTTGTAGATTGCTGAATCGCTCTACTGTGGAAGAGGAAGGCTCTGTGTGATTGACATAGAGCTGATTTACAGTGAAGAGCAAAATGGTAACAATGTTTTGTACTTTTGACTTTCAGGCTCCATATCTCACCATTCAGTACTCCTTTAAATGTGAGATTGTCATCATTTTATAGACAATCATTGTGGCTATCTCAAACATAAAATTTAACTTGTAACTATTTAGCACATGATTAGTTATGCAGAATCTTGTCATGACATTGCATTGTTACTGCTTTGCTTACAAAAATCTAAATTTAAATTATTATTTTGTTAGTATTTTATAAATCCACCTTTTGGCTTTCAACACTGCTTTATCCTTCTAGACATGCTCTCGATCAGATTCAAACATGTCTTTTCTCAAATCTGATCCCAGGCCTCTACTAAACATTCCCAAAGATTGTGCACAATAGTCATCTTGTTTATGAATACAGATTTTTCTTCAACTTTTTCTTCAATTTTTCTTCCACTCTACCCACAAGTGTTTAATTGGGTTGAGGTCTGGACACTCTGTGGGTCAATCCAGCACCTCTACTTCATTGTCATTGAATCATTTCTTTGCCAATCTCGAAGTATGCTTCTGGTTGTTGACTTGCTGGAACACTATGTTGTCGTTTCCATACCCATAGTACTCTAGTATAAATAATCTTAATAATAATCTTTATTTTTATATAACGCTAACATATTCTGCAGCGCTTTACATACATTATCATCCTACATTCCTTCGGAGTACCCGGAGGAAACCCATGCAAACATGGGGAGAACATACAAATTTCTTACAGATGTTGTAGTCTACAAAGTAACTTATAGCTTACTTATAGCTCAGCACTGAGACCACCATCAAACCTGGTGAAGTATCCAATTTATTTAACTGTCAGACAACCCCATAAAATCAGGCTTGTCAGTTCCTTCTATTTCTTGATCTATAAACCCCTTTTTCCCTTGTTTCATCCAGAATTATTTGCAACCATCAGAGCCTGGTCCAAATCACCTGTTTCCATTCTTTTACTGTTCACTTCTCGTACTTTCTTGCAAACTTGAGTCGACGCTTCTTATGATGATATTAAAGTCGAAGCTTCTTCACCTTTCCTCGAGCCACCAATCCAGACTTGTGTAACGTGTGTCACACCATGCTTGCATGGACGTCTGTCATCTCACTATTACAAAGCATACAAGCTACCTCTACTGCTGTGTTTGACATGAACTTATAGACCTTGTGATGAGCCAATTTGTTGACTCTGATATTTTGCCTGGACATCCACTTCTTGGCTTATAAATGGATGGGCGGACTTCTTTGGGCATACTTCCAACTGTCATGGCACTCACACACATGATGTAGTTTGGCAACTTTCTTGGCCAAGAGACCGTTATTGAATAGTTGGATGATATTGTTTCTCTTTTCTTGGGAAATCTTGTTCATAGCTGCTTCTTGATTCAAACCAGTGACCTTTTGCTTGGGAATCAATGTAATTACACACTGAGCTAGTAGGGAAGGTGTGAACAGGTTGCATTTTGTATTTGACAGGAAAAAAAAGATTTTTCCACCACCAGGAGCAAAACAGTGACAATGCAGTGACTTGTAAAGAATCTGCATAACTAACAACATGCTAAATAATTGGAAGCTAAATTTATGTATGACATAGCCAATATGATTGTCTATAAAATCATGGTAATCTCACTGTCAAAGCAATAGAGCATGGTGACATATGGAGCCTGAAGCTCAAAAGTACAAAACATTATTACCCTTTATTTTATCACTGTACAGTATACATACAGGTGCTTCTCACAAAAAATTAGAATATTTGCATATATACAGTGGGGGAAATAAGTATTTAATCTCTTGCTGATTTTGTAAGTTTGCCCCCTGACAAAGACATGAAAAGTCTATAATTTTAAGGGTAGGTTAATTTTAACATTGAGAGATAGAATATCAAAAATAAAATACAGAAAATCACATTGTATAAATTATATAAATTTATTTGCATTTTGCAGTGAGAAATAAGTATTTGATCCCTCTGGCAAACAAGACTTAATACTTGATGGCAAAACCCTTGTTGGCAAGCACAGCAGTCAGATGTTTTTTTGTAGTTGATGAGATTTGTGCACCTCAGGAGGAATTTTGATCTGCAAAGAGGAGTGGACCATCTCTAAATCAAGATTTTGAGGCTGTCGCTTGGCAACTCGAAGCTTCAACTCCCTCTATAAGTTTTCTATGGGATTAAGGTTTGGAGACTGGCTAGGTCACTCCATGACCATAATGTGCTTCTTTTTCAGCCACTACTTTGTTGCCTTGGCAGTATGTTTTGAGCCATTGTCTTGCTGGAAGACCCAGCCACGACCCACTTTTAAAGTCCTGGCAGAGGGAAAGAGGTTGTCACTCAGGATTTTACGGTTCATGGCTCCATACATTCTCCCATTGATGCAGTGAATTAGTCCTGTGCCTTTAGAAGAGAAACACCCCAAAACATAATGTTTCAACCTCCATGCTTGACAGTGGGGACAGTGTTATTTGGGTCATAGGCAGCATTTCTCTTCCTCCAAACACTGCGACTTAACTTAATGCCAAAGTACTCAATTTTTGTCTCATCTGACCACAGAACCTACTCACAGAATCTTCCAGATGTTCATTGGCAAACTTCGTATGCCTTCTTAAGCAGGGGGACCTTGCGGGCATCGCAGGATTTTAAACCTTTATGGCATAATGTGTTACCAATAGTTTTCTTGGTGACTGTGGTCCCAGCTGCCTTGAGATCATTAACAAGTCCCCCTGAGTAGTCTTAGGCTGATCGTTCACCTTCCTCATGATCAAGGATACCCCACGAGGTGAGATTCTGCATGGTGCCCCAGATCGATGTCGATTTTGTATTTTGCATTTTTTCCATTTTCTTACTATTGCACCAGCAGTTGTCTCCTTCTCACTCAGCATCTTACTTTTTTGCAGCCCATTCCAGCTTTGTGCAGGTCTATGATTTGTCCCTGACATCCTTATAAAGCTCTTTGGTCTTGTCCATGTTGTAAAGGGTAGAGTCTCACTGATTATTTGAGTCTGTGGTCAGGAGACTTTTATAAAGGTGACATGTAAGAAAGCCATCTTTAATGCAGGTAATGAGTTGATTAGGAGCGTCTAACTGGTCTTTTTGAACCAGAACTCTTAATGGTTGGTAGGGATCAAATACTCATTTCTCACTGCAAAATGCAAATAAATTTATATAATTTATACAATGTGATTTTCTGGAATTTATTTTTTATATTTTATCTCTCAATGATAAAATTAACCTACCCTTAAAATTATAGACTTTTCAAGTCTTTGTCAGTGGGAAAACTTAAAAATCAGCAAGGGATCAAATACTTATTTCCCCTACTGTATATATTACAAAGGAGAAGCATTTTGTATTACTCATCTCTACCTAATCTTGTAGAATCTATTTTCGAGAAACAGCTGGGATCTATTTTTGAGAGAATTGGAAAATTTTTTGCATTGTACTGTAAATAAGAAACATGTTTTCTATGGCTAATAATGATAAAAGATTGATAATTTGAATATCTAAGTATGTGATTAATGTTGTTTACCATTGGTAAGGAAATTCTGATTTTAATATTTGACACCGAAACAAGTCAAGGCTGGAGCTTAATATTAGAGATTTGTAGAACTTTGTAGAAGGAGCCTTAAAAAATTGTTATAAAATGCTTGCTCAAGTTGAGTTTATGAATTCTGTTATCCAAATTGATATGTTCGACAGGATGGTCAGATCACATTTTTTGAGCAAAAGGTTCTAAGATAAGAACAAATATTAATGAGAACAGGGGGCTGCCATGTCTAGTTCCATTAGGCATAAGGAAGGTGTCTGTTATGTTATTTTCAAACACTTTGGATGTGGGTGTTGTGTATAAGGCTTGGATCACTTTAAGTATAAAGACAAATTATGACCTAGTTGCGGAATGTAAATTGCTTTCTGTGAATCTAATGTTAATAAAAGTGAGGGCACTTTATTTATTTCTACATCATGTGATGTCTTTTAGACCCAACAAGTTTTTTTTGGGAAGACGAAGATGATTTATTGTAGGTTGGAATATTTTTCCCGGCATCTTGTCTGGAAGCATCCTTCCACATTGCAATGCATACGCTCATGCTTTTCAGACTTTATTTAGTACTTTTTCCTGTGAGTTTTGCAGTGTGTGTGCCTGAAAAATGACGTTGTGTGCACATACCCTAATGGATCATACACTGACTTTCAGGATAGCTGCCTATACCTGACACTCTGCAGTTCCTTTCTTATGAAAAACAAATAATTTGTGGTTATTTTATAATGTATTATATATATATGTGTGTGTCACAGGGATGGCTGCTCCCTGTGATGTAACCTGGAGTATTTTTCTTTAGTGAACATAAGCACTAGGATGTTGTATAATGCACCTCTGTCTGGGTTGTGGGTAGCTATGAGATGGGCGCGTCTGGCTACCCATATACTTCACATGTGGGTGTGGTTACAGCCTACATAATGGAAGCTGTTGTTTGGCACATGGTCTGTGTCTTGGGAAGGAAACGCCCTCCTGTGTGTGGCTCCAGACCAAGCCTGCATGCTGGACATTACCCCCAGCCTGTGTGCTCACAGGTCTGGCGGAGCAGAGCCCTGCTAAGGACATTTAAGCATTGTTTTTGCTTGCTCTAAAGTCTGTGACTGGAGGTATGCAGGCTTCCAGTGTGTGTTCTGCTGAGACACTGACATGAGCGGACGGAAGCACTGTGCTATATGAACTGCTTGTTTTCCTGTCTTGTGCTACAGAAGGCCATATTTTGTTTACTGAACTAAAGCAGGTTTATGGTTCCAATAAACTCCATGGACACTTTTATGAAAACCGCTTCCTGTGCTTACCTCAACCAGCGGCCAAGTGAGTAAAACCCTACAATATATATATATATATATCTCAAGAAAAAAGGGCAGCACTATCAAAATAATATAGTAGGTGCAAAACCTATTCAGCAGCGTCCAAACAGCCAAATTAAGAAATGGAAAAAAAAATAGGCAGCACTCAAATTAAATGTGAAAACAATGGATACTTTACTGATCCTCAGGTGGCAACGTTTCAACGGTGACCCGTCTTTGTCAAGCAATGTGCTCATAGTCAGTACAAACTTAAATAGTAGTAACACATGTGTATAACATTTCAGTAATTAATCCGTTTTACATATTCAAAATGGCCATTGTCATAGTAACATGTTATGAATGAGTCACTGGAGGAGGAAAAAACAAAAATGCAAGCTAAGTCCAGAAAACCGGAGATGTTGGTAGCTAGCGGATAGCAGACCCCTGAACCTATTCACAACAAAAACAGTAGCTGAACTACATAAGCCTAAAGAAAGGGGAAATCTAAACTGCCCCAGAGCAGACCCCAAAGCAATAGACAGCCCCCAACATATATTGTCGGTGAAAACAGATGAAAACACAAACACAGACAGAAAGACAGGCAGAGCAAATGATGGGGCCCAACTAACTAGATAGGACAGGACAGAAAAGATGCTGGCTGCAATTCACAAAAACCCTACCAAAAAATGTTTCAACACGTCTGATAGGAAAAACGGCCTTGAAGTCACTAGACTTGAAAATCCCTATATCAGCACTCCAATATATTCTAAAGACAGAGCAAAAGAGATTAAACCGATCAGGGACAAAAATGGAAATTCAGCAAAGCCCCAGCTGGGGCAGCTGAACACAAAACTAAGCAAATCAGACAAAATCTCATGGAACAATAACAGAGCAAAACTTAGCTTTAGAAGACAGGAACTGAACTGGAGACCAGAGCTCAGAGCAGAGAAATCACCAGCAACCCTACAGGGCATTGGCTGCCTTATATCCACTCAGAGATTCCTGATGTCCAATCGCAATCCACCTGTTCAGGTGACAGGTCTCTCCCATCCAAATCAGTTTCACCACCTCCTTTCACCAGCAGAGGGAGTTCATCGGACATCAAAGGTGAACAAGAAAATGAGCTCACAACAGTAACATATACAAGTGCTCCGTTAAACATATGTGCATAGGACCAAAAATCTAGACTACAAAGTGCAACAGTGCATATACATTGCTTTAAAAAGACTCAACTTGCCTATAAAACTGATCATGACACAACCTATGAGGGTACTAAGTGTGACATCGGCGGCCGTACCCGCCGATGCCCCTTTAGCGGCGGTGCCAGCCGCAGCTTCCTCTCACCTGCCTCCCCCTGCTCGCGCGTCCTTCCGCGCTGCTTGCCGCTCTGCTGCGGGTAACCGCGCCGGCCTTAGGCCGCGCGCGCGCGTTCCTCCGGCCTCTGTTGGCAGGGGGCGTCGCTAGGGGAGGGTCTGTAGGGCGCACTTCCGGTCTCCGCATATATCAGGCGCCCGCTCCATTCTGAGGGCGCCTGATGATTGTTTGTGACTCGCAGCACCCATCGGCCTCACCTTTTTCAGTGTTCCCTGCCTATCCTTGTTGCTCCGTTGTCTGCCCTGTTCCTGGTCCTTGTCCGTCAGCCTGTCTCCTTCCGTGGTCCTCCCTGTACCTTTCCTGTAGTCTTCCTGCCATCACCTTCTGCCTTCCTCCCCGCTACTCCTGCTCTGTCTGCCAGTCCTCCGAGTCGTCCCTGCTGGCTCCGGCTGTCGCGGTTCCGCCCCCTGTGGTCCTGCCCCTAACGATCCCTGTACAGGGGTCGGTCTTCACCAGGTGCGCTCGGCCCAGGGGCTCCGGATCCGCGATCCAGGGGGTCCACTCTTGGACGTATTGCCAGAGGCGTCACAGTATCATCAGGCCATGGATCCCGCCGGTGCCGCTGCCACCACACAAAAGGAATTACTTTTCCTTCGTGAAAATCAGAGCCGGATAATGTCCTTTATGAAGTCTATGGACACCCGGTTGTCCGCCCTGCAGACCTCTGACCCCGGACACGCTCCCCTCTTAGTCAGCCTTCAGCAGGAGCTCGCGCAGCAGCGCGACGCCCAATCCCACATCTTGGGTTACATGGCATCCGTGGATGACCGATTACAGGCCCTGCAATCCTCTGCTGCCGCTGCAACTTCCTCCCCGGATGTAGCCTCTACCCCGGCTCCCCGTCTGGGCAAACCCCCCAGGTACAGTGGAGATCCCAAGTTATGCCGGGGCTTTTTAAATCAATGCAGGCTACATTTTGAGCTTGCCCCCCTTCAGTACCCCACTGACCGCGCCAAGGTGGCGTTCGTTGTGTCCCATCTCGAGGGTGAGGCCCTGTCCTGGGTAAACCCCTTATGGGAGAGAGATGATCCCGTCGTGTTAAGCATACAGACCTTCTTAGAAACCTTTCGCAAGGTATTCGATGAACCGGGTCGCTTAGCGTCCTCCACTGAGGCCCTTTTTAACCTCCGCCAGGGTTCCCTCACAGTGGGGCAATATGCCATCCGCTTCCGGACCCTCGCTTCTGAGTTGGGGTGGAACAATGAGGCTCTGGTAGGAGCCTTTTGGAGAGGCCTCTCCAGTAAGATCAAGGATGAGCTTGCCGGGCGTGACACTCCCACCACTCTGGAGGACCTTATTTCGCTAGCCACTCGCATAGACCTCCGCTTTCAGGAGCGCGCTCGAGAGGCAGTCGGAGAGAGGAGGTCCTTTAGGCTGTATCAGGCCCCTGTCCCCCGTTTCCCGGTATCTCCCGTTAGCACCGCTCCTGAGCCTATGCAGGTCGATCGTGTCAGGCTGTCCGAGCAACGCCGCAGGGAGAGGATGACCAAGGGTCTCTGCCTGTACTGTGGGGGTGCCAACCATTTTGTGCGTACTTGTCCGGAGAAGCCAGAGAGATCGGGAAATGCCTCCACCTAGGTCAGGTAAGAGAGGACCCCCTAGGTGATCAAAATTCCTCTCTTCCCCTTACCCTTTCTGCTTTGCTAATTACAGGTCGGGGGCGTGGATCTGTGGAGGCGTATGTGGACTCGGGTGCTGCCGGTAATTTCATCCGCCAGGAGGAGGTTGATAAACTCCAGATTCCGGTGTTGGTATTGAAGAACCCTCGCGCTATTTCCTCCGTTGACGGTAAACCTTTACCCGGACTCATCACCATGGTTACCGCCGAAGTAGACCTTCAAATCGGAGCTCTCCACCTCGAGAAGATTGCCTTCTATGTCTTGCCACAACTAGCCCATGCTGTTCTCCTAGGGCTTCCCTGGCTCAGACGGCACGAGCCTGTGATTGACTGGCGCTCTGGGGAAGTTCTCCGTTGGGGGCACTCCTGCCAGGAGCACTGCCTACGGGCTCTCACGCGTCCCCGTCCATGCTTGAAGCCTGCCGACCTCCCGGGCCTACCCGCACCCTATCACACGTTTGCCGACGTGTTTAGCAAGAAGGAGGCGGATTCCTTACCCCCTCATCGCTCCTATGACTGCCCTATCGACCTAGTTCCTGGTGCCACTCCTCCCAGAGGGAGAACTTATCCTTTGTCCCCAGCAGAGACCTCGGCTATGTCGGAATATATACAGGAAAATCTGGCCAAGGGGTTCATCCGGAAGTCCTCGTCCCCTGCGGGCGCAGGCTTCTTCTTCGTCCGGAAGAAAGATGGGTCCCTGCGACCTTGTATTGATTACCGGGGCCTGAACAACATCACGGTTAAAAACCGGTACCCGCTCCCGCTGATTCCTGAACTCTTCGACCGGCTGAGGGGGGCCAGAATCTTCACGAAGTTGGATCTGCGGGGAGCTTACAACTTAGTCCGAATCCGAGCGGGGGACGAGTGGAAGACGGCCTTCAATACCCGGGACGGCCATTATGAATACTTGGTCATGCCGTTCGGTCTCTGCAATGCTCCAGCGGTGTTTCAGGAATTCGTAAATGAGGTGTTCCGGGACCTACTCTATTCCTGCGTGGTGGTGTATTTGGACGATATCCTCGTTTTCTCGACCGACCTCTCCTCCCATCGGAGAAGTGTACGCATGGTCCTGCAGCGCCTTCGAGAAAATCGTCTTTACGCCAAGATCGAGAAGTGCCTTTTTGAGCAAACAGCCTTACCCTTCTTGGGGTATATCATCACGGAGTCCGGTCTTAGGATGGATCCGGAGAAGCTGTCCGCGGTACTCCAGTGGCCTCGTCCAGTTGGCATAAAGGCCATCCAGCGTTTCCTCGGCTTCGCTAATTATTACCGGCAGTTTGTACCCCACTTCTCTACAGTCACCAAGCCCATTACGATCCTGACCCGTAAGGGGACGAAGCCTAACGTCTGGCCTTCTGAAGCCGAGGACGCCTTTCTGACCCTGAAGCGCTCGTTTGCCTCTGCTCCGATCTTACACCGTCCAGTGGCTAGTAGGCCCTTCATCCTGGAAGTTGACGCCTCCTCCACTGGAGCTGGGGCAGTTCTCTCCCAACAGGCTCCATCTGGACGTCTTGTCCCCTGCGGGTTCTTCTCCAAATCCTTTTCTCCCGCGGAGTGCAACTACTCCATTGGGGACCGGGAATTATTGGCCATTAAGATGGCGCTGGAGGAATGGCGATATCTGCTCGAGGGGGCAGTGCACCCCTTTACTATCTTCACGGACCACAAAAACCTGGCCTACTTGCAATCTGCCCAGAGACTCAACTCCAGACAAGCCAGGTGGGCTCTGTATTTTTCCCGTTTTGAGTTTAAGCTCCATTTCCGGCCCGGCAGTAAGAACATCAAAGCTGACGCGCTTTCCAGGTCTTTGCAGCCACCAGAGAAGGAGGAGGACCCATCTTATATCATCGAGCCGGCTAAAGTTATCTCCGTGGCTCCCGTGAGGTTCTCTGACCCCCCGCCTGGCAAGACCTTCGTTCCTCCAAACAAACGTCTGGAAGTACTGCGCTGGGGTCATTCTTCCAAGGTTGCTGGGCACGTTGGGATTAAGAAGACTCTTTTGCTTCTGTCCCGGTATTACTGGTGGCCCTCTCTCCACCAGGATGCAAAGGACTTTGTAGCCTCCTGCAGGACTTGTGCTCAGAACAAGATTCCAAGGACTCTGCCCTCCGGCCTCCTTCATCCGTTGCCTGTGCCAGAGGCTCCTTGGCAGCAAATCGCCATGGACTTCGTGACTGATCTGCCCCGCTCTGCAGGATGCACTACCATCTTGGTCGTCGCTGACCGCTTTTCCAAAATGGCCCATTTTATTCCCCTGGTCGGACTGCCATCTGCTCCAAAGTTGGCCGAAATCTTTATCCACCACGTGTTCCGGCTACATGGTCTCCCTCTGCGAATCGTGACCGATCGTGGGGTCCAGTTTACTTCCCGATTCTGGAGGGCCCTCTGTCGGCTCCTGGGCACGTCTCTCGACTTCTCCTCAGCGTATCATCCTCAAACCAACGGCCAAGTGGAACGGATTAACCAAATTCTGACCACCTACCTACGCCACTTTTCTAACGCCCATCAAGATAATTGGGTCTCTCTTCTTCCTTGGGCGGAATTCGCTCATAATAATCATTCCAGCGAATCAACGTCCAAGACACCGTTCTTTGTGGTAACTGGGCTAAATCCTGGGGTTCCATTGCCCTTTTCCGCATCATCCGGAGTTCCTGCAGCAGACACTCTCGCCAAGGAGTTTTCACAAATTTGGAAGGAGACCAGAGAGGCGCTCGAGCTGGCCAACGTCCGAATTAAGAGACACGCGGACAAAAGACGAAGGGATCTACCCCCGTACCAGCCTGGGGACAAAGTCTGGCTTTCTACCAAACATATCCGCCTGAAGGCCCCTGCTTACAAATTAAGTCCTCGGTACATCGGGCCTTTTGAAATACTTGGGCGCATTAACAAGGTAGCCTACAAATTGAGGTTGCCGGCGTCACTCCGGGTCCCTAACGCCTTCCATATCTCGCTCCTCAAACCTGTGGTCTTGAATCGGTTCCAACCAACCTCCATGTCTTCTCCCTCGCCAATTTGTTCTAATAATGTCTTTGAAGTAAAGGACATTCTGGCTATGAAAAGGGTCAAGGGTAAGACTCTTTTTCTTATCGACTGGAAGGGTTTTGGCCCAGAGGAGAGGTCCTGGGAGCCCCGAGAAAATGTCGATGCCCCCCTTATCATGAAAAGATTTCTGACCAGCCTCAGAAGGAGAGGGCATATGGGAGGGGGTACTGTGACATCGGCGGCCGTACCCGCCGATGCCCCTTTAGCGGCGGTGCCAGCCGCAGCTTCCTCTCACCTGCCTCCCCCTGCTCGCGCGTCCTTCCGCGCTGCTTGCCGCTCTGCTGCGGGTAACCGCGCCGGCCTTAGGCCGCGCGCGCGCGTTCCTCCGGCCTCTGTTGGCAGGGGGCGTCGCTAGGGGAGGGTCTGTAGGGCGCACTTCCGGTCTCCGCATATATCAGGCGCCCGCTCCATTCTGAGGGCGCCTGATGATTGTTTGTGACTCGCAGCACCCATCGGCCTCACCTTTTTCAGTGTTCCCTGCCTATCCTTGTTGCTCCGTTGTCTGCCCTGTTCCTGGTCCTTGTCCGTCAGCCTGTCTCCTTCCGTGGTCCTCCCTGTACCTTTCCTGTAGTCTTCCTGCCATCACCTTCTGCCTTCCTCCCCGCTACTCCTGCTCTGTCTGCCAGTCCTCCGAGTCGTCCCTGCTGGCTCCGGCTGTCGCGGTTCCGCCCCCTGTGGTCCTGCCCCTAACGATCCCTGTACAGGGGTCGGTCTTCACCAGGTGCGCTCGGCCCAGGGGCTCCGGATCCGCGATCCAGGGGGTCCACTCTTGGACGTATTGCCAGAGGCGTCACACTAAGGCTTATATAGAGAAAAAAAGTTAATATACTTTACTTATATCCTTGCAGCTCTCCATCACTGCTGGCTACTCGCTGTGGTCAGTGTTGTTTGTTACCACCCAGGTCCAACATGTGACTCATCACTGCATAGCTGATCATTGCAGAGTGCCTGAACATGCTCACTAGACATACTATTCAGAACTGCCATTTTGCTTTAGGGCATCACAGCCCTGTTGCTGACATGCATATATTAGTGCCTGGCGTTGTGGTTTTACACCTGGAATGGTCACAAACCTTAGAGGCACCCATCAGGTGACAATGTGGCTGTGTTGCTATTTTAACAAGAGATGACAACATCACACAGTCTCTCTTTACAGCATTAACCAATCCTGAATACCCTTCACCACCAGAAGTCACTCTTTATGCAATTCCCATTCACTCTATTACACACATACCAGGCATTAGTATACTAATATATATATATATATATGTATATATATATAGTGTGTGTGTGTGTATATATATATATATATATATATATATATATACTAAAGTGTTGAGAATTATGCTCTTTTATCAACCCCAAAAGATTGTTCCAACTTGTCCTCTAAAATATACTCCATCACAAACTGCAACCCTCCCTTAAACAAAGTTCTCATATAATTATGATATTGTAAAAGTAAAAAAGAAACATTTTTTCCTCATGTAAAAGTACTAAAGCTAAACTCTTTTACTGTTTACAGTAGGTGGTGAGCTTAAAGGGACCCTGTTATGCATTAAAAAAATGCTATTAGCCTGCAGATATTGGGTAAGTATTCAGGTTAACAGCATTCTAAAGCAGTGCAGCCACCACACTGAAAGCGTGGCTGCCAGGCTCAGATGGCTTTCAGTCCTGGGGCATATTACAGTCACCGCTCACTACGTGACTCTTTAACTGAAAGCCGAAGGCTACTGAGAGGAATAATGGCAATCCTCAAAGTAACAGCTATTTTAAGCTCACAGAGTTTGTGTAGATGGTATAACACTGGCAATTCATGGATGCAGCAGCTTAGCACCTAGTCACGTCAATAGAATCTGAGATGCGGCGCCATAAGAAATGCCACTATACTGTGTATGAAGCTGTGGTGTTCACAATCTGTACAGTGTTCACATCCGGCTGCTGCAGGAGCTGCAAACAACTGATCTTATGTGATATACACTCACTGGCCACTTTATTAGGTACACCTGTCCAACTGTGTGTTAAGACTTAATTTCTAATCAGCCAATCACATGGCGGCAACTCAGTGCATTTAGGCATGTAGACATGGTCAAGACAATCTCCTGCAGTTCAAACCGAGCATCAGTATGGGGAAGAAAGGTGATTTGAGTGCCTTTGAACGTGGCATGATTGTTGGTGCCAGAAGGGCTGGTCTGAGTATTTCAGAAACTGCTGATCTACTGGGATTTTCACGCACAACCATCTCTAGGGTTTACAGAGAATGGTCCGAAAAAGAAAAAAAATCCAGTGAGCGGCAGTTCTGTGGCCGGAAATGCCTTGTTGATGCCAGAGGTCAGAGGAGAATGGGCAGACTGGTTCGAGCTGATAGAAAGGCAACAGTGACTCAAATTGCCACCCGTTACAACCAAGGTAGGCAGAAGAGCATCTCTGAACGCACAGTGCGTCGAACTTTGAGGCAGATGGGCTACAGCAGCAGAAGACCACACCGGGTACCACTCCTCTCAGCTAAGAACAGGAAACTGAGGCTACAATTTGCACAAGCTCATCGAAATTGGACAGTAGAAGATTGGAAAAACGTTGCCTGGTCTGATGAGTCTCGATTTCTGCTGCGACATTCGGATGGTAGGGTCACAATTTGGCGTAAACAACATGAAAGCATGGATCCATCCTGCCTTGTATCAACGGTTCAGGCTGGTGGTGGTGGTGTCATGGTGTGGGTAATTTTTTCTTGGCACTCTTTGGGCCCCTTGGTACCAATTGAGCATCGTTGCAACGCCACAGCCTACCTGAGTATTGTTGCTGACCATGTCCATCCCTTTATGACCACAATGTACCCAACATCTGATGGCTACTTTCAGCAGGATAATGCGCCATGTCATAAAGCTCGAATCATCTCAGATTGGTTTCTTGAACATGACAATGAGTTCACTGTACTCAAATGGCCTCCTCAGTCACCAGATCTCAATCCAATAGAGCATCTTTGGGATGTGGTGGAACGGGAGATTCGCATCAGGGATGTGCAGCCGACAAATCTGCGCCAACTGTGTGATGCCATCATGTCAATATGGTCCAAAATCTCTGAGGAATGCTTCCAGCACCTTGTTGAATCTCTGCCACGAAGAATTGAGGCAGTTCTGAAGGCAAAAGGGTGTTAATTTAATAGAATGCTAGAAAAGAGCAGCAATGAAATACTTTACTTGTGGAGTTACTTTTTTTTGCTTCTGTTAATCAATTGATTTTTACTTTATAACATAGCTAGATATAACACATTTAAGGAATAGCTGAACAGTCCTTGGCAATGATGGTCCCTGTATGAGATTTCGGTCAAAGGAAGTCATAGACCTGAGGGAGGCAGAGCAGGGATAATATCAGGACTGACAGGAGGAGCCAAGTGCAACATCTATCCACATTGCACTTGCGCATCATTAGCATAAAATGTCCATGGCTGAATAATCTGCTTCAAAACACCATTATAGCAATGACTTTAATTAACAGTCCTCTTCATAGGGTATATTCACACATGGCAAATACTAAGTGGATGCATGCAGCATATTACAGCAGCATTGTGCATAAGATTCTCACAATCTCCCTCACTCTCTGCAGACTAAATGCAAAACCTAAATTGATATTGGGGATTTGAAATTCACAGCATTTCCATAAATAATGCCCATACGATGCAATGGGTGAAATGTGCAGCACATCAGCACTTTGTCATAACCAGATCCCCAGTACTGTCTTCACTGGTTTCATGGGAATGTACTCGAAAGTTTACAGAACTATTGAGCTACAGGTATTGTATGCAATCTATATTAGTCAGTAGATAGAATGATATATCTGTTAGCACTCACTGTACAAAAAGCCTGAGCGCTTAGAAAGGAGTATAATTTCTGTTCAGACAAAGCTCATGAAAATAATTTATACTGCTTTCACTCTGGCTTCCCAAATAAATTAATATGAAATGATAGACAACTATCTATAGTTATGTTGTTGGAGAAGAAATGCCGTCTTGCATGGACTTGCTAATGACTTGAGTAGTTACACAATCATAATTGCTTGTAACTGTTAAAAGACTGTAAATTTGGCCCAAGCTTGCAAGAGGTAATATAGTCCAGGTGTGATTTGCAGGTAGAGTCTCTCAGACAGACTCTCACTTTCTTCATTGTGACAGCTTGGTTAAACTCTTCGTATTTACAATCTTGACAAATTGTTACCGCACCTGGGCTGTAATTTATCAGATTTATGGGAAATGCCTTTGAGGTTTCAGATTGACTCTTTACCTCATAAGATTTAGATTTTATCAGAGCAGTGAGGAGCAGTGTTCAAGAATACAACTCACAAGAACAAATGGTTACTTCAGACAGCTGCGAACCTTGCTACACCCAAGTGACCTAGAAGACCTTATCAGCATTTAACCTGCGAGTAAAACAATTTTCCTTGGTGTAAGTTTTAATGGCTTCTGAGATATTTCACACCAAATAAAAGTGTTTTAGTTGTGTCTTTCATAGATAAAATGTCAGAAGGATGGTTTTATATCTCTGCACAGACTGTTGCCATATAATATTGGTTTGCAGTAAACTGACAATTTCCTTGGGGGCTAGTTTAACGTTTACTTTATTATGGCTCCTGCAGATGACTGTATTTTCGGTCTGAGTGTGATCTAATTAAGCATCGGATCGCACCTGGATTAATGTCATTCATTGCAGCCGCGCACATGTCGGAATGCTTCTTCAGAGTCAGTACAAAGAAAAAATGGCTGCATGTACGACTTGCATCTAATGTTTGGATCACACTCTGTCATGAAAATCAATGGGTCCACGGAAAAAAAAAACGGACCACACTGATAGAATGTTTTGCAGCTTAAAATCATTTGAGGAAATCAAATCTTAGGGTCCCGTTACACATAGCGACACTCCAGCGATCCTGACAATGATACGACCTGGTAAGGATCGCTGGTACGTCGTTACATGGTCGCTAGTAAGCTGTCAAACAGGCAGATCTACACAACGACGCAGCAACGATACGGCGATCTGTATAACGACCTCGGCGGTTGTTGGGATCTTGTCACAAGAAGCTATTGTGATGACTCAGACCTCGATAGGCGTGTTTCAGCATTGCCTTTCCATCCCCCTCTGCTCCGATTGGTGGCCACTACTGAGCTATAACAATGTAGTAGCAATGCAGGCGTGATTTTGCTTTTTCTTTTCAACGCCCCCTCAGCTCTGAATGGTGGCCACTACTGAGCTATCATTCTCTGATTGGGCGACCTCGTCATAGAAGACAACGTAGTAGCGCTTCCATCCCTTGTTCCTGAACACTGTGGATTGTAATATACGGTTTTCCTCTAGTGTCCCCATGTGAGTCGCTTTAACATGCGCCACCAATGGTGCGGTTTGATCGGGTATTTAAGAGGTATGAAAGAGACACTCTGTACATCTGGTTTCCCTTCCCCCCAAAGAAGCGACCACGAAATGCTCATGGGGCGCATACTCATCCATGGACTCCAGCACAGGTAATTGACCATTACATCTCTTCTATCCCTTTTACTTTTTTTACACCGTGGGCAGTTTCAGCAGCAGAAATGCCTGATGGGAGCTGATACCTTGTTATGAGCTATAAAATGGAATTATTTTGGCAGGGATGAAGTATAGTATGGTCCTTCCCCCCCCCCTATTTATTCCTCCCGTTCTTTAGTTGGTATGTTCAAAATGGCACTGGTATTATATAGGATATGAACTTACCATGATGTACTTATACCTTAGGGTGGGGATTCTTTGCCGGTGCTGTGAGGCTATGTAACAGTATGCTTTATTAACTGGTGCACCTTGATTTATACCATCTCATCTCTGTTTTGGTTCTTTCATGGATTAAATAATTGTAGTCTGTTTATGTGTACTTATAGAATTAAAAAGATTTTTCATACTTTATGAGATTATGCAGACTCTTCATTATGGATTTTAGGCTCCATTGCTTTTTTCGTGTGTTTCTTAGTTAGGAGGAGCTCCATAGGGTATTTACCCAATCCTAGGTAGTGAAGACTAGGAATTTGCCATTTATCATGTGTTCTGTGCTCGAGTTTCTGTTTCTTATTGTGGTCATGCTTTTACACTTGCAAGCAAAAGGAGGGCTGCTTGGCTTCTATCTGTGTACATACGCTTTGACATGGGCAGCAATTTTAGTTTTCCTTCCTGCCCGCCCCTGCTATTGTAGGATCTTTGTAGTGTTTTCATTACTTATACGTCAGCTATCAGTTATATGCAATCATAACTCTAGTAAAGAGCAAACAGATGAATGGCATACTAGGGCACACAAATCACCACATTACCAGATGGAGCTATTTATCTGAAGTATTGCGGCATATCATTCAGTCAAAAAATGGAGGTGCTTGCATGAAAAAACATGAATATTTCAATGTGAAGCGAAAAAAGAAGAAATATGCAGCACTCACCGATATAGCTGAAAAACTGTGTGTCTTTATTTCACATAAATTCCATCAATAGATGTGTGGACATGCAGGACATTAGAGGAATGCTAGGGGAGGGAGGTGCCGGACAACGGCCATTTCGCGATTACTCGCTTCCACCTGGACCCGTAGAAGCGAGTAATTGTGAAATGGCCGTTGTCCGGCACCTCCCTCCCCTAGCAATCATAACTCTATTCTACATTGTGGTTATGCTTTTACACTTGCAAGCAAATGGAGGGCTGCTTGGCTTCTATCTATGTACATATGCTTTGGCATGGGCAGCCATTTTTATATTTTGCTGCCCCGCCCAACAAACACTAGTGCATTTCAAATGTGGATTTTGAGTTTTCTAAAATGTTACATGTATTGTTCCGTTCTCACTGTTTGCTTTTATTTTTTTCAGTTGTCCTCCAATAGCCAGGAATTCATTCGGGAATTGATCGAATTGTATCGTTCCCTGTCCTACCTTTGGAAGATAAAATCTGCTGACTACAGCAATAAATATAAAAAAGAAGGCTTATGATAAACTAGTTGCCCTCTTCAAGCAGCACAATCCCAGCGACACTGTGGATGAGACTGTGGTGAATAAAAAAATTCATGGCCTACGCACAGTCTATAAAAAGAACTTAATAAGGTCGAGATTAATAAGGTCGAGAAGTCCATGAAGTCTGGTGCCGGTACAGAAGAAGTGTATGTGCCCAAGTTATGGTATTACGACTTGATGGCCTTCACACATGACCAAGAGGTACCATGCCTGAGGAAGAAGAGCCAGAGATTCGGCCTAACTCCCCTGTTGGAGATGTAAGTACCTTATTTGCATCCCTCTAAATAGCATTTAAACTTAGTATGTACATGGCATAGTTGAACAGAAATTAGTAACTCCGGTTTTACATGATTAATTTTGCAGATTACAAAAGTTATCCCATCCAGTGCAGCTAAGTACACTCCTTTACTTGTTTCGGCCCACTCAGTTTTCATACCGTTGAATGCTATTTCATATTCTGTAGTACTAGTCCTGCCCTCACATTTCTTTCCAGTGCACCTGTATGCTTGTGACTGCTGTACATGATATCCAATGCAAACGCATTACTCTATTTGGGTGTTGCTGTATGATGTACAATAAGTTTTGTTTTTTGCTTTAACATGCATTTTCTGTTCATGCAGGAGCATTGCGAAGCTTTGTCAACACCAATATGTGGCAGTGATGACATCGCCAGTATGGCAATAAATACTGGGGAGGCTAGTAAAGAAGCTGCACCTTCTACTATACCTCAGTGACTCTCATTATCATGTCGCAAAAGAAAGGCCACCACCTCGTCTTCACCTGATTTCCTCGATTTGGCAAAGAAAATTTTAAATCCGCAAAGCAAACCCGCCATTAGCGGCTTTGCACCGTTTGTGGATGACAGACTTCGTACGCTGGATGAAACCCAAAGGATGCATGCTGAAAGGGTAATATTTGAGGCATTAAATAAAGCAGCAGCGGGGAAACTGACTGACACGTCTGCTGTGTTCCAGCGAAATCCATGTTCACAGTACTCATGGACACATATGCAAGAGCCTTATTGACAGCACACTGAGGAGGGGGATTGAGCCTCTGAAAACCTGAACCTTGGGCCCCCACAGTATCCCATGATACCTCAGGCTTCCCAATTTTTTACTCCGCCCAGGCAACAATTTAACGATTCAGTCTCGTATTATCAACAAATGTAGTTCGAGTGATGCTTTCTTTTGTTTAGTGATTACTTATGACATGTTGTGTTTATTTTATTGTTTTCATATTTTTGACTGTAATAAAAATGTTATTTTGCTTCAAACTTGTGGCCTGCTTTACTAAATTCTGCATACAGTTACTAGCTGGCCTACTAAGGCGGGGTAATGGGCTGGGTGGAGGTCAGGTCATGGCCACCATCAGGGCAGTACTCCCGCTACAGGTGCCCAGATATAATGGGTGTGTTTTTATAAGTTTATTTTAATATTTTTTTAATTTTTTTTTTAATTTTTATTTAAATGTATATTTGAAGGTTTTTTTGTGTTTTTTTTAAGGTTTTCAAATAAGTTGAGACAGCAGCGGATATAAACTAGAAATATATATTTTGAAAAAATTAACAAAATAGACAAAAAATAGCAAAAAAAAATTCTTATTGGCTGCCACCCTGCTGTTGGGCCACCACATACCTCTCCAGCATCACTCCATGTTGGTGCACAGCTACCATCAACCGCCTGTGTGATGCCAGCAGGTCTTGTAAGGTAGAGATTTCTGTTGAGGGAATAGTAAAAGTTATCCAGGCTAATTCTGTTGCAACATCTAACTAAAGGTACATGCTTGCTGTTTAACATTTACGGTTTTGGGATACCTCTGTTTGCTCTGATGAGGTGCTGAAAACCCACCCGGATCCTGTGGCACCACCGGCTAGGGAAACACACCATCCTTTTAACACCCAAGTATCCTTTCCAACTTGTAGGGAGCTTATATTATGGGCTTCAATTACCGAAAGGCGAGCCTGCACCAATGTCACGGAGAGACGCAGGAGAATCCCATTATGCGAGATAAAGTGGATGACTCCACATGTGGAGGCGGGGTAGCAACTGGAGAAGGGGTTGTAGAGGTCGAAGCGGTAGCAGCTGGAGATGGTGGTGCTGCTGGAGATGGTGGTGCTGCTGGAGATGATGGTCCTAGGGATAGGAAAAAAATTCTATTGAGCGGAATACTCCTTCAACTAACTTAATTGATTAGGGCTTTTGGGGAAGGGCTTTGGCCACTTTAAATTATTATTATTATTTATTTATCTAGCGCCATTAATTCCATGGTACTGTACATGAGAAGGGGGTTACATACAAAGTTATAGATATCGTTAACAGTAAACAAATTTGCAATGACAAATTAAGCGTTTGCTACTGTTATGTGTTATGCTATGGAGCATGATGGTGAGAGTAGAGGATGTCAGAGCAGGAGGCGGGACAGGCACCCCTGGGTGGTGATAACCAGCAAAACAGAACCTCTCCAGACCAGCTCAACAACACTCACCACGATCCCTTTGATTTTGAGCTTGGATGCTGACGATGCACTCACTAGACCGGTAGTGCAGGCCCGCCAGCTTCTTCCGGATCTGGATCGTGGAGCCCTTCACACCGAATCTGCGAGCTAGGCCTCTCCGGATCCTCCTCAGCACTGCCCATTTGCGGTGCATGGGATGCTCATGGAATGCATCACATGCATAGTCATGAGCATCCAACTCCCTCACCAAAAAACGAACCTCGGCATCCTCCTATGATGAAAAACGCCTCCTAGCCACCATCTTTTCACAGCTATGGGCACCACGCTGCATCAACGATGCCCACCAGAGCGCTGTGACGTCACAACGTACATTCGATGCCATTGGGGACGCTAATGCGCCCTTGAAGGGAAGCACCCCTCAGTGCAGCGTATCCGCCTGATCAGAGATGCAACTGTGTTCGTAAAGTGTTGCTTCCTTGATACAGTGTCTATGGTCAGACGGGAATGCTAGTGTGTGCACCGTTGCTGTTTTGTATGGATATCTATACATCTAATTGTTAACATAGGTGTATAGACATTAAAATAGGAATATATTTGTATGCATATTGGTATGTACACCATGTTTCTAATTATTATGCAATTGTTCTTTTTCTCTGTTTTTCCTAAAGGGTCGGTGCAAATGACAGTCAGTGTAATAAAAGTAATCACGCGTTGGAGTACATATCGAATTTTATTGAAGAAACCTCCCAATGAAAACATTAAAATCTTAAAAAATAATAAAAAAAGCACTGTTCCACATTATTAGGCACAGTAGAGTTTATTAAAATGTGAAATGTTTTAAAGAAATGAAAATGCTCATTTGTTGAATTTGCAGCATTAGGAGGTCACCTCGGAGCAGCCGCTAAAAAGCTAAATTATATAATTAGATATATATATAGAGAGAGAGGAGAGAGAGAGTGCACAAAGGGCTGCACATGTGTACGGCCCTATTAAAATCAATGTGGCTGCCACATGTATGCGCATAGCGGACCGCTGCGTGCACAGGCCCTTATTAGTGAATGAATGACAAAGCTTTTGTAAAGTAAAATGTAATGTTTATTACAAAAATCATTACAGATAATGAAATGACTGTATAAATGTGATCAGTAGCCCACTATAAGATCTGATGCTGCAAAGTAACAGCACCAGGACCGTTAAAATATTGGCAGTAGTTGTCTCGGCAGGCCTTCGCATGATCCTTGGCTCTGCCGTGTGCAACTGGTTGAAGTCCTGCAATTGCGGAATCATTCCCATGCCAGTCACCGAGCACCACTTCACCATTTGTTTGATCGACAGAGTCCATGAAGGCAGGCGGACTGTACGCAATTGCATCGCGCCACCAAAGGAAGGTGTGCAGCACGCAACAGGCCAAAACTTCAGAGTCTATTTATTCAAGCTTCAGGTTAATAGGCGTGTGGAAAACTCTGAAGTGGTTGGCCAAGATGCCAAAGTCATTTTCTACAATCCATCATGCCCTTGACAACCGGTAATTGAAAATTCGTCTTTCCTCTGTAAGACTTTTTTGGGGGAGCAGTTAGAGAAGATTGGCATGAAGCGGGAAGGCTTCATCGCCGACAAAAACAAAATAAAGGTTGCCTGTTGTCTCCGAGTTGGGAGGCAAGTGCAGGTCACAGTTGTTCAATCGCTCTCCAAAACGTGTGTGCTCTTAAACACCATCATCAGAAACCCTGCTGCTCATGCCAACATCAACATTTATAAATTCATAATTGGCATCAACAAGGGCCATCAGGATGACGCTGAAATAGCCCTTATAATTGTAGAAATAGGATCCGCTGTTCGGTGGTTGAGTGATCTGCACATGTTTCCCGTCCAAAGCACCACCACAGTTAGGGAAGTGCCAAAGCTGCTCAAAATCTGAGGCTATATTTTTCCATTCCGCCTCCATTTTGGGAAACTGAATGTAGCTCTGTAGACTCCGGACAATCGTATTACATGTCTCCGGAACTAAAACGCTGAAACAGCTGCAGAAAATTGTTAGTCTTGCAGCGATCGCCCGGTGGCAAGGAATTGCAACGTGACTGACAATTTTTCGTCTGCCGGGACAGCAGCACACATTGCTGTATCCTTCCATTGAATAAGTGGCATAACACTTTCCTGTAACAGTTGGAAGGATTCCTCTGACATCCGCAGATAGTTCTGGAAATAATGTGGATTCGTCTCCTGAAGCTCTCTTACAAGTTGCATGTGGGAGAATTTGGACCGCTTTTCCAGCCATTCTCTGGTCCACATGCAACGCTTTCATTTGGAGCGTCTCTCTAGCATCCTTGCCTCATCTTGTTGCCGAGCTGCCTCAACCAGCAATGTAAAATGTAAAGATGAGAGAAGTTTCAACAAAACAATAACGCGATTATTATAACTGTATATGATAAATGTTATGATTGCATATAATTGATAGCTGACGTACAGTATAAATAATGGAAACTCTACAAAGATCCTACAATGGCGGGGCGGGCGGGGCAGGAAAACTAAAATGGTTGCCCATGTCAAAGCGTATGTACACAGATAGAAGCAAAGCAGCCCTCCATTTGCTTGCAAGTGTAAAAGCATGACCACAATGTAGAATAGAGTTATGATTAAATATAAAATCATATAAACACCCTATAAAACTATCCTTTATTGTTAAAACGAACACGAAAAAGTTCACACCACAAAGTGAACAGAAAAAACAAATAACAAGATGTGCCCAAGAAAAGCATAAAATTGGGGGTCTACTAAAAGTACCTGATGCAAACTAACACTCATGCCTTCCTTGCTGCGGAGGTTGGCACCCTAGGGGGAATGTTGTGGCGGCCCCCGCTCAACGATGGCATTCTCTAGGGACCCTATTGCACCGTACCACCACTAGGGAAATCCCTTCCCCAATGCTAAAGGGACCTCTGTCACTATACAAAGGCAATCCTATGATAAGGAGGACCCTGAGCCCCAAATTAAAAACATGTATATGAACACAACGGCAGTATATTGGCGTGTAATGGTGAAGATGAGTGCAAAAAAACAATCCTCCTTAGACAAAAACTTTGAGGATATAGTGGCAACTAAACCATCATAAAGAAAACAGGTAAGCCATAATCGGCAAAAATCTTGACCACCATGTACACGCTAGCTCAGGTTTAACCCCAGAAATAAATATGCAACGACAGGGGGCAGCCTCACAAGAATGATACACTTCGACCCATGGAGATTAGATTGCCTCAAGGTGCATTCTCACTACGGATACAGATAACAGCACATTCAGGGCCAACCAGTAGTATACATGCATCAGAAAAAATGCTCAGATATAGATAGTCTGAATACTCATCATATCGCCCACCATCTGCCAGTCAGATTATTGCGCCTCATTGAGTTGTGCTCCTATACATGTTTTTAATTTGGGGCTCAGTGTCCACCTTATCGTAGGATTGCCTTTGTATAGTGACAGGGGTCCCTTTAACATTGGGGAAGGGATTTCCCTAGTGGCGGTAGGGTGCAATAGGGTCCCAAGGGAGAGCCATCGTTGAGCGGGGGTGCCACAACGTTCCCCCCTAGGGTGCCAACCTCCGCAGCAAGGAAGGCGTGAGTGTTAGTTTGCATCAGGGACTCTTAGTAGACCCCCAATTTTATGTTTTTCTTGGGCATATTTTGTTGTTTCTTTTTTCTGTTCACTTTGTGGTGTGAACCCCCCTTTTTCGGGTTCGTTTTAACAATAAAGGATAGTTTTTATATGGTGTTTATATGATTTTCCATTTGAAACACTGGATATAAATCTTATTTACTGATTATGATTAACTATAATAGATAGCTGACCTAAAAAAGGAAACGGATCCTAATTTGAGACCCCAAGCAATGCCTACCCTGCAGACGGAGCAACCAGAAGGTGTAGTAAGATCCACAAATAATAACGCACTAACGACTAAGACAGGGACGCTGAAGCAAACCGCGTAGTGAAATCCAAGAATAATAACGCACTAGCGACTCACATGGGGACGCTGAAGGAAAACCATATAATATGATCCACAGCGCTCAGGAACAAGGGATGGAAGCGCTACTATGTTGTCTTCTTTTATGACGAGGTCGCCCAATCAGAGATTGATAGCGCAGTAGTGGCCACCAATCGGAGCTGAGCGGGCGTTGAAAAGAAAAAGCAAAATCACGCCTGTGTCCCTGAGTTCTGCGTCGCCAACGAGGTCGCTCATCGGCGTCATACACAGCGATGCATGCTGGCCAGCGGGACGCCAACAATCAAAAAATGGCCTAGGACATTCGAGCACACTCAGCTATATCCAGCGGTCGCCGCTATGTGTCACACGTAGCGAGATCGCTGGCGAGGTTGCTGCTGCGTCACAAAACCTGTGACGCTTCAGCGATCTCGCTAACGATCTCGTTATGTGAGACGGGACCTTTACTCTGACCTCTGTTGATTAAAATCTGGTCAAAGTGTGATTTACAAACTACTGCTGTTTGAGACCTTAGCGTTAGTACTACCTATCCATCCATCCATCTATCTATCTATCTATCTATCTATCTATCTATCTATCTATCTATCTATCTATCTATCTATCTATCTAGCAATAAAAAAGAGGAAGCAGCACTCCAAGTTCAGCAAAAAAAAGTAAGAGTGGACTTTATTAAGCCCACATGGTGTGCTGCAACTTTCAGCTTCCAAAAGCTTGAAAAAGGCTTTTGGAAGCTGAAATGTTGCACCACGCCATGTGGGCTTAATAAAGTCCACTCTTACTTTTTTTTGCTGAACTTGGAGTGCTGCTTCCTCTTTTTTATTCCTATATATTTGGCAAGTATATGGATAAGTTGCCGGGAGGCAGGCCTGTGCACCCACTTGATTAAATGTGCTGTTCCACTTTTATCTATCTATCTATCTATCTATCTATCTATCTATCTATCTTAAAGCTGCAATGGCTACATTATATATAAAAAGGAACCAACAGTAGTTTTAATGACAAATTATATTGTTATTCATTAAGACTCACAAAAAATCTATCTATCTATCATCTATTTATCTAATTGTCTGTTTGTCTATTGCATCAAAACTGTAGCTATATATCAGTATTTTTTCATTTAATTACAGCTTCCTTTTTTCCTAAAAAATAAATGAAGCAAGGCTTAAAAAAAAAAAAATGATCGCTTTGATAGTTGTTTGCTCACGATGCCGCACCTTTTAGGCTGGGTACCCACTGAGAGGTTGACCATGACGTGGCAGTGGGTTTCATACAGTCTTAACAGAATGTTAATTTGAGAACCTCATGTTCAGTTTTGTAAATTTTTGCTTAGTGACATTAGATCAATGTGTGATTTTTGGATGTGCAGTCCTTGTCTTTTTTTCTACAGTTCCGAAAAAAATGTCTTATATACATGTAAACATGCTTTTATCACAGATACAGTATAACAATCAATGTCATAAACGTAGATTTGCCTACTCTTATTGGTGAAACAATATTGGTGGAGCTACACACCTATCATATTTGAAAGGTGCCTTCTTGCAACAGCCACTTTAAGACTTCTCTAGAGGTGTTCAAAGGGATTTAGGTCCAGACTCATTGGTGGCCACTTTAGAACTCTCCATTGCTTTGTTTCCATTCATTTCTGGGTGTTTCTGGAAGTACATTTGGGGTCATCGTCCTGCTGGAAGACCCATGACCTATAACACAAACCCAACTTTCTGATACTAGGCAATACATTTTGAACCAAAATCCTTTGGCTATCTTCAGATTTCTTTATGCATTACACACAGCTAAGGCACTCAGTGCCAGAGGAAGCATAGCAACCCCAACACATCTTTGAACCTCCACCATATTTGACTATAGTTACTGTTTTTTTTTTATAGGCCTACTTCTGTTTTTGGTAAACAGTAGAATATTGTGCTTTACCAAAAGGATCTTGTCTCTTCTATGCACAAGATGCTTTCCCACAAGGATTTTGATATTACTCATGTACATTTTGAAAAATTGCGGTCTAGCATTTTTTAAATCTCTGTTTCAGCAGTGGGGTTCTCTTAGGTCGCCTGCCATTGCATTTCATTTCATTCAAATGTGGACTCATAGCTTGTGATGACAGTGATGCACCCTGAACCTGCAGGACAGTTTGAATTTCTTTGGAAATTGATTCGGGCTGCTTATACACCATTTGAACTATTCTGTGTTACAGCCTGTTATGGGCTAGTGGAACACACTAAACAATAAAGATAGTATAAGGTGCGTTCACAGCCCAGGGTCCACCGTGCAGAGATGTTACCTCCTGCTTGGTAATGGCAGATACAAGCACACACAGGTTACGCCATCCGATGTGTAAAAGGCGAACCCTGTTACTTCACAGGTTCGCTCTAACGTAATAAAAGCGCTAGTGACGTTGTCACAGGACTCAGCCCCAAGGACATGGGGATGGAGTCCCTCTAGACCCACAGGCGCACGGAGTCGCTACTGCGGCACCAGGGAAATACGCTTGTTGAGCGCTGTGCCCTGTTAGCTGTCACAGGGTGCAGCAGGTAGAAGCATACCGCACTAAGTGCGTACAGTGCAGCTCTGGCGGACACCACTAACCAGCCTAAGCTTAGGTCTGGAAAGAGCATTAGTCACGCTCGGTGCCGCTCAAATGGAAGCTGCTGTACACGCGGTACTGCAGTGCCTTAGGTAGGATGGCACAATGACACTAACTCTTGTGTATAGACTGGGAGCACATAGACTTTGCCACTACAAGGCACTGACTCTAACTCAGATAACCCTATAACATGCACAACCAAGCGAGGAGATCTTAATGAGTCAGTCACCAGATACATGCATCCATCTCCACACACACTAGAACATAAGTCTGTCTATACTAGCACATGGCTGTGCGGCCATGCGAGCCTTTTATATGCACAGCCTTCTGTGACCTACCTGATGGCCCAGTCGGGGCAGCAACAGGACCTGAGCATGTGACCTCAGAGCTCCAATGAGAGGTCAACCCACAAGCATGCTCAGTAGTCCGAAAGGAGGACTTAGTCCTTGGAGCTGCTTGCTGCTGACCAGTGTGGATTGCTATAGCTGGACCAAGGGTGGCAGCAGCAAGTAAACCATCAGTGCTAGCCTGTACAAGATGCTGGCATCAACGTCTTTGCTGAGCAGACTCCTCTGCGGTTGGGACTCAATGGGAGACTGCAGAAGGCAAGGCTCAGGATTCCTCCTGTGCAGAGGCAGGAACCCGACACCTAACGTTACCCCCCCTCCCCCTGAACCTTGCTACGCTCAAAGGCCGCAATAAGCAGTGGAGCACAGATGTTCTCCACAGGCTCCCAGGTCTGATCCTCTGGGCCATGACCCTTCCAGTCCACCAGATAATACTTTGTGCCACACACCACCTGGCACCCCACAATGGCCTTTACCTCTTACTCATCTGAGGAGGAGCCTGATGTCCCAGCAGATGACTCGGAGAACCGGGACATGTGAACGAGCTTAAAGTGGGATATGTGGAAGGTGTCGGTGATACTCAGGTGTGGAGGAAAGGCCAGCCGGTAGACCACAGGGTTGACCTGTTCAAAGACTTTGAAGGGACCTATGTAGCGAGGCGTGAACTTAGTGGACTTGACATGCAGCCTGATGTTATGGGCGCCAGGGGCAAAGGTCGGAGCAGGGAGCCAGTGTGTGTCCGCGGAGACCCTCATTCTCTCCTTGGAGGCCCAGATGGCATCCTGAGTGCCGTCCCAAATATCACGTGCCTCCAACCCCCAGTCTGCCACCCTAGAGTCGATGGAAGACACTGGCATGGGCACAGGGACGCGCAGATGCTGGCCATAATTAAGGAGGACTAGGGTCTGGCCGGTGGAATCGGCCACAGAGTTGTTCAAGGCGAATTCCGCCCAAAGTAGCAAGGATGCCCTGTCATCCTTCCTGGCCAAGACAAGGGCGACCGGAGCCACGGTCCTCAGGCTCTCAGATGGGACAATCAGCTGAGGCTCTGCCTCTTCCTCCTCTGATGACACCACAGAGTGAGAGAGGGCATCGGCTCAGATGTTCTTCTCACCGGAAAGGAAATGAAGGGTGAAGTGGAACCGGGAGAAGAATAGGGACCATCTGGCCTGGCGAGAATTTAGCCACTGGGCTGTCTGCAGATAGACCAAGTTTTTTTGGATCGTGAATACCTTGAAGGAGAACTGAGCCCACTCCAGGAGATGTCTCCACTCCAAGAAGGCCAACTTCATTGCTAGCAACTCCCTGTCCCCGATGGAATAGTTTTTCTCCGCCGAGGAAAAGGTTTTGGAAAAGAAGCAGGGCTGCTTCCGTTCATGCACATCCTTCTGGAGTAGGATGGCTCTGGCCCCAACGGAAGAGGCATCCACCTACAAGATGAATGGTTTATCTACATCAGGGCAATGTAGAATGGGAGCACCAGCAAAGTGGGTCTTGATGGAGGAGAAGGCCTTGGAGACCTGTTCTGACCACAACTTGGGGCTTGCTCCCTTCTTGGTGTTTGGGGAGGGCAACCAAGAGAGCTAGCAAGGTGGAGAAGTGGGGGATGAACTGGCGATAGTAATTATCGAACCCCAAAAAGCGCTGCACCGCTTTGAGAGAGTGGGGTTCCTGCCAGTCCATTATCGCCTGCAGCTTGGCAGGATCCATAGCCAAACCCTGGGCTGAGATGATATAGCCCAGGAAAGGCAAGGACTCCTGCTCAAACAGGCACTTCTCCAACTTGGCAAAGAGGGAGTTTGCTCGTAAGTGGTCAAAGACATTGCAAACCTCTCTCCGGTGGGAGTCCATATCTGGAGAGAAGATGATGATATCATTCAGATTTACCACCACTGAGGTGGAGAGCATATCGCAAAAGATATCATTCACAAGGTCTGGGAAGATGGCAGGGGCATTACAGAGCCCAAAGGGCATGACCAGATACTCATAATGGCCATCCCTGGTGTTAAAAGCCGTCTTCCATTCGTCGCCCTCACGGATGCGTATCAGGTTATAAGCCCCCCGCAGATCTAGCTTGGTGAAAACCATAGCTCCCCATAGCCTATCAAACAGTTCTGACTTCAGGGTCAGAGGGTACTTATTCTTAACGGTGATAGATTTAAGACCCCTGTAATTGATACAGGGACGTAGTTCTCCTTTCTTCTTCTGGACGAAGAAGAATTCCGCCCCCGCTGGTGACACTGACTTCTTAATGAATCCTCTTCCAGATTCTTCCTGATGTATTGAGATAAGGGGTAGACTCGACCCCGGGTAGGCTCAGTACCAGGCAAGAGGTCAATAGGACAGTCATAGGAGCGATGCAGTGGAAGGATTTCCGCCGCCTTTTTGGAGAACACATCTGCATACCGTTGATAGTGTTTGGGGAGAGAGGAAAGATCTGCAGGAACCTCAGTGGAGGCAACCTGAATGCACTCCCTCAGACATCTGCCCTCACAGGACTTACTCCAACAGGGAATTCTCCCTGAGGACCACTCTATATGGGGAGAGTGGCAATGCAACCAGGGGACCCCTAGGAGGACCTGATCAATACCTTTGGGCATAATAAGGAGAGATAACATCTCCCAATGGGAAGGAGACAGCGAGAGCCACAGTGGAGTAGACTGGTGGGTAATTTGTGAGGGTAGTGTTGCACCGTTCACCACTCTGATAGTGACTAGCTGAGGTAGCACAACCAAGTGGTTTGCGTGCCGTTGGGCGAAGGTTGATGACATAAAATTACCCTCCGCCCCGGAGTCCACGCAAACCTCCACCACCAGTGTGGAAGAGCCAAACTCAAGCATCCTCTTAAAGGACAGCTTGGAGGAAAACATCGCAGTACCTAGTAAGCCTCATTCCATAGTCACTAAACGCGAGCGTTTCCCTGCCGCTTGTGGGCACTTGTTGGCAAGGTGATCAGATTGCCGGCAGCGGTAACAGACGACGGGTGCCCGAGCTGACCGAAACTTGGATCCCGCGCGAGACACCTCCATGACCTCTTGGGACTCGGACACCTGATTGGAAGGTTCCAGAGGTCTATGAAAAGTGGGTGCCAACCTAAACTTCTGGCAAGACTGGGACCGCTCCAACCGTCGTTCCATAAAACGAAGGTCTATACGGGTGGAGACGGTAATGCGGCGGGAACCTTCCGTGGTGGCTAGGGTGTCCTTTACATGGTCAGCCAGCCCCCTCTAGAACACTGGAACGAGGACCTTGTCTGACCACTCCAGTTCAGAGGCCAGTGTCCGGAGCAGGATGACATAATGACTGACCAAGGACGAGCCATGGTCCCAAAAAGACCTGCTTCAGAGTACCCAGGAACTGCGAGGCACTCTGAACCACGTGATCTGCACATTCCCACAGCGGTGTGGCCCACTTCAAGGCCCTGCCCGACAGGAGGGAGATAACAAATCCCACCTTAGCCCGCTCGGAGGAGAATTGTGTAGCCAGCAGCTCTAGCTGTATAGTGTACTGGGTCACGAAACCCCTACAAGACGCACCATTGCCCGAGAACTTCTCAGGCAGTGGAAGGCGAGACAAAGTCAGGGCAGGGATGGCAGTGGACACGCGGGATACAGCCTCTGTGGCTGACCGAGCAGCGACCATGGCAAAATCCACAGCTGAGGTTGAGTGCTCGAGAGCCGAAAACCTGCCCTCCAGCTGCTTGACGTACCTCTGGAGTCGCCGCTCATCTGCCATTACTAGTCAGACTCTGGCGCTAGTATAATGTTAAGGGCTAGTGGAATGCACCAAACAATAAAGATGGTATAAGGTGTGTTCGCAGCCCGGGGCCCACTGTGCAGAGATGTTACCTGCTGCTTGGTAATGGCGGATACAAACACACATGGGTTACGCCACCCGGTGTGTAAAAGGCGAACCCTGTTACTTCACAGGGTCGTTCTAACATAAGAAAAGTGCTATTGACGTGGTCACAGGACTCAGCCCCAAGGACACAGGGATGGAGTCCTTCTAGACCCACAGGTGCATGGAGCCGCTACTGCGGCGCCAGGGAAAGATGCTTGTTGAATGCTGTGCCCTGTTAGCTGTCACAGGGTGCAGCAGGTAGACGCGTACTGCACTAAGTGTATACAGCGCAGCTCTGGCAGACGCCACTAACCAGCCTTAACTTAGGTCTGGAACGCGCATTAGTCATGCACGATGCTGCTCAAGTGGAAGCTGCTGTACACGTAGTACTGCAGTGCCTTAGGTAGGATGGCACAATGACACTAAACTCTTGTGTATAGACTGGGAGCACTTGTGGAAACATAGACTTTGCCATGACAAGGCGCTGACTCTAACTCAGATAACCCTATAACATGCACAACCAAGGGAGGATATCTTAATTAGGGTGGTTTCACACTAGCGCTTTTTAAGCGCACGCACGGCCGGGGTAGCTCCGCCCCCGAGCCGGCTCTCTGCCCGGCGTGCCCGCCCCTTGCTTGTAGCGCCGCCTCCTAGCGCACAGCGGCGCCTGCGATCGGCGCACCCTATCTTTAGCATAGGGTGCGCAGATCGTGCGCAGGCCGTGCGCTAGTTGCGCTTTGACCTGCGCTGCGCACTTTTGACGGTGCGCCGTGCGCGCCAAAATCAGAAAAGTTTGATTTTGGCGCGCACGGCGCACCGTCAAAAGTGCGCAGCGCAGGTCAAAGCGCAACTAGCGCACGGCCTGCGCACGATCTGCGCACCCTATGCTAAAGATAGGGTGCGCCGATCGCAGGCGCCGCTGTGCGCTAGGAGGCGGCGCTACAAGCAAGGGGCGGGCACGCCGGGCAGAGAGCCGGCTCGGGGGCGGAGCTACCCCCGGCCATGCGTGCGCTTAAAAAGCGCTAATGTGAAACCAGCCTAAGACAGTCACCAGACACATGCATCCATCTCCACACACACAAGAACATAAGTCTGACTATACTAGCGCATGGCCGTGTAGCCATTCAAGCCTTTTATAGGCACAGCCTTCCATGACCTTCCTGATCGCCCAATCGTGGCATCAACAGGACCTGAGCATGTGACCTCAGAGCTCCAATGAGAGGTCGACCCACGAGCTTGATCAGTTGTCCAAAAGGAGTACTTAGTCCCTGGAGCTGCTCGCTGTTGACTAGCGTGGATTGCTATAGCTGGATCAGGGGTGGCAGCAGCAAGCAAACCAACAGTGCTAGGCTGAGCAAGATGCCGGGGTTGACATCTTTGCTGAGCAAACTCCTCTGCGGTCGGGACTGAATGGGATACTGCAGAAGGCAAGGCTCAGGATTCCTCCTGTGCAGAGGCAGGAACCCGACGCCTAAGACAGCCTTTCATAAATTTTTCTCTGCCATCCACATCCAGGGAGATTAGCTATAGCGCCATGGATTGTAAACTTCTTGAATTCCTTTGTGAAAGTCACTGGCAAAGCGCACATCAGGAAGTTAGCAGTGGTCTGAGGTATGTAATATTTTACCATATATATCATGCCCTGTATGAATATAATTGTTCATTTTCTCATTTTTGTGATATACTGACAGCTTCTCATAGCTTGATGTCTAAACATGTGGTCATACACTCTGATTTGGGTGGTGTGATACATCATTATTACTCTGATACTTACCTTGAGGGTTTTCTGACAGCACTATTGCACTTTATTCATATATTGGCATACCCCTTAGAAGCATTATGCCTGATATTCTGCATTTTTATATCCTCTGCTATATTTGTCCTTTGTATTCTTGACTGTGTATGCATAGGTGTACCTTATATTAATTACCTATACTATTTTTACACACTAGGGCACTTTATTCATACAAGTGCTATTTGGAGTAGATATAGTACATTTATATATGTGATATAAATTTAATTTCCCTTGTGCCATCTGTGGCAATAATAGATATGTGCATGATGTAATAACTAAATAAGACCCTCTTACCATATTTTTGTTTATGGTTCTTTTTACGCATTTTGTGGCACCTCTTCCTTGTTAGATTTATGTATATTTAATAAAGGTGAATTATAAGATTTCACTATTTGGGTTATGTATCTTTGTTTAGGTAACTGCTGTAACTTCTTGATTATGTTGCGCACTGTGGACAAAGGAACATCAAGATCTCTGGTGATGGACTTGTAACCTTGAGATTGCTGATATTATTCAACAATTTTGGTTCTCAAGTCCTCAGACAGTTCTCTTCTCTTGCTGTTCTCCATGCTTAAGGCCCCATCACACACAGCGATCTCGCTTGCGAGATCGCTGATTTTGTGACGCCACACGATCTCGCCAGCGAGATCGCTGTGTGTGACGGGGATCAATGACCGGCTCCCCGCCGGGTATCGCTGATCATGCTCGATCGGCCAGGGCCATTTTTGATCGCTGATCTCCCACTGGCCAACACGCATCGCTGCGTGTGTCAGTGAAAGACCAGTGATCAACGATGCTGGACGCTGGTTTCTAATGTAAACATCGGGTATCCAGGAGCCGCGGCTCTTGGATACCCGCTGTTTACATAGGAAACTGGCGCACACGCTGGTTTCCAAGGTAAACAGCGGGTATCCAGGAGCCGCGTGGCTCTTAGATACCCGATGTTTACCTTGGAAACCAGCGTGTACGCCGGTTTCGAAGGTAAACAGCGGGTATCAAAGAGCCGCGGCTCCTGGATACCCGATGTTTACATTAGAAACCAGCTTGCTTGCTGGTCCTGATCGCTGGATGGCCTGTCTATGTGACAGCTCACCAGTGATCAGCCAAACGATGTACCAGCGATCCCATCCATGTCGGATCGTTGGTGGGATCGCTGGGACATCGTTATGTGTAACAGGTAGTGTTGAGCTTTCCGATACCGCAAGTATCGGGTATCGGCCGATATTTGCCGTATCGGAATTCCGATACCGAGTACCGATACTTTTTTCGTATCGGATACCGGAATCGGAAGTCCAAAATGCAATGAGCCACTTTTGTGGCTCTGATTGGCTGCCGAAATGACGTCATCATGATGTGCTATCTGTGCGCATCATGATGCGCCGTCAGTTCGGGCCTTCGGGGGGGGCTGTGCCGACTGTCCGGGGGTCTGTACCGGCCTGCCGGTGGTCTGTGCAGGCTCCGGTGGTCTGTGCCAGCCGGCCGGGGGTGGTCTGTGCAGGCTCCGTTGGTCTGTGCCGGCCTGCCGGGGGGCTGTGCCGGCCTGCCGGTGGTCTGTGCAGGCTCCGCGGGTCTGTGCCGGCCTGCCGGTGGTCTGTGCAGGCTCCGGTGGTCTGTGCAGGCTCCGGGGGTCTGTGCAGGCATCGTCCGATGGGACTACAAGTCCCATCGGGCGATGCCTGCTACCATGACAGTGATTGACACATTAGCCAATGATGGGACAGTAGTAGTCCCATCATCCGGCTAATGTGTTGAATGTAAAAAAAAAAAAAAAAAATTACATGCTACATACATGCTACATACGTGCTACATACATACAGCATGCATACTACATATATACTACATGTAACATACATACTACATACATGCTACATACTACATGCATGCTACATACTACATACATGCTACATACATACTACATACATAATACATACAGTGGGGAAAAAAAGTATTTAGTCAGTCAGCAATAGTGCAAGTTCCACCACTTAAAAAGATGAGAGGCGTCTGTAATTTACATCATAGGTAGACCTCAACTATGGGAGACAAACTGAGAAAAAAAAATCCAGAAAATCACATTGTCTGTTTTTTTTTCATTTTATTTGCATATTATGGTGGAAAATAAGTATTTGGTCAGAAACAAGCAATCAAGATTTCTGGCTCTCCTCTTTCCTCCACTCATTACCTGTAGTAATGGCACCTGTTTAAACTTGTTATCAGTATAAAAAGACACCTGTGCACACCCTCAAACAGTCTGACTCCAAAACTTCACTATGGTGAAGACCAAAGAGCTGTCAAAGGACACCAGAAACAAAATTGTAGCCCTGCACCAGGCTGGGAAGACTGAATCTGCAATAGCCAACCAGCTTGGAGTGAAGAAATCAACTGTGGGAGCAATAATTAGAAAATGGAAGACATACAAGACCACTGATAATCTCCCTCGATCTGGTGCTCCACGCAAAATCCCACCCCGTGGGGTCAGAATGATCACAAGAACGGTGAGCAAAAATCCCAGAACCACACGGGGGGACCTAGTGAATGAACTGCAGAGAGCTGGGACCAATGTAACAAGGCCTACCATAAGTAACACACTACGCCACCATGGACTCAGATCCTGCAGTGCCAGACGTGTCCCACTGCTTAAGCCTGTACATGTCCGGGCCCATCTGAAGTTTGCTAGAGAGCATTTGGATGATCCAGAGGAGTTTTGGGAGAATGTCCTATGGTCTGATGAAACCAAACTGGAACTATTTGGTATAAACACAACTTGTCGTGTTTGGAGGAAAAAGAATACTGAGTTGCATCCATCAAACACCATACCTACTGTAAAGCATGGTGGTGGAAACATCATGCTTTGGGGCTGTTTCTCTGCAAAGGGGCCAGGACGACTGATCCGGGTACATGAAAGAATGAATGGGGCCATGTATCGTGAGATTTTGAGTGAAAACCTCCTTCCATCAGCAAGGGCATTGAAGATGAAACGTGGCTGGGTCTTTCAACATGACAATGATCCAAAGCACACCGCCAGGGCAACGAAGGAGTGGCTTCGTAAGAAGCATTTCAAGGTCCTGGAGTGGCCTAGCCAGTCTCCAGATCTCAACCCTATAGAAAACCTTTGGAGGGAGTTGAAAGTCCGTGTTGCCAAGCGAAAAGCCAAAAACATCACTGCTCTAGAGGAGATCTGCATGGAGAAATGGGCCAACATACCAACAACAGTGTGTGGCAACCTTGTGAAGACTTACAGAAAACGTTTGACCTCTGTCATTGCCAACAAAGGATATATCACAAAGTATTGAGATGAAATTTTGTTTCTGACCAAATACTTATTTTCCATCATAATATGCAAATAAAATGAAAAAAAAAACAGACAATGTGATTTTCTGGATTTTTTTTTCTCAGTTTGTCTCCCATAGTTGAGGTCTACCTATGATGTAAATTACAGACGCCTCTCATCTTTTTAAGTGGTGGAACTTGCACTATTGCTGACTGACTAAATACTTTTTTTCCCCACTGTATATACTACATGCATGCAACATACATACAACATATATACTACATGCATGCAACATGCATACTATATATATACTATATATACTACATGTAACATACATACTACATATATACTACATGCAACATGCATACTACATACATGATACATACATGCTACATACATACTACATACATAATACATATATACTACATGCATGCAACATACATACAACATATATACTACATGCATGCAACATGCATACTACATATATACTACATGTAACATACATACTACATATATACTACATGCATACTACATACATACTACATACATGCTACATACATACTACATACATACACTACATGCATGCAACATACATACTACATATATACCACATGCATGCAACATGCATACTACATATATACTGCATATATACTACATGCATGCAACATACATATATACTACATACAATACATACATATAGACATACAGTACATATAACATAGAGTACATACTCACCGTCACTTGTCACTTTGATCCCCGAAGCCATTGTCACCTGAGGAATAAATATCAAAATAAAAAAACACCAATATACTTACCCCGATCCGCAGAAGTCCACGAAGGTCCCACGTCCATCTTGCGTGGAGAACAGCAGCATCAGCTGATGCTACCATTCTCTACCAGCTCCAGGAATACAATGACGGAAGGTAGGTATCCTTCCGCACTGTATTCCTCCACCACTGTAAAAAAAAGTCCCTAGTCTCACTTTATGCCATTGCTGCGTGGGAAATTCCCACGCAGCAATGGCATAAAGTGAGACTAGGGACTTTTTTTTTTTTAAGTAGAGAGTAGAGTACAGAGCTGGTAGAGAACGGTAGCATCAGCTGATGCTGCTGTTCTCCACGCAAGATGGACGTGGGACCCTCGTGGACTTCTGCGGATCGGGGTAAGTATATTGGTGTTTTTTTATTTTGATATTTATGTATGTAGTATGTATGTAGTATGCATGTAGTATATATGTAGTATGTATGTTACATGTAGTATATATGTAGTATGCATGTTGCATGCATGTAGTATATATGTTGTATGTATGTTGCATGCATGTAGTATATATGTATTATGTATGTAGTATGTATGTAGCATGTATGTAGCATGTATGTAGTATGCATGTTGCATGTAGTATATATGTAGTATGTATGTTACATGTAGTATATATAGTATATATATAGTATGCATGTTGCATGCATGTAGTATATATGTTGTATGTATGTTGCATGCATGTAGTATATATGTTGTATGTATGTTGCATGCATGTAGTATATATGTATTATGTATGTAGTATGTAAGTAGCATGTATGTAGTATGTAGCATGCATGTAGTATGTATCATGTATGTAGTATGTATGTTACATGTAGTATATATGTAGTATGCATGTTGTATGTATGTAGCATGTATGTAGCATGTATGTAGCATGTAAATTTTTTTTTTTTTTTTTTTTACATTCAACACATTAGCCGGATGATGGGACTACTACTGTCCCATCATTGGCTAATGTGTCAATCACTGTCATGGTAGCAGGCATGTAGTCCCATCGGACGATGCCTGCACAGACTACCGGAGCCTGCACAGACCACCAGCAGGCCGGCACAGCCTCCCGGCAGGCCGGCACAGCCCCCCGGAGCCTGCACAGACCACCGGCAGGCCGGCACAGCCCCCCGGCAGGTGGGCACAGACCACCGGAGCCTGCACAGACCCCCCGGCAGGCCGGCACAGCCCCCCGGCAGGCCGGCACAGACCACCGGAGCCTGCACAGACCCCCCGGCAGGCCAGCACAGCCCCCCGGCAGGCTGGCACAGACCACCGGAGCCTGCACAGACCCCCCGGCAGGCCGGCACAGCCCCCCGAAAGGCCCGTACAGACCCCAGAGAGGCTGTACAAGGCAAAAATAGGGTTTTTCTTATTCCGATACCGGAAGTCCCATAGACTTGAATGGGACTTCCGGTATCGGAATCGGCGATACCCAATATTTTTTTTAGTTCGGCCGATACCATCCGATCCGATACTTTTAAGTATCGGACGGTATCGCTCAACACTAGTAACAGGGCCTTTAGTGTGGCACACACAAACACAATGAAAAGATTGAGTCAACTTCTCCCCTTTTCATCTTGTTTCAGGTGTGATTTTCATATTGCCCATACCTATTACTTTCCACAGATGAGTTTGAACAATCTTCACAGGCTTCAAACAAAGTTGTTTGCTCACTAATTATGGAAAGGTGCCAACAATATTGCCTGGGTCATTTTGGGGGTTTTGTGCTAAATTTTGTCCAATTTGCCTTTTTCTCTTTTTTTGTGCCGTTCCAATGGATACAAAGGGAATAAACATGTGCATAACAAAACATGTGCAATTGCAATACATTTCTGGGATAAATACATAATGTTCTGGAACAATTTCAAGGATTCAAACACTTTTGGCCATGACTGTATATATATATATATACAATATTTATATGTGTGTATTGTGGTGTGACAGGTGATCGCGTGATTAATGGGAGATATGTCACATGGAGGGATGCTCCCTGCGATGCAACCCGGAGTATTTTGCCTATAGTATACATGAGCACTAAAGATGTCATTTAGTGCACTGGGTGTGGATTGTACTCCGTTTTGCCTGAAGATATGTGTATGTTCAGGACCTGTGGTGAAGTCCTGACCATGTGACCAGCTCATGTGATCCATACCTCACCTATGGGTGTGGTTACAGGCTATGTAATTGAGGTGTTTAGCACATGTGAGGGAGACTGTGAGGGAGTCTGTCAGAGGGTGGACAGACTTCCATGTGTCCAGGTGGGACACTACAGAAAGTGGTCTGTGTTCCAAGGAAGGAGAAGCCTTCCTGTGTCTGCGGCTGCAGATAGAGCGCTGCTCTGGACATTGCCCTGGCCTGTGTGTGCACAGGACCTGAGGGAACACAGCCCAGCTAAGGACTGTTTATGTGCTGTCTATGGTTTATGGAGTAATAAACCCTGTGAAATTTTAAAGGAACGTGCCTCATGTTTGTCTCCCGCTGCACCTAAGCGAGTCGAATCCTTACAATTGGTGACAGACTGCGGACAGCGATTCCCAGGAGCACAGACGGTCTGAAAAATCATGAGTAATGCTGACCGAGGTCAGAGGAAATGACTGTATGGAGATTTGTGGGATGCCTATGAGGAGAAGAGGTACCCGAGAACCTGTGTGGCTGACTTCAGCAGGTAACGGACAGGAATCCGTGTTGCACTGACCAGAGTCAGTGAGAGACTGTGCAAGTGTTTTTTTTGTGGTTTTTTTATCTTTGAGGGTGACAAGCGGCTTCCAGTGGATCAGCGCGTCCACAAAGACGGCGCAGCAGGAGCTGCAGAGACACCAGCAGCTGCTTGTGAGTGACAGCAGGAGCTGAGGCAGTGCCAGAAGGAAGTGGTGTTGTGCTTTAAGGGCCAGTTCCAGAAAAAGGCATAAACTGTACTGTGTGAACTGTGGCCTAAGAAGTTCTGCAGGACAGACATGGGGAGATCCCGAAAAGGGGTGGAGTCCCAAAAGGGGGCGGTGGCCCAAATCGGGGTGGTAGCCCGAAAAGGGGTGGAGTCCCAAAAGGGGCGGTGTCCCAAATCGGGGTGGTAGCCCAAAAAGGGGTGGAGTCCCAAAAGGGGGCGGTGGCCCAAATTGGGGTGGTAGCCCAAAAGGGGTGGAGTCCCGGGAGGGGGCGGCAACCGAAAGCGGGGTGGTGGTCCAGAAAGGGGCCAAGTTTGAAGAAATGACAGCACTGGGTGACTCAGTAGGTATGTCTGGAGTACCGCAGTGTATGTGCAGGTCTTTTTCAGAATGTGGAATATCCTTTCCGGGTAGTAATGACGGGCCACAGATGTGTACAGTGATGCTGCACCGGGAAGGAGCCTTTGGTCGGCTGGACTCAGAGAGTCAGGTGACTGACAGGAACGCCTCTCGTTTTCTCTCTGTCCGAGAAAAACGTCAGGGTTCGCTGTAAACACGGGGTCACGGTGAACTATGCAGTGGACCGAGTAGTGTTTGAGGGGACCAAAGATGGTGAGTGCCAAGGTGGAGGGATACCACAGGACTTAGTCTATGCCTGGGAGAGGGGCTGGGACTTTGTTTTGTTTGGTGACGTTTGGTCGGACGATGGAGATGCTTCGACTGTGGGGCCAGCGGACACTGAGTTAGTGACGGCTCCTGACGTGGACAGGTCAGAGGTAGAACTGATCGGAAGGAGAAGGACATCTGCCCAACTTACGGACCTGACGTCTCGTGACATGACGGATGGTGGGCTGGGAGATGAGACGACTGTGAGTAGCTCGGTCAGTGAACCGACACTACAGTGCCCCTTCTGGCTGGATGGAGAACGGGTGATGGGATTGTTAGACCCTGGGAGTCCGGTATCTGTGCTAAGAACCACTCCTGGACGTTCTGTGTCGCCTGAGACGGTGACAAGAGTGAATGGCTTTGGTGGGGACGATAAAGAACTTTTGACAGCATACCTCTACATTGACACGACTGAGAGTTCCACGTACCATGTAGTGACAGTAGACCCAGACTTACAGTATACTATGGTAATAGGGTGGGACTTAGAAGCCCTGTGGGACTGGTGGACAAAAGGAGAAGTGTCTGTTGATATAATGTGTATGGGAGGTAATGGTGTGAAAAGTCCACCCCCTAAAGTTGACAGTCCTAAGTTAAGCATGACCAGAGAGAACAGTGCGTCGGTCCCACTTACGGACATGATGTCACCTGACGTGTACCACAGGGGGACTGATAGTGGTGTGGTAATTAACAAGAGTGGACCTGACACCAGAGCAGAGACCAACATGAGCGTTTCCCATATGGTGGGGTGTGACACAGGTACCAGGCGTGACTGTAATATGTTATTGCCAGTAGCAACCACTAGGGCTGAAGACAGTGTTTGTCAGACAGAAGCACGAACCCAGTGTAATGACAGTTTGCACCAGGTAGAAGTGCACCTACGAGACTTGAAGCAAGGGCGCGAAGAGATGTGTCAGCAGCTGGCGAGGGAGTGTCTGAAGGTGGCGAGTCTGGAAGTCGCCAACTCCGCACAGGTGGAGCGGCTGCACCACCTAGAGTCTGAGCTCTTGGTAGGCAAGGCACTGAGACAAGTGACTGAGCACAGAGTGGATGAGCTGGAGAAGGAAGTCTCTGAGCTCAGAGGTCACCTGTCAGCGTGTAAAACCATGAACAAGACCCTGTTGGAAGATATGGAGGTACTCAGAGAGGCCCAAGAGAAGCATCAACAGGAGATTCTCAGGAGAGAGGATGAGCGTCGCTACCTGGCAGAGGAGCGAGATAAAGTTCTGCAAGAACTCAGTGGAGTAGTAAAAGGTCTTCTGCAGGAGAAGTGGATGGGCGAAGACGTACAGCGGCCGTGCCCGACTGATAGCAAGGCAGAACTGCCAAAACCCATCTTGGAAAAGGGTCCTGAAGACTGTAAATCTCAGGAAGATGGTGAGCCAAGGGCTGCACAAGACAGTCATCCGATCGTGACAGATATCTTGAGGGAAGTGTCCGTAGGGAACCCAGAGCCATCTGTCCAGGATGAGAGCAAGTCCACGACCTTCAAGGTTGTAATTGATGTACCAGAGGACATGCAGGAATCCTGTGCTGAAGAAGGTGTGCATGAGGCCTTTAGGAAGGCTATAGAAGCATGTAGTGTGATCTGGGCACCAGAGATGAAGCAGCTGGTCATACTGTCATCTAAGGAAGTCACAAGGAAGCGCTTTACTATCCTGAGGGATATGCATCTACAATGCCTCCGCACAAGGCAGATGATCCTGTTGGAAAAAAAAGAAGCCGCTCGATGTCTAGAGTGTGCGAGGAAAGTTCAAAGTCAGCAGGGCATTGCAGAAGACATCATTCAAGTGCCCGGAGGTCTGGTGAAGAAAGTCATCGGAAGATTTGGGAAAGTGATGCAGGACATGGTGAACAGGTCTGGCGTGATGAGAGTGTGGATTCCGGCTGATGACGAAGCTCAGGACAAGGGTGAAGATGAGATGGTTCCTTTCCTCGTTGTCGGGTCCATGGAGAGCCTTGGGAATATCCGGATGCTCCTGGAGTATCGCGTGTCATACCTGAAAGAAGTAGAGCAGCTAAGACTTGAGAGGAAGCAGATCAGTAGAGAGCTGGAGGAAATGGAAAGAAGATGGCCACCTCCTTCAACTCGCGGTATAGAAAGGCAAAGAGGTTCACTTAAGACTGGAAGTCCTCAAGCTGGAGATAAGAGAGTACATAGAGATAAATGGAAGGGCTGCTCTCGGGACCTTATAGACCTTAGGAGAAATGGCCAGCAGAGAGAGGACAGTAGGTGGCCTGATGGAAGAGGAAGTAGTGATGCCTCAGTTAGCTCACAGCTGAGTGACCTAGGCGGGAGACCCTGTAGAAGACGTGGTGACAAAGAGTCAGTCCAGACAAGAGGTATGGGGGCAAGGGAGTCGCAACACCATACTGACCGCCAGGGATGCGGGTGGTCTGACATGGGCCCATCTTTATCAAAGAGCAAGACAGAGTCGGATAAGGGACGCCTACTGAAGGGTTCACTAGCAGGGCCTGACTTTGATAGACGATTTGACTGGCAGAGACGACCGAGAAGGATCTCTGGTCAAGTAATAGAAAGTGCCAAGCCCCACGGCTTTAGGCAGAGGAGGGGGATATGTGGTGTGACAGGTGATCGCGTGGTTAATGGGAGATATGTCACATGGAGGGATGCTCCCTGTGATGCAACCCGGAGTATTTTGCCTATAGTATACATGAGCACTAAAGATGTCATTTAGTGCACTGGGTATGGATTGTACTCCGTTTTGCCTGAAGATATGTGTATGTTCAGGACCTGTGGTAAAGTCCTGACCATGTGACCAGCTCATGTGATCCATACCTCACCTATGGGTGTGGTTACAGGGCTATGTAATTGAGGTGTTTAGCACATGTGAGGGAGACTGTGAGGGAGTCTGTCAGAGTGTGGACAGACTTCGATGTGTCCAGGTGGGACACTACAGAAAGTGGTCTGTGTTCCAAGGAAGGAGAAGCCTTCCTGTGTCTGCGGCTGCAGATAGAGCGCTGCTCTGGACATTGCCCTGGCCTGTGTGTGCACAGGACCTGAGGGAACACAGCCCAGCTAAGGACTGTTTATGTGCTGTCTATGGTTTATGGAGTAATAAACCCTGTGAAATTTTAAAGGAACGTGCCTCATGTTTGTCTCCCGCTGCACCTAAGCGAGTCGAATCCTTACAATTGGTGACAGACTGCGGACAGCGATTCCCAGGAGCACAGACGGTCTGAAAAATCATGAGTAATGCTGACCGAGGTCAGAGGAAATGACTGTATGGAGATTTGTGGGATGCCTATGAGGAGAAGAGGTACCCGAGAACCTGTGTGGCTGACTTCAGCAGGTAACGGACAGGAATCCGTGTTGCACTGACCAGAGTCAGTGAGAGACTGTGCAAGTGTTTTTTTTGTGGTTTTTTTATCTTTGAGGGTGACAAGCGGCTTCCAGTGGATCAGCGCGTCCACAAAGACGGCGCAGCAGGAGCTGCAGAGACACCAGCAGCTGCTTGTGAGTGACAGCAGGAGCTGAGGCAGTGCCAGAAGGAAGTGGTGTTGTGCTTTAAGGGCCAGTTCCAGAAAAAGGCATAAACTGTACTGTGTGAACTGTGGCCTAAGAAGTTCTGCAGGACAGACATGGGGAGATCCCGAAAAGGGGTGGAGTCCCAAAAGGGGGCGGTGGCCCAAATCGGGGTGGTAGCCCGAAAAGGGGTGGAGTCCCAAAAGGGGCGGTGTCCCAAATCGGGGTGGTAGCCCAAAAAGGGGTGGAGTCCCAAAAGGGGGCGGTGGCCCAAATTGGGGTGGTAGCCCAAAAGGGGTGGAGTCCCGGGAGGGGGCGGCAACCGAAAGCGGGGTGGTGGTCCAGAAAGGGGCCAAGTTTGAAGAAATGACAGCACTGGGTGACTCAGTAGGTATGTCTGGAGTACCGCAGTGTATGTGCAGGTCTTTTTCAGAATGTGGAATATCCTTTCCGGGTAGTAATGACGGGCCACAGATGTGTACAGTGATGCTGCACCGGGAAGGAGCCTTTGGTCGGCTGGACTCAGAGAGTCAGGTGACTGACAGGAACGCCTCTCGTTTTCTCTCTGTCCGAGAAAAACGTCAGGGTTCGCTGTAAACACGGGGTCACGGTGAACTATGCAGTGGACCGAGTAGTGTTTGAGGAGACCAAAGATGGTGAGTGCCAAGGTGGAGGGATACCACAGGACTTAGTCTATGCCTGGGAGAGGGGCTGGGACTTTGTTTTGTTTGGTGACGTTTGGTCGGACGATGGAGATGCTTCGACTGTGGGGCCAGCGGACACTGAGTTAGTGACGGCTCCTGACGTGGACAGGTCAGAGGTAGAACTGATCGGAAGGAGAAGGACATCTGCCCAACTTACGGACCTGACGTCTCGTGACATGACGGATGGTGGGCTGGGAGATGAGACGACTGTGAGTAGCTCGGTCAGTGAACCGACACTACAGTGCCCCTTCTGGCTGGATGGAGAACGGGTGATGGGATTGTTAGACCCTGGGAGTCCGGTATCTGTGCTAAGAACCACTCCTGGACGTTCTGTGTCGCCTGAGACGGTGACAAGAGTGAATGGCTTTGGTGGGGACGATAAAGAACTTTTGACAGCATACCTCTACATTGACACGACTGAGAGTTCCACGTACCATGTAGTGACAGTAGACCCAGACTTACAGTATACTATGGTAATAGGGTGGGACTTAGAAGCCCTGTGGGACTGGTGGACAAAAGGAGAAGTGTCTGTTGATATAATGTGTATGGGAGGTAATGGTGTGAAAAGTCCACCCCCTAAAGTTGACAGTCCTAAGTTAAGCATGACCAGAGAGAACAGTGCGTCGGTCCCACTTACGGACATGATGTCACCTGACGTGTACCACAGGGGGACTGATAGTGGTGTGGTAATTAACAAGAGTGGACCTGACACCAGAGCAGAGACCAACATGAGCGTTTCCCATATGGTGGGGTGTGACACAGGTACCAGGCGTGACTGTAATATGTTATTGCCAGTAGCAACCACTAGGGCTGAAGACAGTGTTTGTCAGACAGAAGCACGAACCCAGTGTAATGACAGTTTGCACCAGGTAGAAGTGCACCTACGAGACTTGAAGCAAGGGCGCGAAGAGATGTGTCAGCAGCTGGCGAGGGAGTGTCTGAAGGTGGCGAGTCTGGAAGTCGCCAACTCCGCACAGGTGGAGCGGCTGCACCACCTAGAGTCTGAGCTCTTGGTAGGCAAGGCACTGAGACAAGTGACTGAGCACAGAGTGGATGAGCTGGAGAAGGAAGTCTCTGAGCTCAGAGGTCACCTGTCAGCGTGTAAAACCATGAACAAGACCCTGTTGGAAGATATGGAGGTACTCAGAGAGGCCCAAGAGAAGCATCAACAGGAGATTCTCAGGAGAGAGGATGAGCGTCGCTACCTGGCAGAGGAGCGAGATAAAGTTCTGCAAGAACTCAGTGGAGTAGTAAAAGGTCTTCTGCAGGAGAAGTGGATGGGCGAAGACGTACAGCGGCCGTGCCCGACTGATAGCAAGGCAGAACTGCCAAAACCCATCTTGGAAAAGGGTCCTGAAGACTGTAAATCTCAGGAAGATGGTGAGCCAAGGGCTGCACAAGACAGTCATCCGATCGTGACAGATATCTTGAGGGAAGTGTCCGTAGGGAACCCAGAGCCATCTGTCCAGGATGAGAGCAAGTCCACGACCTTCAAGGTTGTAATTGATGTACCAGAGGACATGCAGGAATCCTGTGCTGAAGAAGGTGTGCATGAGGCCTTTAGGAAGGCTATAGAAGCATGTAGTGTGATCTGGGCACCAGAGATGAAGCAGCTGGTCATACTGTCATCTAAGGAAGTCACAAGGAAGCGCTTTACTATCCTGAGGGATATGCATCTACAATGCCTCCGCACAAGGCAGATGATCCTGTTGGAAAAAAAAGAAGCCGCTCGATGTCTAGAGTGTGCGAGGAAAGTTCAAAGTCAGCAGGGCATTGCAGAAGACATCATTCAAGTGCCCGGAGGTCTGGTGAAGAAAGTCATCGGAAGATTTGGGAAAGTGATGCAGGACATGGTGAACAGGTCTGGCGTGATGAGAGTGTGGATTCCGGCTGATGACGAAGCTCAGGACAAGGGTGAAGATGAGATGGTTCCTTTCCTCGTTGTCGGGTCCATGGAGAGCCTTGGGAATATCCGGATGCTCCTGGAGTATCGCGTGTCATACCTGAAAGAAGTAGAGCAGCTAAGACTTGAGAGGAAGCAGATCAGTAGAGAGCTGGAGGAAATGGAAAGAAGATGGCCACCTCCTTCAACTCGCGGTATAGAAAGGCAAAGAGGTTCACTTAAGACTGGAAGTCCTCAAGCTGGAGATAAGAGAGTACATAGAGATAAATGGAAGGGCTGCTCTCGGGACCTTATAGACCTTAGGAGAAATGGCCAGCAGAGAGAGGACAGTAGGTGGCCTGATGGAAGAGGAAGTAGTGATGCCTCAGTTAGCTCACAGCTGAGTGACCTAGGCGGGAGACCCTGTAGAAGACGTGGTGACAAAGAGTCAGTCCAGACAAGAGGTATGGGGGCAAGGGAGTCGCAACACCATACTGACCGCCAGGGATGCGGGTGGTCTGACATGGGCCCATCTTTATCAAAGAGCAAGACAGAGTCGGATAAGGGACGCCTACTGAAGGGTTCACTAGCAGGGCCTGACTTTGATAGACGATTTGACTGGCAGAGACGACCGAGAAGGATCTCTGGTCGAGTAATAGAAAGTGCCAAGCCCCACGGCTTTAGGCAGAGGAGGGGGATATGTGGTGTGACAGGTGATCGCGTGGTTAATGGGAGATATGTCACATGGAGGGATGCTCCCTGTGATGCAACCCGGAGTATTTTGCCTATAGTATACATGAGCACTAAAGATGTCATTTAGTGCACTGGGTATGGATTGTACTCCGTTTTGCCTGAAGATATGTGTATGTTCAGGACCTGTGGTAAAGTCCTGACCATGTGACCAGCTCATGTGATCCATACCTCACCTATGGGTGTGGTTACAGGGCTATGTAATTGAGGTGTTTAGCACATGTGAGGGAGACTGTGAGGGAGTCTGTCAGAGTGTGGACAGACTTCGATGTGTCCAGGTGGGACACTACAGAAAGTGGTCTGTGTTCCAAGGAAGGAGAAGCCTTCCTGTGTCTGCGGCTGCAGATAGAGCGCTGCTCTGGACATTGCCCTGGCCTGTGTGTGCACAGGACCTGAAGGAACACAGCCCAGCTAAGGACTGTTTATGTGCTGTCTATGGTTTATGAAGTAATAAACCCTGTGAAATTTTAAAGGAACGTGCCTCATGTTTGTCTCCCGCTGCACCTAAGCGAGTCGAATCCTTACAATATATATATATATATATATGTATATAAGAACAAATAGGCCAAAATAGAACTTTTTGGTATCAACTCCACTTGCCGTGTTTGGAAGAAGAAGAAGGATGAGTACAACCCCAAGAACACCATAACAACTGTTAAGCATAGTGGGGGAAACATCATACTTTGGGGGTGCTTTTCTGCAAAGGGGACAGAATGACTGTACAGTATTGAAGGGAGGAGAGCTGAGGTCTTGCATCGTGAGATTTTGGGGAACAACATCCTTCCCTCAGTAAGAGCCTTAAAATAAAAATGTGTTGTGACTGGGCCTTTCAGCATGACAATGACAAGAAACACACAGTCACAGGACAACTAAAGACTGACCCTGCAAGAAGCATTTCTAGATCCTGAAGTGGCCTAGCCAGTCTCCAGACCTGAACCCAATAGAAAATCTTTGGAGGGAGCTGAAACTCAATGCTGCCCAGTGACAGCTCCAAAACCTGAAAAATCTGGAGAAGATCTATACTGTATGGAGGAGTGGGCCAAAATCCCTGCTGCAGTGTGTGCAAACTTAATCAACAACTACAGGAAACATCTGACCTCTGTAATTGCAAACAAAGGTTTCTGCACCAAACGTTAAGTTCTGTTTTTCTATTGTATCATATATTATTTTATGCAATAAACTGCAATTTAATTATGCATAAATCATACAATGTGATTTTCTGGATCTTCTCTAAAGATTCTGTCCGCAAATTGAAGTGTACCTACGATAAAAATTATAGACTTCAGCATTGTTTGTATTTGGGAAAACTTGCAAAATCGTCAGTGCATCAAATATTTATTTATTTTTTAGGGTTAAAGCAAATTAGTATATTATTGCTATTTACATTACTTCTTTTAATCTCATCATTAGCAATCTCTTGATTAGTTTTATAGAGATTGCTGCAGTTTGCTTCTCAGCAGTTCAATTTACTGACAAGAAAAAAGAAAATAAACTAAAATGAAAAATTAAATAGCAATAATTAGGCAATATGGTCACTTCCCTTCATTCCTCAGCACATATTTACTTCTAATATGCATTTCATGAATAGTTAAATGTGAAAATATATTTCTTTAGAGAAGTAATGTGCAAGTATCTTGAGCTAAATCATTCCTGCAGTTTTATTGAAAACAGCTCAATGAGCGCCATATGCATGAGAAGAATTTATATTCATCTAGTTAGTTTGGGGCAAGGGCCAAGTAGCTTGTCATTACTGAGATCAGTGTGGTATGACAGGATTGTGGAGAGCAAATTATATGGTTACAGATGAACACTAAAACTGAGCTTCCTGGCAAAGTGATTTATACCACTTTCAATAGAAGGAGAAATATTCGTGAAGCACTAAAAATGTCTTGCGACATGAAAGACATGAAAGGGAAATTAAAGGATACATTTCAAATTGATCCTGAAAAAGCATTGATCTGCCGAGAATTCACTTCCTACTTTTCACTTTAATACAACAGTGTCAGATTTCAATCCTTCCTGCATTATCTGAGCTTATTGTCAGGTTTAAAAAGTTTTCTCATGAAACAAAATTCCAATGATGTAAGTGCTGCAAAATGTACAGAAAAAAAATACTAAAATAAGTTATGCATTCCTTAGAAGGCATCATGTAAACCAAGACAAACCCACATTAAAGTCTCTGCAATGTCTAAATGGTCACTAGTGTTGAGCGATACCACCCGATATTGAAAAATATCGGATCGGATTGGATCGGCCAATATCAAAAAAGTATCAGGTATCGCCGATTCCGATCCCGGAAGTCCCGTTCAAGTCAATGGAACAGAAATATCGGAATTAAAAAAAATACCTTTCTTTCCTTGTAGGTTAATTCTACATGAAGAAAAACAACTAATAATAATGTAGAATGTATTGTGGGAGGTGTAGGAGACAGTAAAGCCATAGAGGTTTAGCCCAATCAAATGGAATAGCAGGAATTAATTTTTTTTTTTAAAGACGTTCGGAGTTACAAAGATATTACCTATGATAACCTCTTTTATATTTTGTCAGATATGTATGTTTCACTACTTCCATGCTCTTAACCTTCTTTTTTACTTCTCCAACACTTTCTCCTTCATGATCCTCAGCAGCAGCAGCATCTTTTTCATCAACTTCTTCTTCACCTTATTCATCTTCTTCTTCTTCACCTTCTTCCTATTATTCTTTTTTTGTACATTATTCATATTCTTCTTATTCAACGATTATTCTTCTTCATATTCTACTTCTTCATCTTCCTCCTATTCTTCTTCTTCATCATATTCTTATTTGTGACAGGCATTCCTGTAGTTGTTATCTATAAAAGTTTGAAGATTACACCTTCCGTTCTGCCTGTCACAAAAGATTTACAACAGGATTTGTCCGCGTTCAGTTTGGCCTGCAGCAGCAGCCATTTTAAAGGGGCACCACGAGGTGGAACGGACTCACCCCCATACACTGCTTAGTCTTCTTCTGCTTATAATTTAGATAATATTTTTTGCTCTAATTTTTAGTCTTATGCTTAATGTTCTTCTGCTTTTGGTTCTTCTGCTTTTTGCTCTTCTGCTTCTTCGTCTTCTGTCTCTTGTTGTCCTGCATCTTGGTGGTTGTCTTCATGTTCTTTGTCCTCTTGGTCATCTTCTTCAGGGTCATCTTTTTGGTCTGCTTCGGTGTGGTCTTCAGGGTCGTCGTCAGGGAGATCCAGAGTGAGAACCGTGGACTTGGAAAAGTAGCAGAAGGTACAAGAAGGCTGAGGAACTGCCGAGAGCCAGCTGACGGTACTGGAACCCGGATGGGTGCAGAAGGAACAAGAGCAAATGGAACTAGTGAGGACCAGCTGATGGTGCTGGAACCCGGAGGGGGAGCAGAAGGAACAAGAGAAAATGGCACAACCGTGGACCAGCTGACGGTGCTGGAACACGGTTAATAAGCAGGAGGTACCTGTGCTACAAAGCACTACCAAGGACCAGCTGAAGTTGCTGGAACTCGGATACCGAGAAGGAGGCACCTAGGCCAAAGGCACTGCCGAGAACCAGCCGACGGTGCTGGAACCCAGATGGGTAGCACAATGTACCCATAATAAACAAAGTTGCAAGGCCGTGAGCAGGACGCAGTTACCGAAACCCACAGTCCAACAGGGGGTGCTTGCCCTATTGGCACTACGGAACCAGCCTTTATTACCAGAACCCGCAGCCCACTTAGGAAGCACCGAAACTGCAGGCACCATAGACTCGGCTAACCCGACCGCAACACGACAAGACAACGTATTGGTGGCAAAGTGACGTTGACAATCCCCGGAAACAGCAGGCGTGCTGGAACCAGGCTGGGCACGAGGGAGAACCCATGCCAAAGACACTTCTGAGCAGCAACTGGCAATGTTGGAGCCCAGGGTCAATCATGCAGCAGGCTGAGGCCTACTTGGAGCGAGTAGTAAATAAGATGTAGTGTGATTTTGGAGGCAGCAGGAGACTTTGTTGTCCACACAGCAGGGGAGCAGCTGGCATTACTGAACCCCACTAACACTGGAGCATGTGTGTTTCTCTGTGCAGACGGCACTTCCGAGCAACAGCTGGCTGTGTTGAAGCCCAGGATCCATCATGGAGCAGGCTGAAGCCTACTTGAAGCAAGTTTTATATCGGTTGTACACTACTACTGAATGTAACCGTGCTCCACTTAGGCCTCTGGCTCTACTGTCTCTAGTATTTCCCCTGGCCTTCAACCCCGCCAGTTGCTGCTCTGAAGTGGCATCTGCACAATCCACACTTGTTCCTGGATTACAGGGGCTCAGTCATGTCAGTTGATCCCCTGATGTGTGTCCGGCAAGGTCTCCTGCTCTGTCCACATTCCCACTACTAGTAATGGGAATGTGGACAGAGCAGGAGACATTGCCGGACACACATCGGGGGATCAACTGACGTTACTGAGCCCCTGTAGCACAGAAAGAAGTGTGGATTGTGCAGACGCCACTTCAAAGCAGCAACTGGCAGGGTTGGAGGCCAGGGGAAATACTAGAGACAGTGGAGCCAGAGGCCTAAGTGGAGCACGGTTAAAAATCAGTAGTAGTGTGACTGTGTAGGCAGCAGGAGACTTTGCCATCCACACAGCAGGGGAGCAGCTGGCGTTACTGAACCCCACTGACACATGAGCTAGTATTTCTCTTTGTGCGGATGGCACTTCCGAGCAACAACTGGCTGTGTTGAAGCCCAGGATCAATCATGGAGCAGGCTGAGGCCTACTTGGAGCGAGTAGAAAATAAGATGTAGTGTGATTTTGGAGGCAGCAGGAGACTTTGTCGTCCACACAGCAGGGGAGCAGCTGGCGTTACTGAACCCCACTAACACTGGAGCATGTGTTTTTCTCTGTGCAGATGGCACTTCCGAGCAACAACTGGCTGTGTTGAAGCCCAGGATCAATCAAGGAGCAGGCTGAGGCCAACTTGGAGCAAGTAGAAAATAAGATGTAATGTGCTTTTGGAGGCAGCAGGAGACTTTGTCGTCCACACACCAGGGGAACAGCTGACGTTACTGAACCCCACTAACACAGGAGCTAGTGTGTTTTTCTCTGTGAAGACTGCACTTCTGAACACCAACTGGTGTTGTTGGAGCCCAGGATCAAGCATGGAACAGGCAGAGGATTGATGGTTTTAGAATGTGGAGGCAGCAGGAGACATTGCCGTCCACACAGCAGGGGAACAGCAGATGTTACTGAACCCCACTAAGACAGGAGCTAGTGTGTTTTTCTCTGTGAAGACGGCACTTCTGAACACCAACTAGCGTTGTTGGAGCCCAGGATCAAGCATGGAGCAGGCAGAGGATTGATGGTTTTTGAATGTGGAGACAGCAGGAGACATTGCCGTCCACACAGCAGGGGAACAGCAGATGTTACTGAACCCCACTATCACAGGAGCTAGTGTTTTTCTCTGTGCAGATAGCACTTCCGAGCGACAACTGGCTGTGTTGAAGCCCAGGATCAATCATGAAGCAGGTGGAGGCCATCTTGCAGCAAGTTTTATATAGGTTGTAGACTACTACTGATTGTAACCGTGCTCCAATATGGCCTCTGGCTCCACTGTCTCTAGTATTTCCCCTGGCCTCCAACCCCGCCAGTTACTGCTCTGAAGTGGTGTCTGCACAATCCACACTTGTTCCTGAGTTACTGGAGCTCAGTCACGTCAGCTGATCCCCTGATGTGTGCCGGCAAGGTCTCCTGCTCTGTCCACATTCCCACTACTAGTAATGGGAATGTGGACAGAGCAGGAGACATTGCCGGACACACATCAGGGGATCAACTGACGTGACTGAGCCCCAGTAACACAGGAACAAGTGTTGATTGTGCAGACGCCACTTCAGAGCAGCAACTGGCAGGGTTGGAGGCCAGGGGCAATACTAGAGACAGTGGAGCCAGAGGCCTAAGTGGAGCACGGTTAAAAATCAGAAGTAGTTCGATATTGGAGGGAGCAGGAGACTTTGCCGTCCACACAGTAGTGGAGCAGATGACGTTACTGAACCCCACTAGCACAGGAGCTAGTGTTTTTCTCTGTGCAGATGGCACTTCTGAGCGACAACTAGCTGTGTTGAAGCCCAGGGATTACAGTTCAGGTGGTAGAAACATGAACACAACAGGAGACCTGGATACTGTTGCCAACCAATTACTGTATTTATTCTGGTAGAGGACTGGCAAATTCTGGCGAGATCCAGGCCTTGTTCATTTTCAGAAAAGTAAGCCGGTCAACGTTATCGGAGGATAGTCGCGTGCGACGGTCTGTTAGTACACCACCTGCGGCACTAAAGACGCGTTCCGATAATACACTGGCAGCAGGGCAAGCCAGCACCTCCAATGCATACTGGCTATGCTCTGGCCATGTATCCAGCTTTGAGACCCAAAACTTGAAGGGGGAAGAGCCATCTGGGAGTACACTGACAGGGCAAGACGTGTAGTCTGTCACCATCTGACGGAAACGTTGCCTCCTGCTGACTGGAGCCGTCTGTGATGGTGTAGACATTTGTGGCGGACACACAAAACTTTGCCACATTAGGGCCATAGTGGTCTTGCCTTGTGCTGAGGCGCTGCCTCTGCTCCCTCTTTGTGCCGAGCTTCCTTCACTGCCTCGACGCACAGAGCTGCTTTGTAAAGCACTAGCAGCACTGCTCTCGGGTGGAATGGAGAACATAATGGACTGCACCAGTGTGTCTTGGCACTCCCACAGTTTACGCTCCCGGTTCAACGGTGGTATGAGGCTTTGTAAAGTTGTCTCGGTAGCGAGGATCTAGGAGGGTGTACACCCAATAATCAGTCGTGTTGAGAATGTGGGCGATGTGGCGGTCGTTTCTCAGGCACTGCAGCATGAAATCAACCATGTGCTGCAGACTCCCACATGCCAAAGAAACGCTGTCCCCTGCTTGAGTCGTCATCTCTGCCTGCTCTGCATCACCACACCCTCGCTGTACATACTGACTAGAGCATTGTGTACCTCCCTCCTCTGGAGAGATGTCTTCCTCCTCCATTGACTCCTCCTCATCCTCCTCACAAAGTGTCCCCTGCCTAGGCCTTTGTGAGGAACCACGTAGCGCAGACTGTCCAGAAGCAGATGGCATTTGTGACTCCTCATCCTCCACCTCTTCCAAATCCTCCTCCCTTAGTGCTTGCAGTGTTTTTTGAAGCAGGCAGATAAGGGGGACAGTCATGCTGACTAGTGCATCATCTGCACTCGCCATCCGCGTGGAATCATCGAAGGCACGCAAAACGAGGCAGATGTCCTTCATAGAGGCCCACTCAGTGGTGCTGAAGTGTGACCGGCGCACAGTGCGACTTGTTTGCGCCTGATGCAGCTGGTACTCCATGACTGCTGCCTTCTGCTCACACAACCGCTCCAACATATGTAACGTTGAATTCCACCTGGTGGGTAGGTCACATATGATGCAATGTTCTGGAAGGCGTAATCAGCGCTGCAGAGCAGCAAGGCGCGATCTTCCCGTGCTGGAACGCCGCAAGTGAGCGCACTCTATGCGGACCTTGTGCAGCAGTGCATCAAGATCCGGATAGTCCCTCAGAAAGCTCTGCATGACCAAGTTCAACACATGTGCCAGACATGGGATGTGTGTGAGGTTGCCTAGGCCAAGAGCTGCCACCAGATTTCAGCCATTGTTACACACTACCAAGCCCGGCTGGAGATTCGCTGGCACAAACCACACGTCGCTCTCCTGCTTGATGGCATTCCAGAGCTCCTGCGCTGTGTGGCTTCGATTCCCCAAATAAATTAATTTGAGTACGGTCTGTTGACCTTTGGCCACGGCTGTGCTCATATCGGTCGTAACAGGCTCCTGCAGCGCTGTTTCTGAGGAACTTGAGTAGGAGGAGGAGTCAATGTGTAGAGACTGGATTCCTGCAATCCGTGGAGTTGGCAGAACACGTACAGCGCCACTCTCCAGATCTGTACCTGGCTCCACAACCTTAACCCAATGGGCAGTGAGGGAAAGGTATCGTCCCTGTCCATGGTTACTGGTCCACGCATCGGTGGTCAGGTGGACCTTGCTACTGACGACGTTTAGCAGCGCATGTTTTATTTTTCCCTCCACATGTTTTTGCAGGGCAAGGATGGCTTGCCTGCTGAAATAAAAGCGACTGGGCACGGTGTATTGTGGGACTGCCAATGCCATGAAGTTCCGGAAGGTGTCAGTCTCCACCAGCCTGAATGAGAGCATTTCAAGGGCCAGTAGTTTGACAATGCCAGCATTCAGACCCTGTGCTCGGGGATGGTTTGCCGAGTATGGCCTCCTTTTATCCCATGCCTGTGCTACCAATGGCTGTAGAGTGGCCTGGGAGTGTGAGGATGACTGGGAACGTGGTGCTGTGGGTAGAATGTCACTGGGTTTCCGGACAACAGAGCCAGAGGTTCTTCCTTGGCGATCCTGTGAGGAAGCCGAACTAGCTGTGTGTGAGCTGGAGGAAGAGGCCCCAACACGAGCTGAAGAGGTGGTAGGTGGTGCTGTACGTTGGCCTACGTCTTCAGTGTGTCTGTGTAACTCCACCTCGTGCTTTGTCCGCACATGTTTCCACATATTTGTGGTATTGAGGTTGCTGAAATTTTTCCCTCTTTTGACTTTCGGATGACACAGCTTGCATTTGATAAAGCAAATGTCATCTGCAAGTGTGTCAAAAAAGGACCAAGCACTGCAAGTCTTGGGAGCACCCGTTTTGGCTTTTGAAAGAGGAATGCTCCTAACGGGTGCCGAAGTGGAGGCTACATTCAACCAAGTCTGCCCCCTCCCTCTCCCTCCTGTTTTGGCCATTCAGGGAATCTCTTCCTCAGAGCTGCTCCCACCACCTTCCTGTTCTTCACGCCATGATGGGTCAAGGACCTCATCATCTACACTCCCCTCTTCAAACACCTGCTTCTCCTGGGTTGTCTCGCCAGCACCGTACGCACCAGAAAGTGGCACCTGAGTCTCGTCATCATCTGATGCGTACTGAGGTGTGCTGACCATAGGCACTGGCCCACCCGCCTCTTTAGATTCAGAGGGACAAAGCAGTTGCGCATCACTGCATACTCCCTCTTCTTCACATTCTTGAATGCTGCTTGGCTGTTGCCCTCTTTCCAAGCCAACAGATTCAGAGAACAGAAGTAGAGACTGTGATGGCTCCTGTCCAGGGCTCTCTGACTGCCTGGGCACTTTGGCAGGTGGTGAAGAGACAGATGGTTGCTCTTCAGTGCTCTGGCCCTGAGAGGACATGGAAGTCATTGAAGTCGATGCGTTAGCTGCCATCCATCCGACAACAGCTTCAATTGGTTCCTCCTGCAGCAGTGGGGTACGGCGAGGTCCTACAAAGCTGCGCATAACGGACTGTTGCCTGCTAAAACTGGGGGATGCTGACTCACTGGTGCCCGCAGCAGGCACATAATCCCCACGTCCTATCCCTGCAGAATCCCCACGTCCTCTCCCTGCAGAATCCCCACATCCTCTCCCTCCTGAAACTCCACGCCCACGCCCACGTGCCTTACTCCCTGCCTTCTTCATCTTGGTAGACATAAAGATAGGCAGAAAAGTACAAAGGGGGAGCTTAGTGTGCTTATTCCTTGAACAGCTGGTAACAGGTATAAGAAACACTAATTTTATGAAGTGTGTGTGTGTGTGGACTACACTTTAATAGGAGCTAATGTGGCCTACACAACTGTCAAATGGAGTGTTTGGTGAACTTTATTTTGTTTTTTTAAAAAAACTAAAAGGATGTGACCAAAGATTTGAAAGCGATAGTATCACAAACTTTTTGAAGCTATTACAATGCGGAAAGGTAAACTACAATGCAAAAGATGAGGCTCAAAAAAATAGGGTAATACTAATCTGGCTGCAGCTGAAGGGCACAAGCCAGAAAAAAGGCTCCTCTATCTACTCCTATATAGTAATAATATAGAATCACCGCACACTCTGAGAAATATAATGTCAACAAGTGTTCAATTTATTATGTACAAAAACATGTGGGAGCCAAAAGAGAATATAAAGCACTAGATAGAAGCGATATATATAACGACGTTTTGGCTCAGCCCGAGCCTTTATCAGTTTATCGCTGAATCCGTTTTCAAATCTTTTGAATTGTTTGTTAGAGAACTCCCAAGAAAATAGCCCAAGTAAAGCGGCTGTGCTTATAGTGCTGTAAAGCGGCGCTCCCGCGCCCGGCTGCAATGGCGTCATGCAATATTTAAAATATAATCTTACTTTTAAAAAATAATCCCCAGGTGCCAGCCCCTTGGTGTCTCCCTTCTAACTAGCTATCAGCAGAGTTTTGACAAGTCTAATTCTTTTTAGCAGCTAAAGGTACTGTCACACTTAGCGATGCACCAGCGATCCCGACAACGATATGACCCGGTCAGGATCACTGGTGCATCACTAAGTGGTCCCTAGTGAGCTGCCAAACAGGCAGATCTAACCAGCTACATAGCAGCGGTCGGCGGTCGCTACTTACCTGTCAGACGCGGCGATGAAGATGTCCTCCCGCCCGCGTCCATGCGTCGCTCATCTCCACAGCAGGAAGCCCAGCAGCGCGATCAGCGATAATCAGCAGGGGAGCTGGTCAGAGGTAAGTATCACACATAGCGATATCGCTGCGTCACAAAACCAGTGACGTTATAGCGATATTGCTAGCGATATCGCTTAGTGTGACGGGGCCTTTAGATGCCAAGACTGATTTGAGAAAGTGTGAACAATCATTACTCCTGCTCTCCAGTCTGCTAAACTGCATACAGGGAAAACAGAGGTGGACTTTAGGCAGCCCTTGGCAATAACAAACACAATGATTTTAGGTGGGAGCAAGTTCTTGCACATATGGTGCTGGTAGAGTGCTGATAAGGAACTAAAAGATGGGAAGATATTTATAAGTTTAGCAGAATCAGAACAGTCCCTAGACATATTAGACTGATAGAGTTCATACACCAAAAACAATTTTAACTTATTGTGGGAATTAAAGGCAACACAACCAATCTTTTACTTGGATCTAAGTGAAAGGACTGATAAATTAAGCTAATGAAACAAAAAATGAACAATTTCTTCTTTAAATCTGTTTTACAACATAAGGATAGAATTGAATTTGGTACCAATATTTAAACAGAGACAGGTAGTATGACTTGCATACAATCTGCTTCTAAAGTAAATTGTAAAAATATTAGACTGGACTTTGGATTTCTAAAATCATACTTAGAAGTAGTGATGATCAGATTGATTGATGGAGAATTGAATTTGGGTCACATTTCCTGAAATTCAACGCACCCTGTAAATTTGAAAAGTTTGAGATCTGATTTGCATTTCACACACTACTGAACAATTATCGAGCAGGCTAAGCATGACAACAGCACCAGGCGGGCATCCCCGTAATACTCTGCAGATATTAGAGCACAAGGTCTAAAGCAGCCAATTACAGTGGACTATCACAGCCAGTATAAAAGTTGTGGTCTGGCCAAGAAAGGCTGTTCTATGCTTTTACAGTATAGAGATAGGAACTCATTCCATAGGGACAGAAAAAGGCCCAAATAGTCTTTTGTTGTAGTACAGCACTAGTGTTTTAGTTCATTGCGCTTGAAAGAGAGATCGGGAAGGTGGCAGCAGCAGTGCCGGGATAGTTGACTAATGATATGGTGTATCTATTCAGCTGTACTTCAAATATCTTTCTTTCTCTAATGCTATAAAGAAGACAACAAATTAAATACAGTAATGGGGACCTCAACATGTTCTACACACCTTTCCATGGCAATTGGACTACTTCAGATTTGCCATGAATAAACTTGACCCAAATCGATCTTTTGGGAAAAAAAATGAATGTCATCTGTGCACATTGTGAGATGTATCATGGTTGTTTCAATTTGGATTGACACCTAATGTCATCTATCCACTGGCATTTTTTAGTTAAATTGTATATAACCGGGTTATAGGTAATAGTCTTTTTAGCAGGTATTCATCCAGTTACCTTCTATGCAAAATCCCCTTGTGATATTACTGCGCACAGATGCTCATGAGTGGTCCAGGTAGTTTAGACATCCTCCAGGGAGTTGCAAACACCAAAGCACAATCTTTACAACATAACTATAACACCTCTTTTCATTTTCATGTGCTAATCTGTCTGTTGTTCTGTTTTCTGTTTTGAAATCAGATTAATAATGGGCTAGAAACAAGTTCTGGACTACTAGACACCAGATTAAAGGGGCTTTGTGTTAAATTTGCCCTTAACTATGAACTGCCATCAGATTGAGCAAGTAAGATATTTAATAACATTGCAGTGTGCACTTATGTTGATCATGTAATATCAAATGGTGCCACTAATAGGTCAAATAGTGCTCACAAGGCAGGCTGTGTCCTGCCAAACTAAGAAAAAGTGTTGACTTTTGTCACTCTATTACTCTAAGGGTACCGTTACACTTAGCGATGCACCAGCGATCCCGACAACGATATGGATCGCTGGTGCATCGCTAAGTGGCCGCTAGTGAGCTGCCACACAGGCAGATCTCACCAGTGACATAGCAGGGGTCGGGGATCGCTACTTACCTGTCAGACGTGGCGATCCTGACGTCCTCCCGCCCGCGTCCACGCGTCGCTTGTCGGCGCCACAGGAAGCCCAGTAGGAAGCGCCCGGCGAGAAATGATCCAGGACGTTCTCGCGCGACCAGCGATGAGAAGCGGGGGAGCCGGTCGGAGGTAAGTATCAGACATAGCGATATCGCTAGCAATATCACTGCTACGTCACGAAATAGGTGACATTACAGCGATATTGCTAGCGATATCGTTATGTGTAAAGGGGGCTTAAGTTGTACTAATGTCTAGATAAATCCTTGTGAACTAGAGCGCTCAAGGATAGACTCATTAAGTTGGAATTCTTCAAAATATGTTATCTATTTTTTTAGTGTATTGTAAAGTAAAATAAGTGGTCCACACATTATAGTAAAAATTCAAGTAAAGCAAATCTGTCATCAAAGTTGTGGTTATTAAAATAACTGCCAGGATGCGATAGGGCTCATGAATAGCTTTGTAGAAATCTTAGTTTTCTGCTTTTACTAGGATCTAGAAATTATTATAAAAGTTAAAAAACTGCTTTACACAGCTCTTAAAGGGGTTGTCCGATACTTTAACATTGATAGCCTATCTTTAGGATAGGTCATCAATGTCTGATCGGTGGGGGTCCAACACCTGACACCCTCACCGATTAGCTGTTCACATTGTCAGATGCCGGAACTGCTCAATTGTGGAGCTGTACAGCACAGCTCCGTTTACTGTATATTGGCTGCAGATGGATATCGAATATCTGCCCCTTTTTCAAGACTACTTGTGCTGTACCTGGCCTCCGGCCATTATCCCATTGACGGAGCTGTGCTTTGCAGATCCACAATTAAGTCGTTCTGGCCGTTGCCGACACCAATAACAGTTGATCAGCAGGGGTGTCTGGTGCCACAGCCCCACCAATCAGACATACATGACATCTCCAAAGAATAGACCATCAATGGTGAAGTAACATAAAACTCCTTTGTCATCAAGATGGTGCCACAGTGGTTTTAAGTATCCTTGCTGTTAGCATGCTCTTTCTGCCTATATGTAATCTTTTGAAAACAAATACCATAGCTGATTGGTCCTGGAAGCTGATGACATAACTTTAACAGCCTAGATGCCATGGTCAATAGCAAATACAACATGATACCAAGGTAGAATGAAATGTCTATAGTAGTGTGTGTGAGAGTAATTAATGTTCCTAAGTCTGCCATCTTAGTGCTTCTCTTATGCCTTTTAAATATGCCTCCATAGCACAGCAAAACATTAAAATGTGCATAAAAGTAGTCAGGTATGTTTCCAAACGTGGGATTAATACAACCATAGGGTGGCCTTTGTAGCATATAATTAGTTCTATCAAACTTTCTTCCTAAGTATGCCTCACCAACAACCATAGGGCTCCTTAGCCATCACTTCTTTCAGCCACGACTTGTCTCTGCTGAAAATAACCATTATCTAGAGCACTGCTTCCAGAGCACATTTCACTACTTTTTTCACAATTTCTACACTGCATCAGATGACAAAAAGCAATATAATGCCACCCTGCACAGTAACTGAATGTCCCCCTCAATTCATAATTTACTCTCTCTCACACTCAATTAATCATTTGCTGTTCCCCATACCCCAGTTTCAGTTCATAATCTTTTACTCTCCCCAACCTCAAGTCTCAATTAGTAATCATTTTCTGTCCCCCATCCCACCCATCTCAAATCATCATTTAATATCCCCCACTCCCAGTCTAAACTCATCATCATTTACTCTCCCCCACCACCAAGTCTCAATTAATATTGATTTATTCTCCCCCAACCCCAATCTCAATTCATCATTGGCTGTTCCACTCCCCAGTCTCAATTCATCATAATTTGCTTAACCCCCATCCACCGGTCTCAATTCATCATCATTTGCTGTTCCCCACCCCTCAAGTTTAAATTCATCATCATTTTCTCTACCCCATTCCCCATCTCAATTCATCATTGTTTAATAATAATAATCTTTTATTCTTATATAGCGCTAACATATTACGCAGCGCTTTACAGTTTGCACATATTATCATCATTGTCCCCGATGGGGCTCACAATCTAAATTCCCTATCGGTATGTCTTTGTTTGCTGTCCCTCATCTCCGAGTCTCAATTCATCATCATTTGCTGGTCCCTACCCCCTTCTCAATAATCATTATTTGCTTTACTCCATCACCCAGTCTTTATTTTTTTTGTTCAGTGGCTAGTATGAATGTGCACTGCATGTACACCAGTTTATATCCCAGTTCATACCTTTGGGTTTTTCAGTCTGTCTGCATCATGTGCATATAAAAGGTGTGACCTGCCTTTTATTGAGCTGAGCATTTTACTGATGTTGTCTCCCATGACAGTGTGTCCACTTTTTGGGCCCAGTACTTCCCAGGCTTTATCCACATGCGTGTCACTTAACAAATGGTAAGGTTTTCAATATTAGAGTTAGGACTGTCCGAATTATGGACACCGTGGAGTGGTAGGATGGCTTTTGCATTTTTTGATAATAAAATAAGTTAGCTAAGTACCATATATTATTTTCATTCACTGTACAGTTTATTTATTTACTGCAGGGTACTCAATCATTATGTTTTTGTCTTGTTTTTTTTTCAATTAATCATCATTTGCTGTTTCCCAGCCTCAGTCTCAATTCATCAGTTGTTCTCCCCCCATCACCCAGTCTCAATTCATCATTATTTGCTGTTCTCCAACCCTTAAGCCCCTGTTACACACTGTGATATCGCTAGCAATATCGCTGTAAAGTCACCGATTTTGTGACGTTACAGCGATATTACTAGCGATATCGCTGCATGTGATACTTACCTCCGACCGGCTCCCCCGCTGGTTATCGCTGATCGCGCGAGAAGCTGCTGGACCATTCCTCGTCGTCCACTTCCTGCGGCGCTTCCTGCTGTGAAGACGAGCGACGCGTGGAGCCGGGCGGGAGGACGCAGGATCGCCGCGTCTGACAGGTAAGTAGCGATCCCCGTCCCCTGCGATGTCGCTGGTGAGATCTGCCTGAGTGGCAGCTCACTAGCGACCACCTAGCGATTCACCAGCGATCCTGACCGCGTCATATCGCTGGTCGGGATCGCTGGTGAGTCACTAGGTGTAACGGTACCCTTAGTCTCAATTCATTATCATTTACTCCACTCTCAACCCCTCCCTCATCTTCAATATGGAACGCCCCCACAGGGCCTTAGGTTATTCGGTACCAGGCCGGTCAGGTTCTTTAATGGGGATCTGTCACGGTGGCAGTGACTTGGTCCATGGCCCTGGGCATCCAGTAAAGATTGATGCTAAATGGGGGAAGATGATAGGAAAATGGTAGGGAAAGGGGAATTGTGACACCACCCATGGTATTCGGTAAGGGTAGCCGACGCTGCAATACAGATCCTCTGGGATGGTGTTAGGGCAGCAGAGATGGTTAAGCTCTCCATGGGCAGAGCTGTGTCACAGGGCAGATAAGGTAGTAACAGTTGAGCCGGTGATGGTGATGATGAATGCGGTGTAAGGCAGGCGAGACGCAAATGACACGAAGGACAAAGTTGGGTGCAGTTTCACGGTTTTTACTCACAATTCCTGTGTATATTGTAGCCCACTTGGCACTGAGTCCTCCGGGTGAAGGGACCAGCAAACTCCCAGGTAGATTGGGAACACCTTTTCAGGACTCCCCTTTATGATCACCTTTCAAGGCCACCTCTCTGCGCTGATCTCTACTTTCTCTCCTGGCCTGCAGCTTCACAAGCAGTGTCCCCGAGCCAGCAGCCATGGACCCTGTCGGGTGACATTCCCAAAGTCCCTTTGCTCCTATCTTGGCTGCCTTTTCAGGGAAATAATTGTGGCTGTGGCATCTGAAATTACCTCAGCCTCTGGCTTTCTAGCTGAGCCTCATTTGTTGTTCTCCACTATGCTTAGGGGCCAGCTACTCACTGTGGCCTGGTCCTTCCTCTTCTGGAAACGGGCCCCACAGGTGGCTTTCTGCATTACCCATGCCCCTAGGACCCCTTCTATTCTTCTAAGAGCTTCTTTCCTTCTAGATGTTTCTCTCTGACCCTTACTCTCCCCATGTCAGTCCTGCTCTCTCCCTGGTCCATCCCTGACTGACTGGATCTTTCCAGAACAATTCATTTACCTCATACTAACTCCTCCCACTAACTTTCACCTAACTGTCACTGATTGGATGTTCTCAATCACCCCACTTCCTAAGCTCCTCCCCTTCTACCTACCTTTCCCCACTGTCTCCCCAACACCCTTTCCTGGCCAGCGTGGTGTGTGTTGGGTGCAAGTGTTAGGAGTCCTGGGTGGTTTTCCCTCCTTACCTGAGGGTGGGATACCACACCTCTGGATGAGGTGCAGTACCTCTGTGGTGACTGGACCCTCAGGGGTGCCACAAAAACATAATACTTTACTCTCCCCCACCTTAAATTCATCATCATTTAATTTCCCCACCCCCATCTTCAATTCATCATTTGCTGTCTTCTGTCCCCCACCCCAATTCATCTTTATTTGTGCTCCCCTGTCCCCCACCCTCAATACATCATAATTTACTGTCACTTTCCACCATCCTCAATATAGTATCATTTACTATCCCATATCCCACACCCATTTAATTAATTTAATTAAAAAAAATAAATTTTGCATTCTCACCTCTCATACGATCCCCTGCAGCTCCACTTCCGGTATCCAGCATGCATACGTGCCCATGCCGGCACAAGATATCATTGCGTAGGCACCATCACCTGACACTAGCACTTCACAGAAGAGGCGGAGGGAGTTTGAACCTGCACAGCCATTCCGTTTTGACGGCCGTGGAGTACCAGGAGAGCGCCCTACACCGTCGATATGTACACGACAACTCGCCCTTAGTGCCCGGTAAGCAGAAGCAGAAGAGAGGGGCCTGGACCCTCTTTGGCTCTGCTCACCAGGCCTCATACACCAGTATGGGCAATAATGCACTGATGCTTTACATCAGTGTGATGCTTCAGGGTTTCCTTAGTATTGCACAGGTGAGAGAATCTGTGGAAATTTCTGATGTCTTGATAATAATAGCCCACCTGATGCTGAAGCAACTGATCATATGCTGACTACCTCCCAATAATCCCCGCATAACCACCCCCTGCTAACTTGCACAGCAAATAGGACACAATCCCATCACTGCCTCATGCAAGACACAGCAGCGTCCTGCGTTGCCTGGCAACCGGGGAACATAACATCCCATGTTCCCCGGGGAAGATAAATTCATGGGCAATACAGCGTCCTGCATCCCCACACAATCAAACTGCTCCAGAAAGAAATGCTCCAATAGATTGGAGCGGTTTTCCTTCACATGTAGTAGGTTGGTCAGGACAATGGCGGTGCTTGCGACCGGAGCAGCGTAGCACCGCAACCGACCATTCCCAGGTGGGTGCCCAGAACCACAAACTGCAACAAATATATTAACAAAAATTGTCCTCAAAAAGGGTCAAAATGGCACTTCACTTAACTAATACACCAAAGCCAGGACGCATGTCCATCCCAGACAAAGAAGAGATACAAAAATTAAAATATATAAGTTTATTTCAATATCTTCTTTGTCTGGGATGGACATGCGTCCTAACAAATATATGCCAATTTTAACCAAGGTGGGAATTCCATTTCAAGTTCAGGTTCCATTGTACATTATAAAATTATAGCTGCAAATGAGCAGATGAATCTGCAATGGTTCCAGTTCAAATCGATTTTTGTGAAATTCGCCGTTTCACATGCAATAGTAAGGAAATTTTGAATGCATCACCTGTTGGGGGGTCATGAGTTGGAATGTCTGGAATTGAGGAACACTGCTCTAGATAATTCCCCATAAAGATAAGGTATTTTAACCAGTCTCATTTTATTCTCTGATTATTTGCTACAACTACATGCATATGTTTGTGTATAGTTTTGTAATAAAACAAATGAATTGTCAGTGAAGTAACATTGTGGTGATATCTAAGGGTTGACTCATTTTTTGAACATCCTTTGTAGTAGCAAGAAATTATTTGCTGGTATGTTTCCTGTATCAAAAACTGAAATTTGGATCTTGGATATAGTAACCTATAAATGTCTTGTTTTGACCATCTACGGTAGGATATAAAGAGTAAAGAACTAAAGCGTTATCACTTATAGATAGCATAATGGAAATTATAAACTTGTAGTAGGCTAAATACCTCCAAGAGGACATGTGTTTGGAAAAGCAACTATGTTCATCAATTAATTACCTTGAACACACAGCAGTCTTCAGATTTATAAGCTACTTTAAAAACACCCCTCTTCAGCTTACAACCCTGTGTTGTCTCCCCATTTGTACAGGTGGAGCCTCATTGCAAATAGTGACAAGACTAATGACATGTTTATTAGGTTGTCAAAACCTCCCCTGGTTAGAGAAGACTCGCCCAGCTAAACAAAACATTCTGCTTCCTATTGGATTACTGGGTTTACTCCTGTTGAGAATCTCAGCAAAGTGCTTGATGAGGCATAAAATGATGATTAATTAATTTACTGCACAGTTGATCATCAAACTGAGAGGTTTATGATTCACACAGCGGTCAATGCTCCCACTTCAATATGCAGCAGCATGAGCAGGTCTGGCAATGGCCCATCTTTGCATTTTTTGTGACCTACTGTATGAAAAACTGAAACATGATTGTTCATTTTAACAATAAACTTTTACAAACATATTAAACTAAATGTTAATAAATAAAAGAAAATGCATGTAAATAGCAACATTCTAAATAAATGCCCTTATCACAGAACAATTTCTCATAAAACAAGTGCAGATGTAATTGTTAATAGGCTATTGAATCTGGTTGAAGCTAGAATAGAACAAAGCATTTTATGTTTATTAATATAAATCTGCAAGGAAAGACTGATTACTGAACTCCTAAATATGTTGCTTTCCAATTGGAAAGAATTCAAAATTTATTGACACACTATTTATTCTGTAAATACATTAAAACAATTTTTTTGGGGTCCAATGCCATATTTCTGAAGTCTAATCTGGTGGGGGTTTTTCTTTTCCCTCAGACTCATCAACAAATAAGGCATACACCTTGTTGATTCATCTATTCTCTGGAGTGAAATGAACAGTCATACTTGGCCAATAAAAGAGTTTTCTGTTTTGGAAAAACCAACTCCTGGCTGCAGTTTGTTTTGGAAAAACAAACTGTTCTTTTCTCCCCTTACCTGAGTCCAATCAGGGCTGTCATCAGGGCATTACTGCCCTTACTAGCGTATGGGGCCCGATGAGCAGATGGGGCCCACAGTAGGCCCCCTCTGTTCTGGTCATCGGGCCCCAGCGGGCAGGATTCTGCTGGTTCAGTAACTGCCTGTGCGCCCTCAGACGCATGAGCAGTTAACATTTGTTGCCGTGTGAGAGATTATTCCTCATGGCAACAGTTAACAGCCGGCAGCCAATCACAGGCCGACAGCTGACATCAGCGGGCACGTCGCCGGTGTATGACGTCACTGTTATATGCTGGAATGACGCTGCACGCATCAGATGTATAGAGTCGAGAATATCGCTGGATCTTGGCCAAATAAGAAGAACCTTTTTTGTTTATTTGAAAAGCCGCGGTATGGGGAATATGACATTATACACTATAGAGCTGCTTTATACCCCTATGGGGGAGCATTATATTATAGGGCTGCATTATACCTCTATTGGGGAGCATTATATTATGGGAGTGCATTATACCCTTGTGGTGCTGCATTTTACCCCTATGGTGCTGCATTATACAATGGTGGTGCATTATACTACGGGGGCTGCATTATACTATGGGGTGCATTATAATGTTATGGGGTTGTATAATACTGCTATGGGGCTGTATAATACTGCTATGGGGGTGCATTATACAGCTATGGGGCTGCATTATACACTATGGGGATGCATTATACTACCATGGGGCTGCATTATACTACTATGGGGCTGCGTTATACTACTTTGGGGCTGCATGAAATTATGGGTTGCATGAAACTGCTATGGGGGTGCATTATACTTATTTGAGGCTGCATTATACCCCTATGAGGCTGCATTATACCACTATGGGGCTGCATTATACCGCTATATATGACAATGGGGATGCATAATATTGCTATGGGGCTTTATTATACTACTATATATGACTATGGGATGCATTATACTATTATGGATGACTATGGGGCAATATGGAGAGACATGAGGCAGAATGGGTGGACACATGGGGCTATGGGGCTACATGATATACAATGAGGCTGCATTATACCCCTATGGGGGAGCATTGTATTATGGTACTGCATTATACAGGGTGGGCCATTTATATGGATACACCTAAATAAATTGGGAATGGTTGGTGACATCAACTTCTTCTTTGTAGCACATTAGTAAATGGGAGGGGGAAAACTTTTCAAGATGGGTGGTGACCATGGCGGCCATATTAAAGTTGGCCATTTTGGATCCAACTTTATTTTTTCAATGGGAAGAGGGTCATGTGACACATCAAACTTATTGAGAATTTCTCAAGAAAGACAATGGTGTGCTTGGATTTAATGTAACTTTATTCTTTCATGAGTTATTTACAAGTTTATGACCACTTATAAAATGTGTTCAAAGTGCTGCCCATTATGTTGGATTGTCAATGCAACCCTCTTCTCCCACATCATTGTTTTTCTCTTGAAATTCTCAATAAGTTTGATGTGTCACATGACCTTCTTCCCATTGAAAAAAATAAAGTTGCATCCAAAAAGGCCAACTTCAAAATGGCCGCCATGGTCACCACCCATCTTGAAAAGTTTTCCCCTCCCATATACTAATGTGCCACAAACAGGAAGTTGATATACTGTACAACTATATATGACTATGGGATGCATTATACTATTATGGATGACTATGGGCAATATGGAGAGACATGAGGCAGAATGGGTGGACACATGGGGTCCAGAATGGGAGGACGTGTGGGGTCCAGAATAGGAGGACATGTGAGGTCCAGAATGTGGGATATCATTACTGTAGGGGCTAATTAAAGGACATTTTTGATTATACTGTTTTCAGTGTGGGGGAGTAGAGGTCGTCTTACTGTGAAGGATGACATGGTCTCTTTTTTCTTCATCTGGCGTAGTATAGAGGTTGGGGAAAAATTGGGGAATGTACGCTAGATAACTGTGTTATTTTCTGCAGAGATGAGTCCTCGCTGGAAGAAATGATGTCTGTCTGAACTGGATGAAGAAGAAAAGTGAAGATGAAGACCATTGCTCACTGTATTACCTGTATACGGACAATGTATACTAAGTACAGAACTCTTATGTATAATGGCATTAGTATTGTATTTTTTTATTAATGATTAGAATTGTAGTATTCGGTCATTATGTAGCGGTAATATGTGATCTGGGTAGATATGGATAACACGGCACTCTGGGTATATGGTGCTGGTGGTGCTCAAGTCGGGTATCCAACCTATGCAGAGAAAGCAAAGAGAAAAATTGGCACTCAGTATGCGGAAAAAATTGTCTCCTTTTTATTATGCATCCAGACAAAATTAAATTAAATGTTTAATATCCTTAGTAGTGAAAACTAGAATATACATAAAATAGAAGAAAAATAATATAAAACAAGGTAACCATGTTGTTGCAAAATGCAGAATTGGTAACAATACATATTAGAATCCAAATTGTCAAAAAGGATTAAAGTGACGAGAGGTGACTAGAAGGCATTATTTCTATCCAAGCGTAAGTTCGACAAGGAATATTCTACTAAGTTTGAGCAGATTTTAAACAAATGCTCCTTCGATTTAATCACTCTAACTTTATATATTTTTTGCAAAAGAACCTAGATTCCGTGAATTCACAAATAAGTGCTATCAAGAGCCAACTAACCAGCACCATGACACCGACGGAGTTCCATGAACTCAAAACCAAAAACCATGAAGCCTTAAGCCATCACAGAACGGAGCTGGAAAAGAGAATGAGAAGCAAGTTGCTGAGGGACACTGAGGATTACCTGCAAAATCGTGTGTACCACTGGCGCGATTCTCAGAGTTCTAACCAGGTGATGCACCTCACTAAGCTCTTCTGGTTCGGCCGACAGCAGATCCGGCACTTCCATTGTCCCTACTACAAGTTTCTTTTTTAGGGAACAACCACAGTCGATCAAGAGGAAGACAATGCCGCCGGGAACTACAGTAATCAAGTCTCAACCAGGTCTCAGGTACACACCTCCTTTTGGTGTGTTAATATCTCCTCAAAGAACCTTGACTCCCATCAATTGTCACTATTACAAAAAGGTTTCTCCTTTTGCCCAGCATATAAGTTCAACACCTTTGAACTTATTATGGACCTACAGAGGTTCTACCGTAACGTACGTCTACGGGCGCATTTTGCTAAACAACTACCTGCTCCTGTTCCATCTTCTAACACCAGCTCTTGAACTTCATACCCTGGGTCTCAGAACATCTAGCACCTATATGCCTCCTAAGGACAACCCGCCAGTGGAAACTTTTGTCTCCCTGGTTGAGAAGGACATCCATAAGTTTAATTGCGATGTCAGCCAAAGGAAGTTTCACTTCCATACCAATCTCACTCCGTCAGAAAGATTGTCTCGACCAGCTGTCTGCAGATAAGACCCTCATGGGTCATAATGGACAGATCTGATTACCTTGAGGAATTTCATAGACAACTGCAGTTTATAAGATAATACAACACAGCTTTTTGGATCAGGTTGTATCCAAAGCTAAAATGATTTTGGACAAACATGTGGAAGAAAACACCATTGACAATATCCTTTGGGAATTTCTGGTCAAGACAGACCCCATAACCCCAATATTTTACATTTTACCAAAGATTCACAAGAGGTTCCATAAGCCACCTGGACGACCTATAGTGTCACTCACTGATTCCATTTTATCTCCTCCAGCTATAGTTTTAGAGAAGATCCTCACTCCACTTGTGAAACAGACTAAATCTTTCCTATTGGATACTAATGAGACCTACAGGAGGGTTTATGAAAAAATGTTCCCATTAGGAGAAAGTGGGTCTTCCATAGTATTTGCGTATGCATTGAATGCAAGGCCCGCCTTGACACAAAGTTAAATGCACCCCAATAACCCTTTGGAACCGACGTAGTGGATGGACACATGAAACCAAAGTTCCCATTATGCTTATTTTTTTACTCCCATACAGTTTGCCCATGAAGTGAATGCAAGGCCTGCCCAGCCACAAACTTGTGCACACCCCAATAACACTTGGAACAGATGTCCTGGATGGCCACATGAAACCAAAGTTCCCATTATTAGAAATGTTGTACTACCACAAAGTCCACAAAGTTACACGCACCCCAATAACCCTTTGAACCGACGTACTGGATGGCCACATGAAACCAAAGTTCCTATTTTTATTAATTTGCTACCCCAAAAATGTTAGCCTATGCATTGAATGCAAGGTTTGCCCTGCCCCAAAGTCACACGCACTCCAATAACCCTTTGAACCAACCAACTGGGTGGCCGCATTAAACCAAAGTTCCCATTTTTCTTAATTAGCTACTCCCATAATGTTAGCCTATGCATTGAATGCAAAGCCTGCCCTGCCCCAAAGTTACACCCACCCCACTAACCCTTTGAACCAACTTACTGGATGGCCACATGAAACCAAAGTTCCCATTTTTCTAACTTGCTATTCCCATAATGTTTGCCCATGAAGTGAATGCAAAGCCTGCCTGCTCCAAATTTGGATGCACTCCATTACCCCTTGGAAGAGGTGTGGAGGATGGCCTACTAAAAATCTTTTCCCAATTTAAAGGAGCAGGTCTCCTAAGTGTAAGTGTATGGGCTGACAAACCTTTCTCCCTGGGGCGTACACATCAACATAATGTGTAAAAAAATGTTTTAAGGGCATCAAAAACATCCTTTAACACAATAACGTGGCTGTTGCATGATGCATGATGGTCAACCTGGTGATCTAGTGGTGGTGGCTGATGAGGATGAGGCGAAGGAGGAGGATAACAGCAAATAGGCAAAATCAGGAAGCGTATATCCATGTGTGAGTGTGAAGAGGTGCATGGGATTATACCTACCAAAAAATGACATTGGATTTGAGGTTATGTTTTGCTGTTATCATTCGGTGGTGTAGAGAAGTCTGGTCCAATTCAGCCCCTGTTCATTTTTATAAGAGTTAGCCTGTCAGCATTTTCAGTTGACATGCGGATGCATTTATCAGTTATAATTCCACCAGCGACACTAAAAACCCTCTCTGACACTAGCGGTAGGGCAGGCCAGGACCTCCAATGCGTAGATAGCTAGTTCATGCCACATGTCCAGCTTTGATACCCAATAATTAAAAAGGCCGTGAGGTATAACAGAGGACATTGGTATGGTCAGCAAGGTACTGTCACGTGGGGCTTAGGTCAACTAAGGCAGAAATACCCGGGGCCCCTGTGATGTCCCTTTAACTAGGGGAAACCCTGTCTGACCCTCAACCCAGGGTTTTTGCTGATGGTGCAAATGACTGAGCCTCCACCCTTTCCTTATCTCCTGCTCAGCCCTAAGCTTAACCCTCCACCCTCCACCCAGTGAGGAGACAAACCACCAAAGCTCCAAACAATAAAGACAGACAGGGAGAACTTAAACTGCACCGCGCCGCATACACACAGGACTATACAGTAATGTGAACAGGGCACAACAAAACACAAATATGGGATGGCGAGAAGGTAACGATGGATCATACGACACCAGATATGAATCTTTCTCTCTCTCCAACACCTCCACTCCAGACCGGAACCACTTGGTATGACACACAAGCTATAATCGGCGACGCCCATAGGCCAGCACGACTATTTAAAGACCGTGGGCGTGACCAAACATCCAACCTGATCTTCAGCTAGATTAACCCCCGATAGCCTGAGAAACTCAAGCCGGCCCCCCTGAGGCTATAGTGGACGGAGGTGGAACTACCTCTGCCTGCCGGACGCTGTGGTGTGAATAGCGTCCGACATGACAGTACCCCGTCTTCTACGAGGGACCCCAGGGCCCTCAAGACTCATAGGACCCGGCTTGTCCAGATGACGACGGTGAAAAGAACTGACCAGCCGATCTGCATGTATGTCCGAGGCTGGTACCCAAGACCTCTCCTCCGGACCATACCCCCGCCAGTGTACCAAATACTGAAGAGTACGGCGCACTACTCGAGAGTCCACTACCTTGGAGACCTCAAACTCTTAATCGCCATCCACCATGCCTGGAGGTGGCATCGGCGTCGTGTCCACAGAGCCTACCACCTTTTTCAATAAAGCCCTGTGAAACACGTTGTGTATCTTGTATACTGCAGGGAGTTCCAACCGATAAGCAACTGGGTTAATGATGGCAGCAATCTTAAAAGGCCCAATAAAGCTTGGACCCAATTTTAAAGATGGAATTTTGAGTTTTATATTTTTAGTCGCTAACCACACCTATTCACCCACACACAGGTCCGGACCTGGCACGCGTCTACTGTCAGCCACCCGTTTGTACCTCGCACTCATGCTCAACAATCGCTGTCTCACCCTCCTCCAGACCGATGATAATTGAGCTCCTAGCTGGTCCTCCTCCGGGACGCCCCCCGAGTCACCCTGACGTAAGGTACAAAATTGAGGATGTTGACCGTAAACACAAAAGAACGGAGACTCTCCCGATGACTCTTGACGGTGATTATTTAACGCGAACTCGGCCAGAGGAAGGAAAGTAGACCACTCCTCTTGGTTGTCGGACACAAAGCATCGTAAATACTGCTCCAGATTTTGGTTCATGCGCTCAGTTTGACCATTTGACTGTGGATGAAACGCCGATGAATGTGACAACTTGATCCCCAAACGTGAGCAAAAAGCTTTCCAAAACCTCGCAACAAATTGAGTTCCCCTATCAGATACTATGTCCGACGGAACTCCGTGGAGTCTGACCACCTCCTGCACAAACACCTGAGCCAACGTCTTCGCATTGGGCAAGGAGGGCAATGAGACAAAATGCGCCATCTTTGAAAATCGGTCAACCACCAACAGGATGACCGTGTTCCCCGACGAGACTGGCAAGTCAGTGATAAAATCCATGGAGATTTCTGTCCATGGCCTATTAGGTACCCCCAGAGACTGTAGCGTGCCAGCAGGACGGGCTCGGGGCGACTTGGCCCTGGCGCACGTGATGCAAGCTGCCACGTACGAGACCACGTCCTGCCGGATTTTGGGCCACCAGAAACGACGCGATACCAGCTCCAAGGTGCCCTTAACCCCTGGATGACCAGCCAATACTGAGTCGTGATGTTCCCTCAACACCTTAAGACGAAGATGAAGGGGTACAAATGATTTGCTGGTGGGAAGTCCTGGCGGTACCTCCTCTTTGGCCAATCTCCGCCTCTACCTCAGTCGTGAGAGCCGAAACCACTACACCTTCCTGGAGGATGGGTACCGGCTCTTCCCGAGGTTCTCCCCCCGGAAAACACCTGGACAAGGCATCCGCCTTGGTGTTTTTAGCCCCGGGACGGTAAGTCACCAGAAAATTGAAACGTGTAAAAAACAATGCCCAGCGAGCCTGCCTAGGAGACAGACGCTTGGCCGACTCCAGATAGAGCAGGTTCTTATGGTCGGTGATAACTGTGACCTGTTGAGCCGCCCCCTCCAAGAAGTGTCGCCATTCCTCAAAAGCCAATTTGATGGCCAACAACTCCCTGTTGCCGATATCATAATTCCGTTCGGCCGGCGACAGCTACTTGGAGAAGTAGGCGCATGGATGCATATCGCTCAAAGATGAGCCCTGTGACAGTACTGCCCCCACTCCCACCTCAGACGCATCAACCTCCACCACAAAAGGTTTAGACACGTCTGGTTGCACCAGAATGGGGGGCTGAAGCAAAACTGTTCTTCAGACGCTCAAATGCACGCATCGCCACCTCAGACCAGCTAGTCAGATCGGTACCTTTTTTTGTCATGTCCGTGAGCGGTTTGGCTATAGTAGAAAAGTGTTTTATAAATTTCCTATAATAATTAGCAAACCCAAGGAACCGCTGGAGCGCTTTCAGATTATCAGGCCTTTCCCATTGTAGCACCGCTTGCACCTTAGCGGTGTCCATTTTAAACCCTGCGGCGGACACAATATATCCCAAAAAAGGCAACTCCTGAACAAAAAATAAGCATTTTTCCAGCTTAGCATAGAGCTTATTCTCACGGAGCAACTGTAACACCTGCCTAACATGCTCTAAATGAATGTCCCGGTCGCTCGAATAAATGAGGATATCATCCAGGTATACAATCACAAATTTCCCCAGGACATGAGCAAATACATAATTAATAAAATGTTGGAAAACAGCAGGCGCGGTTGTCAACCCAAATGGCATAACCAGGCTCTCAAAATGACCCTCAGGAGTGTTAAAGGCCGTCTTCCACTCATCCCCCTGACGGACCCTTATGAGGTTATACGCCCCCCTGAGGTCAAGCTTGGAAAACCACTTTGCCCTCGCCACCTGGTTGAACAAATCAGGGATCAAAGGCATCGGGTATGGATCACGGATCGTAATCTGGTTTAACTCCCGGAAATCCAGACACGGCCGTAACCCCCCATCTTTCTTCTTAATGAAGAAAAATCCCGCTGCTACAGGCGAGGACGAAGGCCGGATGTGTCCTTTGCTCAGACTCTCCGCGATGTAGTCTTTCAGACCTTGTCTCTCTGGACCAGAAATGTTAAACATCCTGGCCTTAGGTAATTTGGCCCCGGGTTTTAACCTAATCACGCAGTCATAGGCTCTATGTGGAGGCAGTTCTGAGCAACCCTTCTTAGAGAAAACATCCGCGAAATCCTGCAAAGCCTCCGGAAGGCTGGGCGTCACGGCGGACACACATGTGGCCAAGCAATTGTCCTGGCAAAAACCACTCCATTGGACTATGTCCTGAGTTTTCCAATCAATCACCGGGTTGTGCCTGGACAACCATGGAAAACCCAAGACCATTTGTGCTGGGAGATTACGGAGGATCCTACATGTAACCCACTCCGAATGTAGGACCCCAATGTGGAGTTTCACCTCAGCCACAAACTCCGTAATCTCCCCCTGAGGGAGGGGAGCGGCATTAATGGTAACCACCTGAATAGGATGAGGGAGTTTTTCGATCTTAAACCCGGCAGTGCGTGCAAACTCCTCATCTATGAGATTGGTGGCGGAACCGCTATCCACAAACACTGATATTGGTAGCTCTCTGCCCGCGATAATAACCTTGGCAGGGAGCATACATTGAGATACCATCATGGAGGATATGCATACGCTCAGTTGGGTCTCCTCCATACCCACTGAGCTTAGTAGTTTTCCGCCGGTGTGACCTTCTTCGGTAGCACAGGACAAGCGTTAACATAATGATTCCTTTTACCACAGTAAAAACATGCTCCGGGCTTCATGAACCCAGGGACACGACGCTTAACCTGTGACACCCCCGCAATTTGCATAGGCTCAGTGGGCTCACCTGCAGCAACCACACTTGCACCCCTGCTTTCCCCCAGGGGTAGCGTCTCCTGTGCCCCCTGACGCAAACGGCGATCAATGCGTATAACCAAACTCATGGCAGACTCCAACGATGCAGGAGTCTCATACATCAGGAGGGCCTGTTTAACTCTTCCTGAAACCCCCTGAATAAACTGACTCCGCAGCGCTGGGTCGTTCCACTGTGTGTCTACTGCCCCACGGCGAAATTCGGAGCAATAGTCTTCCGCCATACGTTCCCCCTGACGGAGGGCGCGGATTTTAGATTCTGCTAGAGCTAATCTGTCGGGATCATTATAAATGAGCCCGAGTGCAGAAAAAACATTATCGACAGAATGAAATGTAGCAGAGTCAGCTGGTAAGGAAAATGCCCATGCTTGGGGGTCCCCACTCAGTAATGATAACACCAGGCCCACCCGCTGAGCCTCATTACCTGAGGAGACCGGGCGCATGCGGAAGTATAACTTGCAGGCCTCCCGAAATATGACAAATTTGCTGCGTTCCCCTGAGAATCGTTCTGGCAGCGAGATCTTCGGCTCTGCACCGATAGCTGCAGATGCCGTTTGCACCTTCGCTACTACCAGGCCCTGCTGCTGAACTGCCCCTTTCAACTTGGAGACCTGTAAGGACAGCGCCGCCAACTGGCGGGTTATGGAATCCATGGGATCCATGGACTCCTGAAAAATGTGGGCCGATTATAATGTCACGCGGGGCTTAGGTCAACTAAGGCAGAAATACCCGGGGCCCCTGTGATGTCCCTTTAACTAGGGGAAACCCTGTCTGACCCTCAACCCAGGGTTTTTGCTGATGGTGCAAATCACTGAGCCTCCACCCTTTCCTTATCTCCTGCTCAGCCCTAAGCTTAACCCTCCACCCTCCACCCAGTGAGGAGACAAACCACCAAAGCCCCAAACAATAAAGACAGACAGGGAGAACTTAAACTGCACCGCGCCGCATACACACAGGACTATACAGTAATGTGAACAGGGCACAACAAAACACAAATATGGGAAGGCGAGAAGGTAACGATGGATCATACGACACCAGATATGAATCTCTCTATCTCTCCAACACCTCCACTCCAGACCGGAACCACTTGGTATGACACACAAGCTATAATCGGCGACGCCCATAGGCCAGCACAACTATTTAAAGACCGTGGGCGTGACCAAACATCCAACCTGATCTTCAGCTAGATTAACCCCCGATAGCCTGAGAAACTCAAGCCGGCGCCCCTGAGGCTATAGTGGACGGAGGTGGAACTACCTCTGCCTGCCGGACGCTGTGGTGTGAATAGCGTCCGACATGACAGGTACTCCCTCAGCATCTTCCAAAACTTTGCACTCCTTGTAAGAGTGCCCCATGCCTCAGGGCCAGTGTGATGGGAGAGTCTGAGAAAACTCTTCCAGAACTTTGCCAGTGTTCCCCTGCCTCTACTGGATTGGAGTTGTGTCTCTCTTGGCTGTATTCCTTGGTTGTCCAACGAACTGTGACCTCTGCCGCCAGCATTTTCAGATGGGAATTTTTTTTAATAATTCTGCAACAAGGACCCTCTGGTACTGCCCAATTTTAGTAGACCTGTCTGCCTCTTGAATAAGAGATTCAAAGTTCTCCTTGTAGCGTGGGTCTAGAAGAGTCACCAACTGAAAATGATTGTCACCCAAAATTTTGAGAATGTGAGGGTTATGGGAAAGGCAGCGAAACATAAAGTCAACCATGCGTGCCAGACTTCTAACAGGCAAGACTTCCGTGTTCTCACCAAGAGGATGACTGACCACGCTGTCCTCCTCCTCCCTGTCCTCAGGCCATCCACTCTGAACAGATGGTATGACAGTTGTGCTTGTAGTATTGTCTATAGCTCATGAAAGTAGCTCCTTGTTAGGCGTCGGGTTCCAGGCGCTGCACAGCGGGAATCACGAGCCTTGCCATCGACGGTCTCCCATTCCCTTCAGGCTGCAGTGGAGCCTGCTCAGCAGACTCCACGATCCCGGCGTCCTGCCCATACCAGCACTGTGGGTTCGGTTGCTTCTGCCACCTCTGGTCCAGTCATGGCAATGCAGCCTGGCCAGCAGCAAAAGACTCCAGACTCTGTCTTTCCTTCGGTCCACTGAGCATGCTCATGAGATGATCTCCCATTGGGGATCAGGAGTCACATGCTCAGGTCCTTCTCCAGTTCCGATTGGCCCATCTGGAGGATCAGGAAGGTTCTGGAAGAGCACAGCTATAAAAGGTTTGCATGGCCGCCCTGCAATGTGCTATGATAGACTCTGAGGCTATAGTACTTAGTGTATGCATGATGATGGATGAATGAGCCTGGTGACTGACACATTATAATTCCCCCCTCCTTGGATATTACGCATGAGTTAGGGTTAGGAATTAGAGTCAGCTCAATATCTCGGACACTGCACAGTGCCGCAGTGTTATCCTCATCTACCTTCAGCGCCTAGGGCGTCGGCCAGTACTGGCCTCCTTGACACTGCTACCACAGCGTCCACCACAGTAATGCCATGCGCCGTGTGTGTGCTTTCCAGCAATGTTGCTAGGCTGGTTAGTGGCGTCCGTCAGGGTGGACATTGCACCCGTCATAAGCAGTGGTTCACACTACCGTGACCTGTGACGTAAACAGGTTGCGGTTGTTCGCCAGCTGGCACGTGCTACCTGAAGCACAGAGTTCGTGCCTGCTAGCACCGGGTCAGGGGTTACCTACCGGTGTCCGACTTTTCTCCTACATGCCTTCCCCTCATTGTTCATTGTTTAGCAGCAGTTGGTCACCTCTGCACGGTGAGCCCGGGCTGCGAATGCACCTCTTATATTATTTCATCTTTATTTATTTGGTGCATTCCGCCAGCCCGTAACACTCCTGTTATTCCTCCTCCTCCTCTTCCTCATTGTCACCCAATCCACATTGGGATGACATGAGGCTGGGCTGTGTGTAATCACCCTGTATAGTTCCTTGCTCCATCTCATCGTGCATCGCCTGCAATGCATCCTCTTTCATTGTGAGCAGAGAGCTTTTCAGCATACAGTGAAGCGGGATGGTGATGCTAATTATGGCATCAGCACCGCTCACAATCTTGGTGGACTCCTCAAAGTTTTGTAGGATGGTACATATGTCTGACATCCATGTCCACTCCTGAGGTCTTATGTGTGGAGTCCGAACTGAATACCGATGGCCTTGTTGTTGCTGGTAGTCAACAACTGCCCTCTTCTGCTCACAAATCCTATCCAACATATGCAGTGTAGAGTTCCAATGCGTGGGGACATCACACACCAGTCGATGAGCCGGAATCTGCTAACGCTGCTGAAGCTCGGCAAGGGCGGCGGAAGCTGTAGCTGACTTTCTAAAATGTGCACACAGGTGGCAAACTTTCATAAGCAGATCCGACAGCTCCAGGTAGCTTTTGAGAAACCATTGAACAACGAGGTGAAGCACATGGGCCGTGCATGGTATGTGTGTGAGCTCGTCTCACCTCAGAGCTGCCACCAGGTTCTGGCCATTGTCACACATGACCGTGCCTGGCTGTAGGTTCAGTGATGTCAGCCACAGATCTGCCTGCTCTTTCAGAGCTGTCCACATCTATTCACTATTGTGTGGTTTGTCACCTACTGTGTGGACTGCGTGGCAACCCTGATTGACATAGGGCCCTCAATCCTCTGCGTCGGGAGGACATGTTCCATCCCAAGGTCTGACTGGGTCCCAGCTTCCACTACATTAACCCAGTGTGCTGTCAGCGAGATGTAACATCCCTGCCCACAAGCATTTGTCCACATGCCCATGGTTAGGAGGACTTTACCAGTAACAGCATTGTTGAGGGCATGGGTAATGTTGTGGGACACGTACTTGTGTAATGCTGGGATGGCACACCGGGAGAAATAGTGGGGACCGAGTACCTTGGGATGGCCGCCTCCATCACGTTGCAGAAAAGCTTCCATCTCCACGTGCCTAAAAGGCAACATTTTGAGCGCAAGCAGATGAGAAATATGTGAATTTAGAACTGTGGCCTATGGGGTGTTGGCTGCGTAATTCTCTTGCGTTCCAATGCCAGGGGTATGGACAACTGAAGGCTGCACTGGGACAAGTACATGGACGTGTTTGATGATGGTGCTAGTTGAGTGTGGGCAACGACAAGTGCAGGGCAGCAGGCATCTTCATAGGCTGCATAATACTGATATCGGGTGCACTATAACATTATGGAGCTGCATTATACCACTATGGGGGTGCATTATACTATATATGACAAGGGGATGCATTATACTGTGGGGGTGCATAATACTATAGGGGTGCATTATGCTATATATAAGAGGCTGCACTATACTATGGGGGTGCATTATACTATGAGGGTGCATTATACTATATATGACATGGGGGTGCATAATACTATGGGATGCACTATACTATGGGGTGCTTTATACTATACATGACTATGGGGTTGCATTTTACCTCCATGGAGATGCATTATACCACCATAGGGCTGCATGATACTACCATGGGAGTGCATTATACTGCTATGGGGCTGCATTATACTGCTGTGGGGTGCATTATACCACCATGGTACTGCATTATAATACTACTGTATGGGGATGCATTATTCTGGTATGGGGGTGCATTATACTGCTATGGAGGTACATTATACTATATATGACTGGGGCTTCATTGTAATATATATGACTGAGGATGCATTATACTATTATAGGGGTGCATTATACTGCTATATATGACTATGAGGTACATTATACTATTATGGATTACTATGGGGTAATTTAGAGAGACATGAGGTTGAATGGGAGGACACTTGGAGTCCAGAATGGGATATAATGTGGGGTCCAGAATGTGGGATATTATTACTGTAGGGGCTAAAGGATATGCTAGGCATGACAATGCTTAACCCCTTCACTACCAAGGGTGGTTTGCACGTTAACTCCTGGGCCAATTTTTACAATTCTGACCACTGTTCCTTTATGAGGTAATAACTCTGAAATGCTTCCATGGATCCCGGTGATTCTGACATTGTTGTCTTGTGACATATTGTACTTCATGTTACTGATAAAATTTCATTCAAATAACTTGCGTTTATTTGTGAAAAAAATGGAAAGTTGGCGAAAATTTTTAAAATTTTGCAATTTTCCAAATTTGAATTTTTATGCTCTTAAATCACAGAGATACGGCACACAAAAAACTTAATAAGTAACATTTCCCACATGTTTACTTTACATCAGCACAATTTTGGAACCAAAATTTTTTTTTGTTAGGCAGTTATAAGGGTTAAAAGTTGACCAGCAATTTCTCATTTTTGCAACACCATTTTATTTTTACGGACCACATCACATTTGAAGCCACTTTGAGGGGTCTATATGATAGAAAATATCCAAAAGTGACACCATTCTAAAAACTGCACCCCTTAAGGTGCTCAAAACCACATTCAAGAAGTTTATTAACCCTTCAGGTGCGTCACAGGAATTTTTTTGAATATTTAAAAAAAATGAACATTTAACTTTTTTTCACAAAAAAAATACTTCAGGTTCAATTTTTTTATTTTACCAAGGTGTAACAGGAGAAATTGGACTGCAAAAGTTATTGTGCAGTTTGTCCTGAGTATGCTGTTACCTGATATGTGGGGGGAACCACTGTTTCGGCGCATGGCAGAGCTCAGAAGGGAAGGAGCGCCATTTGACTTTTTTGGCTGGAATTGAGATCGGACACCATGTCGCGATTGGAAAACCCCTTATGTACCAAAACAGTGGAAACCCCCCACAAATGACACTATTTTGGAAACTAGACCCCCCAAGGAATAGTCCAATTTGTCCTGAGTACGCTGATACCTCATATGTGGGAGAAAACTACTGTATGGGCACAAGTCAGGGCTCGGAAGGGAAGTAGTGATGTTTTGGAATGCAGACTTTGATGGAATGGTCTGCGGGTGTCATGTTGCTTTTGGGGAGCCCCTGAAGTACCTAAACAGTGGAAACCCCCACAAGTGACCCCATTTTGGAAACTGGACCCCCTAAGGAACTTATCTAGATGTGTGGTGAGCACTTTGAACCCCCCAGTGCTTCACAGAAGTTTATAACGACCGGGTGTGAAAATAAAAAAATCGTATTTTTTCAACAAACATGATCTTTTAGACCCCATTTTTTATTTTCCCAAGGGTAACAGGAGAAATTGGACCACAAAAGTTGTAGTCCAATTTGTCCTGAGTACGCTGATACCCCATATGTGGGAGAAAACTACTGTATGGGCACACGTCGGGGCTCGGAAGGGAAGTAGTGACGTTTTGGAATGCAGACTTTGATGGAATGGTCTGCGGGTGTCATATTGCTTTTGGAGAGCCCCTAATGTACCTAAACAGTGGAAACCTCACACAAATGACCCCATTTTGGAAACTAGACCCCCTGAGGAACTTATCTAGATGTGTGGTGAGCACTTTGAACCCCCAAGGGCTTCACAGAAGTTTATAATGCCCGGGCATGAAAATTAAAAAATTGTATTTTTTCCACAAACATGATCATTTAGTCCCCAACTTTTTTATTTTCGCAAGGGTAACAGGAGAAATTGGACCGCAAAAGTTGTTGTCCAATTTGTCTTGAGTACGCTGATACCCCTTATGTGGGAGAAAACTACTGTATGGGCACACGTCAGGGCTCGGAAGGGAAGTAGTGACGTTTTGGAAGGCAGACTTTGATGAAATGGTCTGTGGGTGTCATGTTGCCTTTGGAGAGCCCCTAATGTACCTAAACAGTGGAAACCCCCCACAAATAACCCCATTTTGGAAACAAGACCCCCAAAGGAACTTATCTAGATGTGTGGTGAGCACTTTGAACCCCCAAGTGCTTCACCGAAGTTTATAACGCCCGGGCGTGAAAATAAAAAAATCATTTTTTTCCACAAAAATGGTATTTTTGCCCCCAATTCTTTATTTTCCTAAGGGTAACAGGAGAAATTGGACTCCAAACGTTGTTTTGCAATTTTTCCTGAGTAGGCTGATACCCCATATGTGGGGATAAACCACTGTTTGGGCGCATGGCAGAGCTTGGAAGGGAAGGAGCACCATTTGACTTTTTCAATGCAGAATTGGCTGGAATTGAGATCAGACGCCATGTTGCATTTGGAGAGCACCTGATGTGCCCAAACAGTGGAAACCCCCCAATTATAACTCCAACCCTAACCCCAACACACCCCTAACCCTAATCTCAACCCTAGCCCTAACCCTAGCCCTATCCCTAGCCCTAACCCTAGCCCTAATGGGAAAATGGAAATAAATACATTTTCTTTTAATTTTATTATTTTTCCCTAACTAAGGGGGTGATAATGGGGGGTTTGATTTACTATTTATGGCGGTTTTTATATTTGGCAGCTGTCACACGCTAAAAGACGCTTTTTATTGTAAAAATAGTTTTTGCATCACCACATTTTGAGTGCTATAATTTTTTCATATTTTGCCCCACCGAGTCATGTGAGGTCTTATTTTTTGCGGGACGAGTTGGCGTTTTTATTGATACCATTTTTGGGCATGTGACATCTTTTGATCGCTTTTTATTCCGATTTTTGGGACGCAGAATGAACAAAAACCAGCGTTTCATGAATTTATTTGGGGGGTGCGTTTACACCGTTCTGCGTGCGGTAATATTGATAAAGCGGTTTTATTCTTCAGGTCGGTACAGTTACAGCAATACCTCATTTATGTCTTTTTTTATGTTTTGGCGCTTTTATGCAGTGAAAACAATTTTATATATAAAATAATTATTTTTGCATCGCTTTATTCTGTGAGCTATAACTTTTTAATTTTTTTGCTGATGATGCTGTATTGCGGCTCATTTTTTGCGAGACAAGATGTCGTTTTCAGCGGTACCATGGATATTTATATGCGTCTTTTTGATTGCGCATTATTGCACTTTTTGTTCGGCGGTATGATAATAAATCATTATTTTTTGCTTCGTTTTTTATTTTTATTTTTTAAAGGGTTCACTAAAGGGGTTAACTAATGGGACAGTTTTATAGGGTGGGTCGTTGCGGATGTGGTGATACCAAATATGTGTACTTTTATTGTTTTTTTTTTATTTCCAAAATTGAATTTGTTTGGGAATATTTTTTTTTTTTTAATTTATTTTTACTCTTTTTTTTTAACTTTATTACATTGTCCCAGATGGGACATCACTGTCCTGTGACAGATCATTGATCTGTCACATCACAGATCACTGTGACAGATCAGCGATCTGTCACAGGCATAGACGCAGACTTCCTCATGCCTGCGCTTTGCAGGCACTGAGGAAGCCAGCTCCCTGCAGGCCCCCAAAGGTCCCCGTCGCCATATTGGATCCGGGGACCTGCAGGGAAAGAGACCCCCACAGCAGCGCTGCATATTGCGCTGCTGTGGGGGGCTCAGGGAAGCACGGAGGGAGCCCCCTCCCTGCCAATGCTTCCCTTTAACCCCCGGTGTGCAAGGGGTTAACGTGTCGGGGGCGATCCGTGACCACCCCTGACACATTGTGCCGGGTGTCAGCTGTGATAATCAGCTGACACCCGGCCGCGATCAGCGGTGCTCACCACGTGGGCGCCGCTGATCGCACTAGACGTAATATTCCGTCCATGGGACTTAGGGCCCAGGTCACATGGACGGAATATTACGTTCAATGTAGGAAAGGGGTTAAAGGACCATGCCTCTGACTGTGGAACCCCTATACTGAAAGCTGGAGGGATGCAAAGTAGTGCCAATTCCCCCCTCCCTCTACTCCCCAGGTGATGCAAAAGTAGGCCAGTTGCCCCGACTGACCAATGGGGTCTATGGGGAGGGGGTGTCCGGCCACACCCATATGGGTTAAATCTGGGTGCCAGGGGTCAGTCCCTTCCTCTTGCTCCTCGGCTGACCTCTGGAAGCATTTGTTTGAGGACCTCACAGAGCCACCAAGTCTGACCCCATGATTGAGGCCTTGTGGCAGAGAGCAGCACAGGAAGGTGTGCAATGGTTACAAGCCCTTATAGCCGGCCTGAGTGCTCACCTCCCTGTGCCCTCTCATGATTCCTTATCAACGCTGCGGGCTTCCCCTAACTCTAGTCCCCTTGACCCCTCCCCAGGCCCCGGGGTTTCCTCCCAGTTGGCCTCCTCTATGGTCCCACCTTCATCATCCTCCGGTCCACCTCTGGTCCCCTCCACTGCAGCTGCAGCTTCCCCCATCAGCGCTGCAGTGCAGGTGGGCAGGCGCTCCACTTGGTCCTCCCACCCTCCAGAGTGCCTTCATTTGGCTGTTCCGACTGCTAGATCGGTCCTCCACTCTCGTGCCGTGGCCTCTTTGTCCTCTCTCAGGTAGGCAGCGGGGGCTGCGAGGCGTGCCCTGCAGGTCCCGGCCACTCCCACAGCACCCACAGTGCAGGCCTGGACATCCTGGGCCCGGGTCCCTGCGACTTCCACAGACGTCGCAGCAAGGCCCGGACAAACCCCATCCACTTCCACTCAGATCGGAGCAAGGCCTGAGCCCACACTGCAGGTCCGGATGTCCTGTGACTGGGCCCCAGTGACTTCCGCCGATGTCGCAACTGGGCCCGGACGAGCCCCACCCACTTACGGTTAGAGCGGAGCTCGGCATGTGCTGCAGGCACAGACTGGCCAGGCCCGAGCTCCGCAAACTTCGGGAGCCCCGGACATCCAACTGGCTCCCTGGCAACGGGACCGGGTGTCCCGGATCATGCCTCCCACTCACTCGATGCATCTCCCAATGGGGCCCACACAAGTCTGGTCCACCTCGTCCAGTCACCGACAGCAAGCACCGATCACCCCACACCTGACCCGCAATGACTCTCCTGCGGGCTCAGCTGCACCACCTGCTTGGGATGAAGTGGGTTCAGGTGTCAGAGTCCACAATGCTGCTGCAGAGCAGCCCAAACATTCAGCACGCTCTGCAGCAAATACAGTACTCCTCCAAAACACAAAGCACAATCACTCCAACCACAAATTACACACCGCCAACCCATCCAATGACCCAACCACGTATTAATGACGAACAATTCACATTAACCCCCCTTTTATCCTCATCCCACACTACAGATCCGACAAATAGAACGCCATCCCCCTTCCTGCTCACTACACCTCCAGTTTCGGCCCATAGCCAGCTTAATAACCCCCTTTCTTTTATATCAGAGTCAAACACTCCTATTAACCCCATAACCACGGCGGTCATAGGCATACAGTACATGCCATAGACCCTCCCCCTCCTCCGAGGATTCCCACCGCCATTCTCGTTGTCCCTCTGTCTGTCGCTGTTCACACTACAGACATAGACGCAGCTCATATAGGAGCAGCCACAGGTCCCGGTCCTCTAGATGGTTATCCCCATCCACATCCGGATGGTCCGATGCATCCGAGGGTCACAGCAGGCGGTCTTGGGCATCTGACAGAAGACAGCACTCACGTCCTCCATCCCTGGCTGCCAGCCGGAGGGAAACTTCCACACCTCCCAGGCCTCCAGCCAGATCGTCATCCATGAAGAAGCCGAAGTTCCGCCAGTGGTAGTCACTCGGCCTCAGGCACATGACAGTTGTCAGCTGTCATGTGCTCCATCTTTGGCTGCCAGCCGGTGACACCCATCCCTATCTCCCTTGGCCACCAGCCATCACGGACCCATCGCATTAACTGACACCGGAGTTTCTTCATCTCCCAGAGCCACTTGTGCTCAGGCACACGGCAGTGTCCTGCAGCTATATGACCCGTCATCGACTACCGGCCAGGGAATCCCATCCCCATTTCCCTAGGCCGCCAGTCAAGAGCAAGTCATTGTTACAGCAGGAGCCGAAGTACCTCCATCCGCAGGAGATGCTTGGTCTGTGCCAGACAGTGGTGAGTTTTGTATAATCAATGAGCACACACACAGGGGAGAATGAACTAGTATCTGCCATCAGGGCGCGAGTTCAACACTTGAATCGCCCAGGCGGGTCAGCCACCACCAGTACAACGTCTCAATCACCTAGCCTACATAAAGACGCATTTTTGTGCAGAATTAGCCCATTGGGGGCACATATAGACCTAGAAACAAAACAAAAAATTTGGAATAAATGACTACGTGGACATATCAGCACACCAGCAGACCATGGATAAGGAAAGGAGGACAGGCTAATGGTCATATGATAGAAATAGGGCAAGAACAGCCCATACAAAGAACAACTGGCTACAGGCCTTCGCAGTCCTCAGCTGCATTATGGGTCAAGAACACTCAGAACGCTGCTCCAAGTTATTTATCAGGATTTAATATATAACTCATACAAATCTCATGATGGTTTCGCATGGAGGCGCTATGATGAGGAGTTCCATAGGTGGCTAGCCCTGCAACCAAATTTAGGCTGGGAAGTAAAAGCAGCAGATGTCTGGCTACGACTAATGCTTACAAAAAAACATCCCCCCTTTTCATCAACTGCCACTAGTTTTTCAACAGCCGCAGGCCAGAACTCAGTGGTCGTACGGAGACCAGGGGCCTGCTTGTTATTTAATGAGGGAAATTGCTGCTTCCAGGCATCATGTAGATATAGGCATGACTGCTCAGCCTGTGGAGGCGGACACCCAAGTGCAAGGTGTACCCGTCAAGCAAACAAACTGTCAACAAGGCAGAACCCCGATGAACGTAGCCGCAATGGGTCCCTGGCTAAGTCTATATCTCAATAAAGAAGCCGCACAGCAGCTGTATTACGGCTTTAAATACATTTTTTTATCCCCTATAAATCGAGTAAAACACCAACAATAGCCAATAATCTAAAATCAGCATGTGAATTCGCAGAGATGCTAAAAGAAAAAATCGCAAAAGAGGTAGAGATGGGTAGAATAGTGGGCCCTTTCAAATCGCTGCCATTCAAAAACTTCAGACTCTCACCGTTGGGCATTGTTCCCAAAAAAGAACCCGGGAAATATCGACTGATCCATCACTTCTCACATCCCAGAGGTAAGTCGGTCAGTGATGCTATTCTCCCAGAGGAGGCATCCGTCACTTATGCTTCTTTTGACAAGGTGGTAGAACTAGTATGCACAGCCGGGCCTGATGCCCTCCTAGCAAAATCAGATATTGAGTATGCATTTTGCCTACTACCCATTCATCCCGAATTCTTCCCCTTGTTAGGTTGCAAGGTGGACCAGCTATTTTACTTTGACATGTGCTTACCGATGGGTTGCTCCATTTCATGTTACTATTTCGAGCTTTTTAGTACATTCTTGGACTGGGTGGTTCGCTTCAAAGCAGGTAGCGATTCAGCAATTCACTACCTCGATGATTTTTTTGTTCGTTGGTCCAAAAGACACTAAACTCTGCACCTTGCTCATGGAAAAATTTAAATATATCTCTCAAAAATTCGGTGTTCTATTATCCCCAGAAAAAACACTTGGTGCATGCAATGTGCAATTTCCTTGGCATTGAGATAGACACCAACGCAATGGTTTTTCATCTGCCCGCCGATAAAATACAAAAAACACTGCAAATGGTTGAAAGTTTCTGCGAAGTTAAAAAGTCACTCTTCGACAGATCCAATCCCTGTTCGGTTTACTCAATTTTGCTTGCCGTGTAATGCCGGTCGGCAGAGCTTTCGCTCGCCGATTATCGCTAACAACAAAGTGCATTATTAACCCTAGCCATAGAATTAGAGTCTCCCATTCCCTGATAGGAGACTTATAATTTTGGAGTAAGTTTGGAGGGAGGAAATGGTTGAGGAGGTAAAAGTGGCTGGGACCCTAGGAGGTAGCGACCATGCTATTTTAGAATTTTGGATAACTAGAGGCGGAAGACCTGTGAAGACTCAGACGTCAAGGTTAGATTTCAGAAAGGCAGATTTTAAGGGATTCAGAATGAGAATTGGAGGGATCCAATGGCTGGATATCCTAAAAGACAAAAATGTCCAGGAGGGATGGGAAATCTTGAAAAATGAAATTCTCAAAGCACAGTTGTTAACAATTCCGAAAAGAGGGAAGAATAGGAAGCATTTAAGGAAACCAGGATGGATGAACACAGAACTTAAGCACATGCTAAAAAGGAAGAAAAAAATGTTTATAAAATGGAAAGAGGGAGGCATATCTAAAGAAGAATATAATGCTGTCTGCAGAACCTGCAGGGCACAAATCAGATTATCTAAAGCTGAAAATGAATTGAGGCTTGCAAGAGATGTCAAAAGCAATAATAAAGGATTTTGGGGATATGTTAAAAGTAAAAGAAAAGTCAAGGATGCTATAGGATTTTTACAGGATGAAAATGATGAAATGGTAAGACAGGATGTTGAGAAGGCTGAACTTTTAAATTCCTATTTTGCATCTGTTTTCTCTCAGAAAGGAAATGTAACATCAACTGTTATTCACTGTCCTATTAAGGGAATAGAAGAATCCAGGATATCTATAAACAGAAAGATAGTGAGGAAACACTTAGCTAACCTAAATGAATTCAAGTCTCCAGGTCCAGATGAATTACACCCCAGAGTACTAAAGGAGATAGCAGAAGAAATTTTTGTACCCCTCTCCATAATCTTTGAAAATTCTTGGAGAACAGGAGAAGTGCCAGAAGACTGGAGAAGAGCAAATGTTGTTCCTATCTTCAAAAAGGGGAAGAAGGTGGACCCAGGCAACTATAGGCCGGTGAGTCTGACTTCTATACCAGGAAAGATCTTTGAACAAATTATTAAACAACAAGTATGTCAATACCTGGATAAGAATGAAGTGATTAAACAGAGTCAGCATGGGTTTGTAACTAATAAGTCATGTCAGACTAACTTAATTTCCTTCTATGACGGTATCACTGATTGGGTGGATCAAGGAAATGCTGTAGATATAGTATATCTTGACTTCAGCAAAGCATTTGACAAAGTCTCTCATACAATCCTTATTGAAAAAATGACTAAGTATGGAATGGACAAGGCAACTGTTAGGTGGATTCATAACTGGCTTAGTGATCGGACCCAAAGAGTGGTCGTAAATGGCTGCACATCCAGTTGGAAGAATGTCTCAAGTGGGGTACCACAGGGCTCTGTCCTGGGCCCTGCATTGTTCAACATCTTTATCAACGATTTAGATGAAGGAATTGAGGGTAAACTGATTAAATTTGCTGATGACACAAAGCTAGGAGGGATAGCTAATACTAGAGAAGAGAGAGAGGATTCAAAAAGATTTAAATAAACTGGAGAAGTGGGCAGCAACTAACAGAATGGTTTTTAACAGGGAGAAATGCAAAGTACTACATCTGGGCAATAAAAATGAAAAAAGCATATATAGAATGGGAGGAATAGGGCTAAGTGACAGCACATGTGAAAAAGACTTGGGTATACTAATAGATCACAGACTGAATATGAGTCAACAGTGTGATGCAGCAGCAAAAAAGGCAAATGCAATACTAGGATGTATTAACAGAAGCATACAGTCTAGATCACGTGAAGTCATTATTTCCCTCTACTCCTCTTTGGTCAGACCTCATCTGGAATATTGTGTCCAGTTTTGGGCACCACATTTTAAAAAAGACATCAACAAACTGGAGCAAGTTCAGAAAAGAGCGACCAGAATGGTGACCGGTCTGCAAACCCTGTCTTATGACGAAAGGTTGCAGGATTTGGGAATGTTTAGTTTGCAAAAGAGAAGACTGAGAGGAGACTTAATAGCTGTCTACAAATATCTAAAGGGCTGTCACATTGTAGAAGGATCAACTTTATTCTCATTTGCACAAGGAAAGACTAGAAGCAATGGGATGAAACTGAATGGGAGGAGACACAGATTAGATATTAGAAAAAACTTTTTGACAGTTAGAGTGATCAATGAGTGGAACAGGCTGCCACGAGAAGTGGTGAGTTCTCCTTCAATGGAAGTCTTCAAACAGAGGCTGGACAGACATCTGACTGGGATGATTTAGCGAATCCTGCTTTGAGCAGGGGGTTGGACCAGATGGCCCAGGAGGTCCCTTCCAACTCTACGATTCTATGATTCTATGATTCTATTTCTAAAATCTTACAATGGTCATACGTGCGTCATGGCACTAGAATCAATGTCGGTTTCGCAGCTATCTACAAAAACCAATGGTGTAAAGGCAGTTGACCGCAGTTATGGATCACAGCAGGCTGTGGCTGCAATCCAGCCCTAGTGGAGATTTTTGCTATAGTAGCATCAGTTGAGCTTTGGGGTACTCAGTTAGAAAATATGAAGATTAGATTTTCAATTATATGCCTGCGAACTGCTAAAACCCTAAACAGCATGTCTTCTGCATCCCCTCCCTTAAGGCCCCATTACACATAACGATGTCCCAGTGATCCCATCAATGATCCAACATGATGGGATCTCTGCGACATCGTTAGGCTGATCGCTGGTGAGCTGTCACAAGACAGCCCCTCCAGCGATCAGGACCAGCAACGCTGGATGCTGGTTTCTAATGTAAACATCAGGTATCCAAGAGCCATGGCTCCTGGATACCCGCTGTTTACCTTGGAAACCGGCGTACACACTGGTTTCCAAGGTAAACATCGGGTATCTAAGAGCCGCGCGACTCCTGGATACCCGATGTTTACCTAGAAACCAGCGTGTACGCTGGTTTCCAAGGTAAACAGCGGGTATTCAGGAGCCGCGGCTCCTGGATACCCGATGTTTACATTAGAAACCAGCGTCCCTCATCGCTGATCGCTGGTCTCTCGCTGCCACACGCAGCGATGCGTTCTGGCCAGTGGGAGACCAGCGATCGAAAAATGGCCCAGGCTGATCGAGCACGATCAGCAATAACCGGCAGGGGGCCGGTCGTTGATCCCTGTCACACACAGCGATCTCGCTGGCGAGATCGCTGTGGTGTCACAAAATCAGCGATCTCGCTAGCGACATTGCTGTGTGTGATGGGGCCTTAACTCCCTCTTTTGCACAGCCTAGCATTACTATGCCTAAAGCACAGCATATGGTGTCACGCCAGATTGACGTACGACGTAGAGGATAAACTTAACTTTCTGTTGTCTTCCGATTGGCAGGCCTTCAGACTCCTTCCCGTCGCACAGCCATCGGTAATCTAGTTCCCTCAATCCCTTTGGGACACTGTGGCCAATCATTGATGCCATTAATTTGCACCTCAGTCACACTGGCTACTTGGCAGGTTTACGATAAGGCGTGGGAGGTGTGTTGCTCTCTAATTTAGGGTAGGTCAGTCGATAGATGTGATCGTGCGAGATGGAAGTGTGGTGCTCTGCGTCTTTATCGCCACAAAAGGGTTAAATATGTACTGTTTTGCATGTGTTTTGTGAGCTATGGGAGTTATGCTTTCTCTGCTAGAGACCACAACACACACAGTTTGCCTCACTCCCTCACTTGTCTGAAGCTTAGAGCTTTGCAGACATACCCTAACTGGGAGGTGGAGGGGCCGAGCTGGTGTTCTCAGTGTGAACAAGAAGGAGGAAGAGCATCTTGGAAGCCATTAGACATGTACTTGACCCAGGAGTGAGAGCTAAGAAGCATCAGGGTGCCAGCCCCTAGACCCTCCATGCTTTCAGAGCAGGGTGGTAAGCTGAGAGACTGTGTGGATTTATACAACCAACAGCATCGTGTTTTCCCTGGGAAAACTGCAGCAGACTAGGATCAGTGAAGGATAGTGCAAGTGGGAACTTGAGCTGCTCACGCACAGGATCCATGCTGCAAGTTGCCAAAGGAGAAATACACAGTGAGTAGAAGCTATACCGGAAGTTTTAGACTCTGGGAAGCCTTGGTCCCAGAAGGGATTAGAATAGCAGGAAGCATACACTGAGTCACACAAGCAGATTGAAGTATAACTCCCATTCTCCAGAACAGACTGTAACCTGGTGAGAGTTATAATATCTCCTTGGAACTGCACCTGAACTACAGTAAATGATAAAGTGACTTTTCATGTCTCCTGCCTTATTACTCCGTGCCTTCCACTTTCATCACAATCTCCGGGGTTTGCCCTGGTTGGAGAGGGTTTAACATCTGCACTACCATAACCATATACTCCCCCAGGGATCATCTGCAGTGCCGGCTATATTACAGTCGAACACTCCAACTGGCGTCACGAATCACTACATAAACTTTATCCCCATCCAATTCTACACCTTTTACATGACCGCCTGGAGCCACAGACCGGGTCACCGCCACTGTGACATCTCCCATTGAAGTTAACGTGCTGAGTACCGAATATCCCATGGCCCCTCGGGCATGTCACAAGGTATTAGTAAAATTTTTAAATATGCTCAAGGAAAGAGTCGTGTCGGGTACATCAGCGCAACAGTTTATCGGGCATAGCCTTTTTCTTCCAGCTACTGGGATGGGCGGATGTAACTAAACACTTTCTCGTCAAACAAGCCGTTAAAGGCTAGAAAAGACTTCAACCTAGTCAAGAATGCAGTTGCCCTATTTCACTTAGTCTACTGCAAAATATCATAGCAGTTTCTTCATCGGTCTGTAAGTCACAATTCAAAGCGGCACTAGTATCTGCAGCTTTCGCTATCACCTTTTTCGAGGCACTTCGTGTTAGCGAATTAGTGCCATTGTCAAAAAATTCATCAGAAGGCGGCTTAATCAATGAGGACCTCGTCATAAGCAACAACGCTCAGCACATTTGTGTATGGAAATCCAAATGCGATCCCACAGGCAGGGGTACGTGGGTCCTGGTAAACTCATCAGATGGGCCGGTATGCCCACTAGAACTAGTCACACGCTAATCTAGTTTAAGACACGAAAGCAAATTCTTCCTCTCACACATGGGCGGGTCCCCCCTTACCAAGTATGAGGTTCATGCAATTTTTAAACAGTGCCTTGAAAAAGTTGGCATTAATCCAGCAGAATACGGGACGCATTCCTTTAGAATAGGGGCTGCCACCAAAGCAGTTAGAGCAGGAGTATCCGAGGCTGAAGTGCAGAGAATGGATTTTTGGAAATTCTCATGCTTTGCTAGGTATATAAGACCTGATTTGCTCAACTAACACATCTTGTCTTTTGCAGGCGTCCGTACGCCCACAGTTTGGATAGTAGGTCATTCATACATCTACCTGGTGGAATAAACCTTGGCTTTCCAAGACTGGAGATCAACTGGAATGGTATCAGGGAGCTTCAGTCGCATCAAATCTTTCTGGAAATAGTTTGCATCCCTATGAAGGTCAAAGGACATGAGATATTAGTGTTACACGCAGGTGGCAACGATCTGTGTAAAAAGAAAAGTGCTGAGCTATGTACGGTTATGTCAACAGACGTAGAGCGTTTTGGTTGTCTTTTACCGAATATGGTATTGGTTTGGTTGGAAATAGTGCCACGAGCTCTCTGGCATGGAGCTAAAGATCATAAAGCCATAGAAAGATCAAGAAAAAAGATTAATGCACGTATGGCCAAATGTGTAACAGCAATATACTGCATCATAGTTCGCCGCCATCAACTGGAAGGAGATAACTCAGCACTTTTGAGGTCGGATGGAATTCACCTCACGGACATCAGTCTCGACATATTCTTGTCCGGCTTTCAGGATGGAGTCGAGCAGGCACTAATGCTGATGGGTGGTGGTTGGAGTCCTGTGTAGTTCATACACATGATCCTCCGTGGCGGTAATGCAGACAGGGGCAAAGGTTCGTAACCCTCATTGGCCAGCTCGCATGTCTGTTGTAGACAGGGCCTTCGACGATGAGCCCGTTGCGAAATGTAATTGCCTTTTCCTGCACATGTAATTTAATAAACTGTGACGACCTGTTTCAACCTATCTAGGCCTCTCCGTGTCTCATTACGGGATTGGTGGGAGGGGGAATGCACTGTTTACGACACATGTGTCTCAGCAGTCTGCTAGGCACGGCACCGCTTAAGGAGTGTGCCGCTGACTATGGAGCCCCTATGCTGAAAGCTGGAGGGATGCAATGTAGTGCCAATTCCCCCCTCCCTTTACTCCCCAGGTGATGCACAAATGGGCCGACTGCCCCAACTGACCAATGTGGGCTATGGGGAAGGGGTGTCAGGCCACACCCATACTGGTTAAATCCAGGTGCCAGGGGTCAGTCCCTCCCTCTTTCTACTCGGCTGACCCCTGGAAGCGTTTGTCCCACCCACCCCTATATATAAATCGATTGATTCGGGTATTGCTTGTAAAAATGTTTTTTTATTTTTTAACAAAAATGGTTTTCTGTTATTAAGTCACAGCGGTAATGTGGAGAGGGGAAAAGGTTTGTAACCCTCATTGGCTGACTTGCATGTCTGTTGTAGACAGGGCCTTCGACAATGAGCCCGTTACGAAATGTTATTGCCTTTTCTGCGCGTGTAATTTACTACAGTAAACTGTGACCGACCTGTTTTAACCCATCTAGGCCTCTCCATGTCTCATTACGGGATTGGTGGGAGGGGGAAAGGCACTGGTTACAACACACAGGTCTTCACAGTCATATTTTTGAGGATAATGTTTTCAGTGTGGGGAAGGAGAGGTCCTGTTACTGTTCAGGGTGACAAGGTCACTTTTTTTCTTCATTTGGTGTAGTGTAGAATTTGGATAAAAATTGGGGAGTGTGCTCTAGATAGCTGTGCCATTTTCTGCAGAGACGGGTCCTGGCTGGAAGAAGTGATGGTGGTGTGCGCTGAATGAAGATGAGAAGCAAAGATGAAGGAGACATTACTGTTGGGTAAGTGTGTTACCTCTACACTGACACTATACACTGTATACTATATACAGAGCTTCTGTGTATGTCACTGGTGATCCCTGTATTACCTGTGCACTGACGCTATATACGAAGCTCCTGTGTATAATGTCAGTGGTGATCACTGTATTATTTGTACACTGACATTATACACGGAGCTCCTGTGTATAATGTCACCAGTGATCACTGTATGTATATTACCTGTACGTAGACAATATATACAGATCTCATATATAAAATATCACTAGTGATTATTGTATTATCTGTACACTGACACTATATACAGAGCTCCTGTGTATAATGTGACTGGTGATTACTGTATTACTTGTACACTGACACTATTTACAGAGCTCCTGTGTATGTCACCGGTGATCACTTTATCACATGTGCACTGACACTATACACTGTGTACTATATTCAAAGCTCCTGTGTAAAATGGTGCTTAAGGTAAAATTAGTATTGTTTATTTATAAACTAGATGTGTGCCTGATGCTATCGCATTGGGAGGGCAGTAACATCATGATGGGGGCAGCTTTGTGGTGCTGGGGGTGGCCCACCCACTTCTGTACAGTCACATCTGGCAGGAAAGATGGTGTTTTGCGGCCTGTGCTGGAGATGGTGTGTGGCGCCACCAGAGGGTGGCCGCACCCAATCTCCAGCACAGGCCTCAAGCCGTGGTCTTTCCTGCTGGCTGTGACTGCATGGAGGTGGGTGGGCAAGCAGTATCGGGATCCGGCGCATGTAGTCAGGTGGTGGGTCCAGGCGGGGGTCTGGTGGCGGCATCCCTCTCATTACTCCCCCCTCACTACACCCTCTCATTACACCCCTCTCACAGCCGGCAGGAAAGACTCTGTTTTGCGGCCTGTGCTGGATATGGTGTGCTGTGCCACCAGAGGGTGGCCGCACCTAATCTCCAGCACAGGCCTCAAGCCGCGGTCTTTCCTGCCGACTGTGACTGAACGGAGGTGGGTGGGCAGGCAGCATCAGGATCTTGGCGGCGGTCCGGCGGTGGCATCCCTCTCATTACACCCTCTCATTATACCCCCTTCATTATACCCCTCTCGTTATACTCCCTCTTTACACCCCTTTCACAGCCTCGTGATCGCAGCGGCGGCATGGACACGAGCAGCGGCTGGGATCAAAGCAGCGGCCAAGATCCCAGCGGTGGTCGGGATCGCAGCGGCAGCTGGGATCTCAGCGGCAGTTGGGATCACAGTGGTGGCCTGGATCCGAGTGGCTGCTGGATCCCAGCGGCAGTTGGGATCGCAGTGGTGGCCTGGATCCGAGCACCCGCTGAGATCCCAGCGGCGGTTGGGATCGCAGCGGTGGCCTAGATCCGAGCGGCTGCTGGATCCCAGCGGTGGTCGGGATCGCAGCGGCGGCCTGGATTCAAGCAGTGGTTGAGATCACAGCAGCGTTTGGGATCGCAGCTGCATCCTGGATCCTAGCGACATCACTTGGGTGTTCCAAAATGGCAGTCGGCGTACTTCTGGTGTAGCGCAGTGGATTGTGGGATTCGGGGACATCCAGACGGAAGTGGATGACAGACAATTTAAGGCAATTATATATATATATATAGATGATCAGTATTGTAGTATTCGATCACTATGTGGTTGTAATATGCGGTCCAGCCTTGGTGAGGGGGTATTCGTCCCTTGTATGGGGTATTATAGGTCACTGCATGGTGGTAATATATGGTCCGGCCATGGTGTGGTGGTATATGTGCCTTGTATATGGTATTTTTTGGTCACTATGTGGTGGTAATATGTGGTCTGGTCATAGTGTGATGGTATTTGTCCATTGTATGCAGTGTTATTGTTCATTTTAAAAATTGTATGTGTCACATTCCCTTAAAGAAACGTAAATAAATATATACATAAAAATAGTATTGAATATTTTAACAAATAGTTATTAGTTTAGAGTAGAGTAGAACCTGGAAAAAATAGTCTAACTAGTCATGGCAGCGGCTTAAAAAAATATTTTAGCCAAACCAATAGCTGATTGCTATGTATCTGATATAATGTTAGATGGGAACTGATAATGTGTGATTGGTGAGGGTGTGGTGCAGATTTGGAGTTTTTCTATGAGTGGGAGGTGGGACTGTGGAAGGTTGGAGGCAGAGCTGGGGTGGAGCCTGGGAGGAGTCTCAAGGGGCCTTGAAAATGTTGCCAGTATGGGGCCTCAAAATTCCTGGTGGCAGCCCTGGTGATCCCATGTAGTTAGATATTTTTAGTTTGTACTTGAAATTACAAGGAATGTAGAGCAGGTTTAAACTGCCATAGAAAAAATATTTTTATTGCCAATAGCACAGCAAAGCTTTACTTTTACAAAAAATGCTTAAAAAATTCTATCTCTGGATGGATTTGTTGCTATAGCTTCCAAGTGTTTTACTTTTAGACAGTTGTGATAAAATAGGTTCCTAGGTGTCTATGGTCTATTTGTTATTTACATGTCTCCATGTGTTGTTGTAGGTTACAATAGGTTATTCTACTTTTCGTGCATAGGATTCTCTGTAGTTTGTTTTCTAGGTATTTGTATGCCTCCTTGATATTAATCACATCTCTGAAATTAAAATACATTTTTTTTACCTACTATGAGAACAGATTTGCAAGAAATTCCGTTGTTTTCTTCCAAAGATCACAGACAAAAAGTGTATTAGGTTCTACCTGAATGTTTTTCTATTTTCCATATGTAATTCTTGCAACTTGCCAAAAATTTAATTAGTACTGATAAAAATTACAGATTTTATTTATTAGATTTAATCACTGTATTTAGTTTATTACACAGCTATAATGTATCCAACATTAGGCAAAACGATCACAGGAATTGGATCTTTTAGTCTGCGTGTTTCATCTAATTGTTTCTTATCAGTTCTCAGATTTGATCACACTTATAAAATTTCCAATTATGAAATCCCTGATAGATATATTGTATTTGCTGTTATCTCTTTTTATTATCATCTCTTTTTAAGCTTCTTGAAGATAGTTTACATAAGTGCTATAAAGCTGTGAGGCAGCTTTCGACATCTATGATGGACTATTTGGTACAAGTATTTTTTTTTTATAATAAACTCTAGTTAAAATTTTATTTTGTATAATGATTCTTTTTGACAATCATCCTTGCATATTGTGAACAAATAAATCATCCATCATTCTGACATGAAGGAAATAAATAAGATTGAATAATACTTTGTCTTCTCTGTGTCCAGGTGTTTCTCAGATTTTATCTCTGTGGAATTTGCCTTTTTCTGTGGAAGGCAAATCTGCCTTAAGACGCAGTAACATGACACAGTAATAGTTCACCATAATGACAATGTGATAGTTGCCATTAATTACAAACAAACACCGCTCTATGAAACACATTTTTGCTTGACATATGGACAGTTCATCTCTTTCATTTTACCTGGCCTCAGACAATATTTATTAACAATACATGGAAATTATTTCTACAACTTTGGAAGTGAAGAAATATTTATCAGAATAAGATGTTATTGTTTCTCATATACAAATTAGTACTATACATAATTTGGCAAAATACAAAAAATGCATTAAGGCAGATTTATTAATTCTTTCCAGTGTTTCAATAGTGAACATATGCCAAATTCATAGAGGTTCATACTGGATGCTAATTTCAGTGCATCAAAAATTATAAGTTAAACTGCACCTCATATAGCCAGAGTCCTACAGGACACTAAGTAAGACGCACGTTACATCCAGGGAGTTCGTCCCGGAAAAAAGTCCATACCAAATAGAAAAGACAGCACCTCAAACGTTGGTGAAAAAGAATTCACATTTTATTCTATGCTAATTTCCGTGCATCCTGAGACAATTTTTTACACTTCTGTTAGTTGACTTTCCCTACACAAACTTCACAAACCAAATTTTATCTTGTTTCCTATATGCCATTAACTTTTTTAGTCAATTGCTTCCTTGTCAAATGAGGCACAAAAAAGTTTCTATAATACATAATAAATAAGTCTTAAAGTTAATACCTCAATTTGCACGATTTGCGTTACTTTTGGCACATTAATCCCCAAGGTCTAGTTATAAAAACTTGCCTAAACTTGCCTAAACGTGCCTAATTACCTTAAGATATACAGCAGTAATAATTTAACAACAGCCACTGACAACTAATATATAGACCTCTTGAGCAATTTTCCCAGAATTACAACCCATCATCTTCTGTCTTTAAATAGACGCTGGTCCTCTGAAAGACAATTTTCCTGAATCTGCCATATCATCCTTTTGTTAGGAATCTGGTTTCTACCATGCCTATGCAGGAATCCAGATTCTCACTTTTATCTCCAGAGGCTAAGTCCTTTGTGACATCTTCTGAGCATGCTCACGGGATGAGCTCCCATTGGAGTTCAGGAGTCAGGTGCTCAGGTCCTGCTCCGGATCCTATTGGCTCCTTTTGGAGACCTGGAGATTTCCGGCAGGTCCCGTACGCTATAAAAAGTGCGTATGGCCATTCCGCCATGCACTAGTATTTTCATACGGCTGCTGTATGTATGGTGATGGATGCTTGGACTGGTGACTGACTTATTAAGAACCCCTTCCCTCTGATAATACGTCTGTGTGAGTGTTTGGGCATCAGCCAGTATTAGCGCCAGTGCCAGCGCGCTCAAGCTTCATCTTTGCCAGCAGCTAGCGTCCTGCATCGCGCTTGCAGCATAGCAGTGCTTTCTCTGCGGCTCAGTTCTCGCCGCGCTGCGGTTGCAGCCTGTCGGGCATTCGCAGTTGCGACGTTCTGCATCCTATTTTTATGGTAGGTATAGAAGGAGTAGTCCTGGTGTTTAAGGCTGCTTCCGTGACCTTTAATACCGTATCTGCATCGCTGGAAGTCTGTGACCCTGTACAGACTCAGCGTTATTTATGCTTTTGTTTGCAGCTCTGTGCATATAACAGAGTCTGCTTCAGTGCACTGGGTGCGGCTAAAACCCTTTGCACATTACCGCCTTAGTGCTCTGCCTCTTTTAGCAGCGGTTATTCCATCCACCGCACGGTGGACCCCGAGTGGCAAAGGCACATTATTTATTTTTTATTTAGTGTCTTCCGCCACTCATAACACCTTTCACCATAAAATAACCACAACACGGCCCTCCACGTGAGATTTTGGACAGATTAGTGAAAAATAATTATTACAAGAATTGTCCAAAAGA
>NW_027361770.1:23852500-24040000 GCF_039654945.1 Dendrobates tinctorius | reverse complement strand
TAATGGCCATTTTTAGCGCAAAACGTGCGCATATGTGCGCATGCGCTTTTTTGCAGGGCCAAAAAATGCAACATGCTGCGTCTGGAAAATACCAACGCACACCCCAAAAAAACGCAGCGCATGAAAATCGCATACATGCGCTTACCAGCGCGCAGGTATGCGCACCCATGTTAAATATAGGGGAAAAAACGCATGCGCAGGTATGCGTTTTTTTCCAGCGCTAAAAAACGCAAATGTGAAACCAGCCTTAGAGATTATAGAAGAAGCTCACACAACCTTCAGGATTTGAAAAGTCTTTGTGTGGAAGAATGGGCCAAAATCTCACTTGAGCAATGGATAATAATAATAATAATCTTTATTTATATAGCGCCAACATATTCCGCAGCGCTTTACAGTTGAACAGTTTCAAACACAACAGTCATAAGTAACAACGTTAACAATACAATAATTAAAGCGAAATAAGACGACCCTGCTCGTGGAGCTTACAATCTACAATGAGGTGGGGGGGATACAAAGCACAGGTTTGTATTTACAATGATGTATTTACAATGACGGTCCAGCCATCTTCAGGGGGTGGGGGTTAGATGGAGATAGTGAATGGGCTACACACACACAAACATGACTTTGATTACTGAATGTGATAGGCCGCTCTGAACAAATGTGTTTTGAGCGAGCGCCTAAAACTATGCAAATTGTGGATGGTCCTAATATTTTGGGGTAGAGCATTCCAGAGGATTGGCGCAGCACTGGAGAAGTCTTAGAGTCGGGAGTGGGAGGTACGGATTAGGGCAGAGGTTAGTCGAAAGTCATTTGCAGAGCGCAGCGGTCGGTTAGGCCGATAGACAGAAATGAGGGAGGAGATGTAAGGGGGTGCCGCACTGTGGAGAGCTTTGTGGGTGAGAACAAGTACTTTGAATTGTACCCTGTAATGAATTGGCAGCCAGTGTAACGACTGGCGAAGAGCGGACGCGTCTGAGAAACGATTAGCCAGATGGACAACCCTGGCTGCTGCATTAAGGATAGACTGGAGAGGGGAGAGTCGAGTGAGAGGGAGGCCAATTAATAGAGCATTACAGTAGTCTAGGCGGGAGTGGATCAGGGCGACAGTGAGAGTTTTTGTTGTTTCCATGGTGAGAAAAGGGCGGATTCTAGAGATGTTCTTTAGGTGTAAGCGGCATGAGCGGGCAAGAGATTGTATATGGGAGGTGAAGGAGAGATCGGAGTCGAACATAACACCCAGACAGCGCACCTGCTGTCGGGGTGTTATTATGGTGCCACCCACAGAGAGGGAAATGTCAGATTTAGGGAGGTTAGTAGATGGTGGGAGCAGAAGAAGTTCAGTTTTGGAGAGGTTGAGTTTCAGATAGAGAGCAGACATGATGTTGGAGACTGCAGACAGACAGTCAGTGGCGTTCTGTAGTACAGCGGAGGTAAGGTCAGGGGATGATGTGTACAGTTGTGTGTCATCAGCATAAAGATGGTACTGAAAGCCAAATCTGCTGATGGTCTGTCCAATTGGGGCTGTATAGAGAGAGAAGAGAAGGGGGCCAAGGACTGAGCCCTGAGGTACCCCAACAGTGAGAGGAAGAGGAAGAGGAGATGAAGTGGAGCCAGAAAACAGAACACTGAAGGAGCGGTCGGAAAGATAGGAGGAGAACCAGGAAAGAGCAGTGTCCTTAATGCCTAGTGACTGGAGCCTAGAGAGTAGGAGAGGATGGTCAACAGTGTCGAAAGCTGCAGAAAGGTCGAGAAGAATGAGCAGAGAATGGTCACCATTACGTTTTGCTGTCAGAAGGTCATTGGTCACTTTGATGAGTGCAGTTTCTGTCGAATGTAGGGGGCGGAAACCGGACTGTGAAGGGTCTAGGAGGGAGTGAGTGGAGAGGTAACGGGTAAGGCGTGAGTATATCAGGCGCTCCAAGAGTTTAGAGATGAAGGGGAGATTGGAGACTGGTCTGTAGTTGTTTGTGCAGGATGGGTCAAGGGTGGGTTTCTTTAGTAATGGAGTAATGATAGAGTGTTTGAAGGAGGAGGGGAAAATGCCAGAGGAGAGGGAGAGATTAAAGATTGTAGTTAGGTGAGTTGTGACGACTGGGGAGAGAGACTGGAGGAGATGTGAGGGAATGGGGTCGGTTGTGCATGTAGTTGGACGAGAAGAGGAGAGGAGCCTGGAGACTTCTTCTTCTGTGATGGGAGCAAATGTGGAGAGTGAGCCAGGGGAAATGCAGGGAGGGATGGGAGTCACTGAACTTGGTGATTGGGAGCGGATTTCCTGACGGATATTGTCTATTTTCTCTATAAAGTGGGAGGCCAGGTCATCAGCGCAAATGTCTGTGATAGGGGCTTGTGCTTTTGGCCTGAGGAGGGAGTGAAAGGTGTCAAAAAGTTTCTTGGGGTTGTTGGATAGTGAGGAGATCAGGGTGGTGTAGTAGGTCTGTTTGGCGAGGTGAAGGGCAGAGTTATATGTCCTTAACATAAATTTGAAGTGTATGAAGTCTTCTGGTGTGTGTGTTTTCCTCCATAAGCGTTCAGCACACCTAGAGCATCGCTGGAGAAATCGGGTTTGCGATGTGAGCCAGGGCTGTTTCACTCTGTGTTTGGAGGTTCTGAGGGTGAGGGGAGCTACTTGGTCAAGGGTGCTTCTAAGAGTGTCATTGAAGTGATGTACAGCCAGATCAGGACAGGACAAAGAAGAGATTGGGGACAATGATGAGTGTAGGGAGTCTGAAAGTGTATGAGGGTTAATGGCTTGTAGATTTCTGACTGAATGGTAGGTAGGAGGGTGCTGGGGTGAGCGAGGATTTGTGAGTGTAAAGGAGAGAATGTTGTGGTCAGAGAGGGGAAGCGGTGAGTTATCTAGGTAGGAGATTGAGCAGAGCCGGGCGAAAACCAGGTCCAGGGTGTTACCGTCTTTGTGTGTTTCAGAGGTTGAGAGCTGAGAGAAGCCTAGAGAAGTGGTTAGTGATAGAAGCTGGGATGCAGATGTGGAAGTGGGGCTGTTAATGGGGATGTTGAAGTCTCCCAGGATAAGGGTTGGTAGTTCTGAGGACATGAAGTGCGGCAGCCAGGCAGAGAAATGGTCCAGGAAGTGGGTGGGTGAGCCTGGGGGCCGGTATATGACCGCTACTCTGAGGGAGAGGGGACGAAAGAGCCTGATGGTGTGGATTTCAAAAGAAGGGAATGAGAGTGATGGAACTGAGGGGATGACCTGGAAAGTGCATTGTGGGGACAGGAGTATGCCGACTCCACCACCAGGTCTATTTGTCGGTCTCGGGGAATGGGAGAATTGTAAGCCACCATGGGAAATGGCAGCAGGAGAGACAGTGTCAGAATCCTGAATCCAGGTTTCCGTGAGGGCCAACAAATTCAGAGAGTTTGCGACTAGTTTATCCATAAAGGAAGTGTCTTGAAGCTATCATTACCAACAAAGGCTTTTGTATGAAGTATTAAAAAATTTTCAGTAAGCATATTCAATATTTTTTACTGTGTCATTTCTCATTAATACACATAATTTATGAACATCTATTGACTTCTCTGTGTGGATTAAATTAATTTTTTATTAACATCTGGTGAGAATTTCATGTCAATAGCACCTTTAGGAATATATTTACTTTGAAAATTAGTGAAATATTCAATATTTATTTAAATTGCTGTATATATAGCATCGGGACAGAAAGATAGTGTCATCTACATATTATTGATGTACACAGTGGGTTCGGAAAGTACTCAGACCCCTTTAAATTTTTTACTCTTTGTTTCATTGCAGCCATTTGGTAAATTCAAAAAAGTTAATTTTTTTCTCATTAATGTACACTCTGCACCCCATCTTGACTGAAAAAAACAGAAATGTAGAAATTTTTGCAAATTTATTAAAAAAAGAAAAGCTGAAATATCACATGGTCAAATGTATTCAGACCCTTTGCTCAGACACTCATATTTAAAGGGAATCTGTCACCTCATTTTGGCACAGTATTTAAATGACCTGGGTCCGGTACGATGGGCGGTGTTTCAGGTCCTTTCCTCCATCCTGCTGTCCACAATATTTCTGGGAATTTCCATACTTGGCCTCTATATTACACGCGTGTGCATTGCAATCTGAACTCGCGCACGTGCAGTATGTTTTGCCCAACTGCGGGCAAAACCAAAAAGCATTAATGCCCATGCACCAGTGAACTATGTCCTGGAACACAGCTAAATACTTCTGGGACATAGTTCATTGGCGCATGCGCACTAATGCTTTTCGGCTTTGCCCACAGTTTTGGCTTTCTGCAGTACTCAAGGTTCCTAAGAACAAAGGTGCCTCCAAAATCCTTAAATGGAAGAAGTTTGGGTCCACCAGAAGTCTTCCTAGACCAGGCCATCCAGCCAAACTAAGCAATCTTGGGAGAAGAGCCTTGGTGAGAGAGGTAAAGAAAAACCCCAAGATCACTGTGGCTGAGCTCCACAGATGCAGTAGGGAGATGGGAGAAAGTTCCACAAAGTCAACTCTCACTGCAGCCCTCCATCAGTCGGGCCTTTATGGCAGAGTGGCTGGACAGAAGCCTCTCGTCAGTGCAAGACATATGAAAGCCCGCATAGAGTTTACATGAAGGACTCCCAGAATATTAGAAATAAGATTCTCTGGTGTGATGAGATGAAGATAGAACTTTGTGGTGATAATTCTAGGCGGTATGTGTGGAGAAAACAAGGCACTGCTCATCACCTGCCCAATACAATCCCGACAGTGAATCATGGTGGTGGCAGCATCATGCTATGGGGTTGTTTTTCAGCTGCAGGAACAGTATTACTGGTTGCAATTGAAGGAAACATTATGTGGCCAGGTACAGAGATATCCTGGATGAAAACCTCTTCCAGAGTGCTCTGGACCTCAGACTTGGCTGAAGGTTCACCTTCCAACAAGACAATGACCCTAAGCACAGCAAAAATAACAAAGGGGTGGTTTCAGAACAACTATGTGACCATTCTTGACTGGCCCAGCTAGAGCCCTGACGTAAACCCAATTGAGCATCTCTGGATAGACCAGAAAATGGCTGTCCACCAACGTTCACCATCCAACCTGATGGAACTGGAGAGGATCTGCAAGGAAGAATAGCAGAGGATCCCCATATCCAGGTGTGAAAAACTTGTTGCATCATTCCCAAGAAGACTCATAGCTGTACTAGCTCAAAAGGGGGCTTCTCCTCAATACTGAGCAAACCATGTGATATTTCAGTTTTTCTTTTTTAATAAATTTGCAAACATTTCTACGTTTCTGTTTTTTTCAGTCAAGAAGGGGTTCAGAGTGTACATTAATGAGAAAAAAAGAACTTTTTTGAATTTATCAAATCACTGCAATGCCTTCAAAAATAAAAGGTTGAACAAGGAAATGACATAACATTTTTTTAAAAATAATATATCTTTATTTAGCTTACAAATTCGCATTTAAAAACCACATGGAAATCTGTGTCAAATCCTCATCAAAAACACATCAAATCTGCACGAATTTTCAACTGTTTTCTGCCCAGAAAGGCAGAAATCGCACAGAAATGTCCACAAGCAAATCCACAACATGTGCACATAGCCTTAGCGAAGTTATTGACACCAGTTTGCTGTTAAGGGTATGTTCACACTGGGTGTTTTGTCTGCGTTTTTTTCTGCAGCAATACCTGACTTCTTGGCATGAAAGAAGCTGCAGCAAAAACTCAGGTTTAGGTGCATTTTTGGTGCGTTTTTTCTGCTAAGTTGTGTCTCTTTGTGCATGCTAATAAAGGTGAGTTGCTGTCCATGACTTTTCTTCAACAAAATGCAGCAAATATTGATACCCGCATTTTTGCTGCTTTTTTAATGTTAATTTTCAGCTGCTTTTAACAGTACCAGCAAAGCCTATGAGATTTCAGAAATCTCATGAACACACATTGATTTTTTTTGTCATCAGGATTATGTACATTGCTGCTTTTTTTGTACATAGAACATGTCACTTCTTTCAGCAATTTTGCAGCATTTTTGCAGTGTTTTTTTACCCAATGGATTGAATGGGTGTTGAAAAAATGTTGCAAAAACGCAGAATAAAGGTTCTCAGGCTACTAATATCAACTCACAGATGTTTGCTTAGCCTTTACTGGCTATTTTACAGGGGAACCCCAGAAAAAAATTGACTTTAGGTGCCCTTTAAAATCAAACCAGCAAAGGCTAGGCAGACAGCTGAGGTCTGATTTTAATAGCCTGGGAAGGGACCATGGATATTGGCCCCCCAGGCTGAAAACCAGCTCTCAGACACCCCAGAAATTGCACATCTTATAGATTTGCCATTTATAGCACTTAGCCTCACTCTTCCCACTTGCCCTGTAGCCGTGTCAAGTGGGTAATATTTGTGGGGTTGATGTCACCTTTGTTTTGTCTAGTGACATCAAGCCCACGGATTACATAATAACATTGTAACATAGTTAGCAAGGCAAAAAAAGACATTTGTCCATCCAGTTCAGCATGTATTCCGTCAGAATAAATCCCCAGATAAACTTCCTTCTAAAGAACCTAATAACTGTAAGATACAATTTTGTTATGCTCCAGGAAGACAACCAGGCCTCTCTTGAATGCCTCAACTGAGTTTGTCATCACCACCTCCTCAGGCAAGGAATTCCAGATTATCACTTCCCTAACAGTAAAGAAGCCTCTTCTATGTTGTAGGAAAAACCTTCTCTCCTCCAGACTCAGAGAATTCCCCCTTGTGACCATCACCTTTCTTGGTATAAATAGATCCTTGGAGAGATATTTGTATTGTCCTCTTATATACTTTTACATGGTTATTAGATCGCCCCTCAGTCGTCTTTTTACTAGAGTAAATAATCCTTATTTTGCTAATCTGTCTGGTTATTGTAGTTTCCCCATCCCCTTTATTAATTTTGTTGCCCTCTTTTGTACTCGCTCCAGTTCGATTATATTCTTATTGAGTAATGGAGCCCAAAACTGTACACAGTACTCCATGTGCGGCCTAACCAGGGATTTGTACAGAGGCAGTATAATGCTCTCATCATGTGTATCCAGACCTCTTTTAATGCACCCCATGATCCTGTTTGCCTTGGCAGCCGCTGCCTGGCACTAGTTGCTCCAGGTAATTTTATCATTAACTTGGATCCCCAAGTCCTTATTCATGTCAGATTTACCCAGTGGTTTTCCATTCAGTGTGTAATGGTGATATTGATTCCTTCTTCCTATGTGTATAACCTTACATTTGTCATTGTTAAACCACATCTGCCACCTTTTGGCACAAGTTTCCAACTTATCCAGATCCATCTGTAGCAGAATACTATCTTCTCTTGTATTGACTGCTTTGCATAGTTTTGTATCATCTGCAAATATCAATATTTTACTGTGTCTACCTTCTACCAGACCATTAATAAATATGTTGAAGAGAAGAGGTCCCAAAACCGACCCCTGCTGTACCCCACTGGTTACAGCGACCCAGTTAGAGAATATACCATTTATAGCTACCCTCTGCTTTCTATCACCAAGCCATTTACTTACCCAATTACACACATTTTCCCCCAGACCCAGCATTCTCATTTTCTGCACCAAACTCTTGCGTGGCACGGTATCAAACACTTTGTAAAAATCAAGATATACCACGTCCAATGACTCACTTTGGTCCAGTTTATAGTTTACCTCTTAATAAAAACTGATTAGATTGGTTTGACAAGAGCGATTCCTCATAAACCCATGCTGGCATGGAGTTAAACAGTTATTCTCATTGAGATAATTCAGAATAACATCTCTCAGAAACCCTTCAAATATTTTACCAACAATAGATGTTAGACTTACTTCACTTTTAGAGCCCTTTTTGAATATTGGTACCACATTTGCTATGCACCAGTCCTGTGGAGCAAACCCCATTGCTATAGAGTCCCTAAATATAAGAAATAATGGATTGTCTATTACATTACTTCGTTCTCTTAGCACTCGTGGGTGTAAGCCATCTGGACGCAGAGATTTATCTATTTTAATCTTTAATCCTGGTCTTGGGTTAGATTGGTGACCCATAATATAGGCTTTTCTTTGGCTCTCGGCATTTCACCTACCATTTCATTTTCCACCATGAATACCGTGGAGAATAAGGTGTTTAATAAATTAGCTTTTTCCTCGTCATTTACAACCATTCTTTCATCACAATTTTTTAAGGGGCCTACACTTTCACTTTTGATTCTGTTACTATTGATATAGTTGAAGAACAGTTTGAGATTAGTGCTAATATCCTTAGCAATGTGCTTCTCTGTTTCTTTTTTGGCAGCTTTAACTAGTTTTTTACATAAAGTTTTTTTCTCCCTATAGTTTTTTAGGTTGGTTTCACACTTGCCTTTTTTAGTGTTGCGCCTCTTGCGCTATCGTGCGCATGCGCATGGCTCCCCTATATTTAACAAATGCGCGCATGGTCTAGCGCATGCACGCATTCGTATGTATTTTCGTGCACATGCATTTTTTGTAGTGTGCGCCTAGGCGCGCCGGACGCAACCTGTTGCATTTTTGGTCCGTCCGACCTGTCTCAAAAAAATGCATGCGCACGTTAGCGCACGGAATGCGCAAAAAACAGCATTACTGTCTATGGGAATATTTTGTTAACATGGGGATAAACTGGTTAAATCGCATGCGCAAAAAAACAGCAAACGCATGCAAAACGCATGATGCGTTTTTTGCATGCGTTTGGTATGCGCACGAGGCGCAGCGCAAAAAAGCGCGGAGCTTCAATGGTGCCATCCTACTTTAGTAGTTTAAATGCTTTCTTTTTACTGTTAATTGCCCCTCTTACTTCTTTGTTTAGCCACATTGGGTTTTTCCTATTTCTTGTCCTTTTATTCCCACAAGGTATAAACTGCTTACAATGCCTATTTAGGACATTCTTCAACATTTACCATTTATATTATCTGTATGCTTATTTCTGATGACATTGTCCCAGTCAACCAGCTTAAGGGCATCTCTAAACTGGTCAAACTTTGCCTTCCTAAAGTTCAGTATTTTTGGGACTCCCTGACAAGTCCCCTTAGCAAAAGACAATTGAAACTGTACAATATTGTGGTTGCTATTTCCTAGATGCCCAATGACCTGCAGATTTGTTATTCTGTCAGGTCTATAAGACTCCTAACCATTACTAATCCTGTAGCTATATGGTAATTAAAGACACAGCAAGAATAAAGTCCTTTATTTGAAATAATCACACAGATTCCTTTAATAATCTTAATTAAACCAAAATCCCTAACTCCCTCGATCTCCTGCAACAAAAATAAAATAATAAACCAACATAGAATGCTCCCTGTCCGCTGTAGTCCATTTACTGAGTGTCCCACGATGATCTCATGTGTAGAACAGTCACATCAGGACTCCCATAGTGTATGACTGCACTGCCATGAGAGTTCGCCAGAGTTCATGAGTTCTCACTTAGAGCAGTTCCACTGTGTGAGAACTTACCCATGCAGTGGTGCCGTAAGTGACAGCACCTGAGCTGATCAGCTGATACACTGCAGGGGGCAATTATCTCCTGTCACTGTATCGCCGGAGACCAGGGTTGAGCGGTCACACCTCCTAAAGTGACTGTTATACATGTGAGTTTGCCATGCGACAATCTGCATTACCTTGGACTATGTTGGACAGGGACTATATGTTGGTTTATTATTTTATGTTATTTCTAGGAGACGAGGGCATTGGGGATTTGGTTTGCGGTGAGTGTAATGTTTTTTTATTTTTATGTGACTATGTATGTATTATAGTAAATCAACATGAAATCCAACTAATAATTTCTAGTGCCACAATATATATCTAAACCCGTCTGTTCCACCAGTAGTGCAAATTACCCAGAAACAGAAAAAGCACTATACATATGAAAATTAAAACACATATTTTATTAAGACAATTTAAAATAACAAACTGATGAAAACCTCTGTTGTCAGACACAAAACGCTGAATTCATCCAAATTTATAGACAGTTTTAAAGAGTCAAGATAATGCTAAGAGAATAATTAAATAAGTGATATCGAGCATAAGGTAACCATCAAATAAGCCAACCTAACTATTTTATACATATAGCCTGAAAAAATCATGGCAAAAAAATAAAAAGAAGAAAGGCTTCTCTTGAAACTATTGCATGAATAGCTCTCACTTACTCACTATGCAATTATCAGTGACCACTGGGTAGTGATCATTGCAACCAAATTTGTGGTGAATGCCCTGTCTAAATCCATAATCTATAAGCACTGCTTAATTAAAGCATACTGTATATGTGCCATAAGTATGAAAACCAGCGATCAAACAACCAATCACTCTTATGACTCACATGGATGTGTACAGCTACGTGTCTCACTCCCCGACGCGCGTTTTGTCTTCTTCCTCAGGGGGATCAGCATCAAGGGATGATCATGAGGGAGATTATATGTGTATGGTCATAATCAATATTATCCAGCATTTTTAAGGTGCTGTGCCTGGCTTCTCTCCCTGGGACAAAACCAACCTGATTTGAGTAGATCAGGTTGGGGAAATGAGTTTTTTTCTGTTGCAAAAAAATGTTGTCATAAATTTTTAGATCCACATTCAGAAGGGAAATTGGGTGAAAACTCTTTCAAGATGGAGGGTCTTTTCCTAACTTAGATATAACCACTAAATGAGCAATTGAGGACTGTCTATGAAAAGGGGAATCGTTAGATACAGAATTGAAGGCTTTTTGTTTTATGGGAGATAGTTGTTCAGCAAAGGATTTTTTAGAATTTAGTTGTAAGGCTATCTGGGCCAGGGCATTTATTGCTTGGAAGACAACCTATTGTTTCTAAAATCTCTGTTTGAGAGAAGGGGGCTTCCAGGTTGGCTATTATGTCCGAGCTCAACTTTTTAAAAAGGGAGGGTATTGATGAGGATTTTTCTGCTGGAGTCAGGAAGTTATACAATTTAGAGTAATAATATCTTAAAAATATCAGCTATTTCTGGGGTGGTGTTCACCAAAATTTTACAAGGGCCTTTAATACAAAGGATTTGATTTTGAGACAGCTTGGATTTTCAAGCCCTAGCAATAGTGATGAGTGAACATGTTCGCCACCACTTGATACTCGCCCGAGTATCACTGTACTCAGCGAGCACCGAGCATTTCTGGGATTACTCAGTGGGAATTCGGGCCTCCACCCAGCCTTTTTGGCAGACTTTACAGAACCAATCACGATGCAGGGATTGTCTGCCAGGCAATGAAACACCACAGCCATATTTATTGTGGCTGTGCAGTGATTGGCTTGTCCGTGCAGCATCATCAGGGGTATAAGAGACTGGATGCCACCCTGCTTGCTGCATTCAGCTGTGGATTAATATAGTGTAGGTAGAGCTGAGGGTAGGGTCAGAATTGGGGATTTATTAGTGAGTATGGGGTCTACCATCCTAAACAACTCAAATCCTGCTAAACCAACAGTCCTTCTAAGGATTAATTCTGGAGTATATAGGTTCCAGTGTTAGGCAGGCAGGGTAGTGTACGTCGCTGTATACACATCAGTGCAAGGCCTGCAGGCAATCTATGTGTGTATATACATATCATTGCATATATCAAGCGAATCTTGTGTTCTGGTGCTGCTGCGACCTGTGGGATATATTGGCTGTATATACCTAGCCCCAAGTGTAATTGGCTTTGAAAATTTTTTTTGGGCCAGGGCTAATAGAGCTTTTTTATTGCAAAGCAATCCAGAGTCATTTTTTTTCCTCCATTTGCTTTTTGACAGTGCACAATACAGCCAGATCCTTTTCCTAGCACAGCGTGAAAATCCAGGATTTTAAAGGGGTCCCAAACATCCCGTTTGAGTGTGCACAGAAATATTTATTTTTTATGTGGTATGGTTGAGTATTTTTTTTGAGTGTCTTACACAATTTCTTAACACTATTTTTTTGAAACCCCCCAAAAATACAGACAGGCCACATATTTTACAGTGTGGTGTATCTGTGACATGCCTCATCCATCCGTCTGCTAAAAATTTTGGTCTTTTTAGCCCTAAATTTCTTTTTTTTGCTGTCTGGCACTGTACTTATATACAGCACTATTTAGCCAAAAATTTTTTAAAAAACAGGCCACACATTTTTTGGTGTGGTATCTGCGTGCCAGCTCATATCGGTGTGTGCTCAAAGTTTGGCCAGTTTACGGCTGTTTTCTTTTTTTGTCTGGGGTGTCACTAGAGTTATATACAGCAGTATTTACCCCAAAAACAATGTAAAAAATAAAAAATTGTCATAGTGGTCTCAGAGCCAGCTCATATCTGTGCATGCTCAAAGTTTGGCCAGTTTTACAACTGATTTCTTTTTTGGTCCTGAGTGTCACTGGACTTATATAGATACAGCAGTATTTAGCCAAAAAAATTATGAAAATACAGGCCACACACGTTTCAGTGTGGCATCTGCATGCCAGCTCATATCTGTGTGTGCTCAAAGTTTGGCCAGTTTACGTCTCTTTTCTTTTTTCGTCCTGGATGTCACTGGACTTATATACAGCAGTATTTAGCCCAAAAAGTTTATAAAAAATACAGGCTAGCAATTTTTAGTTGTGGTATCTCCCTAACAGGCCTCATTTATCCTTGCCAAAAATTTGGCCATTTTAGGCCCATACATTGTATTTTATTTGCAGTCTGTTATAGTACTTGTTAAATCCGATAAGGCAAAACACATTTTAACCTAAAGTGCAGATAGGTAAAATTGAGGTTTTCCAGCACACCTATCACATACAAGTTTCCTCCCAAATCACCCTTTTGTATTGAACGTGTCTAATATTCTAGTCCAGTGTTTCTCAACTCCAGTCCTCAAGACCCACCAACAGGTCATGTTTTCAGGATTTCCTTAGTATTGCACAGGTGATGGAATTAATGCTTGAGCAGGTGTTGAAATCACCTGTGCAATGCTAAGGATATCCTGAAAACTTGACCTGTTGGTGGGTCTTGAGGGCTGGAGTTGAGAAACACTGTTCTAGTCCATTTACAATGGGCAAGGTTTGCGGCAAGGGATGGTGAAGTGGACGTGATGGTGCAGGCCAAGGCCAAGGACGTGGGCAAGCTGAAATTGGGCCACCAAAAACACCCACATCTTCAAGCTGGACCTTAGTGTCCGAAGTCCTAGGGGACCGTGGCAAGACAGCACTATTGAAGCCAGAGCAGTGTGAAAATGTTGTTAGTTGGATAGCGGATAATGCTTCCAGTTACTTATCCACCACCACCAGCAACCTGTCTTCAACACGGTCAAGTCACAGTTGCTGTGAATCAGGACCGCATATTCCTTACCCTGATCCTCTTTCCTCCCACCATGCTGAGCGCTCTGAGACAACTGATCACACACTCGGACACTCCAAAGAGCTGTTCAGGTTTCCATTTGGAGATTCTTGTCTCTCGCCCAGTCCACTTGAAGTGGGGCAAGGTGATATTCCATGTAGCGATGCACAAATCTTTGAGCAGCCACGGTAACAAGAAGTGGATGATGATGAGACACAATTGCCGGAAAGTCAGGAGGAGGCCCAGGGTGGGGAAGTGGAAGATGAAGTGGTGGATGATGTAGTAACAGACCCAACCTGGCAGGAGTACATGCACAGCAAGGACAGCAGCAAACAGGGGGAGGTAGGCATCACACCACTTCAGGCAGGAAGAAGCAGTGTGGTGGCTGCAGACAGAAGCCGTACAACCGTTCCCCGTAACACCAACCTGATAGAAGTTTCCAGTTCAACTGTTAGGTCTTCCCGAGTCTGGTTATTTTTTAAAGACTCTACCGATAACACCAAATAGACCATTTGTAACACCTGTCATGCCAGCATCAGCAGGGGTAGCAAAACTACCAGCCTTACCACCACCAGCATCATCAGGCACATGGCAGCAAAGCACTCAACTTTGTGAGCCCAACCACAGGCTCCCGGAACAGTGTCTGCAGGTGACACCATTGCTTCTTCCACTGTTGTGTGTGCAAGCCAATCCCCTGTCCACAGTGCATACGAAGATTCCTCCTGCCCTGCACCTGCTGTTGCTCACAGTCAAATACCAGCATCATCTAGCACGTCCACGTCCTTGTCCCAGTGCAGCCTTCAGTTTTCCATGCCCCAGTCATTGGAAAGTAAGCGTAAAAATGCAGCCAACGCCCCACAGGCTACAGTACTCAATTCTCATCTGCTTGCTGTTAAAATCTTGCCTTTTAGGCTTGTGGAGATGGAAGCTTTCTGCAACCTGATGGCAGCGGCCATCCCAAGGTACTCAGTCCCCAGCCGCCACTATTTCTCCCGCTGTGCCGTCCCGGCATTACCCAAGCTAGTGTTCCACATTACCCGTGCCCTCAACAATGCAGTTACTGGGAAAGTACACCTGACCACGGACACGTGGACAAGTGCTTGTGGCCAGTGATGTTACATCTCGCTGATGGCACATTGGGTTAACATAGTGGAAGCCAGGACCCAGCCGGTCCTTTGATGGAACACGTCCTCCCAACGCCAAGGATTACGGCCCTATGTCAATCAGGGTTGCCCCCCACTTTGTACCACTCCTGCACCTCCTCCTCCTCCCCTCTTCAGCCTCCATATCTGAAAGGAGCACATCAGTCACAAGCTGGAAGCACTGCAGCACTGCCAAAGCAAAGCATCAACAGGCTGTGCTGAAGCTAATTTGCTTAGGTGACAAACCGCACAATGCTAAAGAGTTGTTGACAGCTCTGAAAGAGCAGGCAGATGTGTGGCTGACACCGCTGAATCTCCAGCCAGGCATGGTTGTGTGTGACAATGGCAGGAACCTGGTGGCGGCTCTGAGGCGAGGCACACTGACACACGTACCATGCCTGGTCCATATGCTGAACCTCGTTCATTAATGTTTTCTAAAAAGCTATCCAGAGCTGCCGGATCTGCTGGTTAAAGTACGCCGCCTGTGTGCACATTTTAGAAAGTCAGCTACAGCTTCAGCTGCCCTTGCCGTGCTTCAGCAGCGATTGCAGATTCTGGCTCACTGACTGGTTTGTGATGTCCCCACATGTTGGAACTCTAGACTCCATATTTTGGAAAGGATTTGTGAGCAGAAGCGGGCAGTTGTTGAATACCAGCATCAACAAGGACGTCGTGTTTCAGGTTTGACACCACACATAAGACGTCAGGAGTGGACATGGATGTCATACATATGTAGCATCCTCCAAAACTTTGAGGAGTCCACCAAGATGTGAACAGCGATGACGCCATAATTAGCGTCACTATCCAGCTCTGCATTCTGAAAAACTCTCTGCCCACAATGAAAGATGCATTGCAGTTGGAGCGCGAGGACATAGATCAAGGAACCATACAGGGTGATTATACACAGCCCAGCCTCATGTCATCCCAACATGATTGGTTGACAATGAGGAAGAGGAGGAGGAAGAAATGGAGCAACTTTCATGCGCTATAGATGGGACTACAACCACAACTGTCATACCGTCTGTTCAATGTGGATGGCCTGAGGACAGAGAAGAAGAGGAAGAGGAGGAAAACACCTTGGTCAGTCATCCTGTTGGTGAGGACACCGAAGGCTTGCCTGTTACCAGTCTGGCACGCATGGCTGACTTTATGTTGCGCTGCCTTTCCCGTGACCCTCGTATTGTCAAAATATTTGGTAACAGTCATTACTGGCTAGTGACACTTTTAGACCAAAGCTACAAGGATAACTTTGTATCTCTTGTTTCGGAGGCAGACAGGTGTACCAAAATGGTGCAGTGCCACAGGGCCACCGTTGCAGAGTTATTAAAAAAACTCCCTTCTCAAAACGTTGGCGGCAGAGATAACATTTCGTTGGCCAACCAAGCAGGACAGGTGACGCAGACACAAGTCCACTCCAGCAGAGGCAGAGGAACACTGGCAAAGTTCTGGGACAGTTTTCTAATACCCTCCCATTGCCCATACACTGAGGCACGGGGTAATCTCACAAGGAATGCAATCTTTTCTAAGATGCTGAGGGAGTACCTTTCTGACTGTACCAACATCCTCCATGATTCCTCTGTGCCTTTTAATTATTGGGTATCCAAGCTGGACACGTGGCATGAGCTGGCTCTCTACGCCTTGGAGGTCCTGGCCTGCCCTGCCACTAGTGTTTTGTCCGAGCAGGTTTTTTGTGCTGCTGGTGGCATTATCGCAGGTAAGCGCATTCGCCTTTCTGCGGAAAATGCAGACAGGCTGACTCTCATAAAAATCAACAAGGGATGGATTGGGCCTGACTTCGCAACACCACCAAATGATGACAGCGAAGCATAAATTCCAATGTAGTGTTTTTTTGTGAGGTGTGTTCACATGCACCTCTTCACAACCAAACATGGATATGCGCTTTGTGTTTTTTGCTATTTGGTGTCCTCCTCCTCCTTCTCCTCATCCTCACCGTCCACCACCACTTGAACTCCAGGGTGAACGTATTCAATCATGCTCTGGCCACTCTATGTTTTTGCAAGGGTGTTATGATGGCTGTCACCAAAATGTATAAAATATTTATATCCCCATGGGGAAATGTTTGCCAGCCCATACACTAAGTGTATGGGCATTGCAAGTCTAGGAGACCCGCTCCTAGAAATTTGGCCTATTTTTTAATCAGGCCTTCCTCTAGGTCTCATCATCCACCGCCACTAGATCAAAAGGGTTTACGTTTTCCGTGCAGCTACAGCCAGTGTCGAAATTTGTAACAAGGGTGGGTGTTTAGGCTGTGCGTCAAATACTTGTTCTGCCAAAGGTTGAGGTGTACCCCACAGGGGAAATGTTTGTCAGGCCATACACTAAGTGTATGGGCATTCCAAGTGTGGGAGACTGGCTACTTTAAGTTGGGCCTATTTTTTAATCAGGCCTTCCTCCAAGTCTCATCATCCACCACCACTAGATCAAAAGGGTTTATGTGTTTCGTGCTGCTCCAGCCAGTGTTGAATTTGTAACAAGGATGGGTGTTTAGGCTGTGCTTGAAATACTTGTTCTGCCAAAGGTTGAGGTGTACCCCACAGGGGAAATGTTTGTAAGTGTATGGGCATTCCAAGTGTAGGAGACCCACTCATTTAATTTGGGCATAGTTTTAAATAAGCCCTTCCTCCACGTCTCATCATCCGCCATCACTAGATCACCAGCGTTAACGTGTTCCTTGCTACTACAGCCAGGGTCGAATTCCAAACAAGGGTGGGTGGTTTTGCAGGGCGTAAAATACTTGTTATGGAAAAGGTTGTGGTGTACCCACAGGGGAAAATGTTTGACAGCCAACAAACATTCCAAGTCTAAAGCGGGAGTCACACATAGCAATCTCACTAGCGATATCGCTGCTGAGTCACAACTTTTGTGAAGTAACAGCGATCTCACCAGCGAGATCGCTGTGTGTAACAGCGATCAACAAGCGGCCCCCCAGCCGGTATCGCTGATCGCTGTAAGAAACCTCTGGACATTTTTTTGGTCGCTCGTCTCCCACTGGCCAGCACGCATCGCTGCGTGTGACAGGCGGAAGACCAGCGATCAGCTGTAAAAAATAGAATTAAAATAAAAAATATTGTTATTCTCACCTTCCGACGTCCCACGCAGCCTTCCTCTCTCCACGCTCCGGTCCCAGTGATCCTTTGCACGAATGACTGCGAGACTTTGCGCTCCCGTGAGACCATGACGTCTCGTGGTCATTCTCGCAAAGGATTACTGGGACCGGAGTGTGGAGAGAGGCAGGATGGCTGCGCGGGACGTCGGAAGGTGAGAATAACAATATTTTTTGTTTTAATTCTATTTTTTACAGGGATGGCAAGCGATGCTGGGCGCTCGGCATCGCTGTGGTGATCGCTGGTGAAGCTGTCTGTGTGACAGCTCACCAGCGATCACATAGCGACTTACCAGCGATCCTGACACCTTGATATCGGTGTCGGTATCACTGGTAAGTCGCTATGTGTGACTCCAGCTTAAGAGACACACTCCTTTTTAATGGGACATTTTTTTGTTAATAGGCCCTCCAACATGTTTCTTCCAAGGTGGATTGGGGCTATTGGGGTGCATATGACTTGGTAGCAGGGCAGGCCTTGCAGTCTATGCATAGGAAAACAGAATTGGAGTACAAAATGAATAATGTGAAGTGGGTATTCCTGTGCCATCCAGTATGTGGCTTCCAATGCATATTGGGGTGCAGATAACTTTGCAGCATGGTAGGCCTTGCAGACAATGCATAATAGTTTGGGATTACGAAATGAATGTGAGGTGGATTTTCCGGTGGACATCTAGCACGTGGCTTGAAAAGCTTTTTGGGGTGCATGTAACTTTGGGGCAGGCCAGGCGTTGCATTCAATGCAACGTTTTTTCAGTTAGCCCTCCTGTACCTCTCATGAAAGGGGTATTGTGGTGCATCATAATTCTTGGCAGCCCATCCTCTCACTGCATAGGCAATAACAGTTTAGGAGACCCACTGATTAATAATAGCACTTTAAGATGATTAATGCCACCTGATGCCCCTGTAAAAATAGGCTATATGACTTTAAGAGTCCCTCCTTCATAAATGAAACAAGATGTGTCTGATCATGTGCCACACGCCACATGGCCAGCTAGGGTTGGTAAATGTTACAATGACATTTCCCAGTGAATGCATTTGCATTGGTTGAAAGCAATGTTAAAGATGAAAAACGCTTCAATAACGCTGCATCTGAACATAGCTCAAGTGGGGGAGGAAAATTTTGGTCTGGTGTTAATTATTTTGCTTTATATGCAAGTCATTAACCTGAAAAGGATGTACCTTAACATATTTCCCAGCAAAATCCGTTTTGGTATGCTTTTTGGTGCACCGGTAAAAATGGCATGAAACTCTGAAAAAATTATTTAAAGCTGTGAACTAGGAGTCAGGAATACTTCCAGGGTCGATCCCCATGATGTCCCCATGTCACTTGAGCCGTGTTTCCATCATTTTCAGATGTTTTTAGACCTTTAAAGGACCCCCGGGGGGATTGCGGCAAAAACGCTGGGGTCTCCCATAGACTTACATTGGGTTTGTTGTTCTGTCTGAGTACTCGAGCATTCCAATTTGCTCGACCCGAGCAACGAGTACCCGAGCATTTCAATGCTCTCTCATCACTACCTAGCAAGTATCTTCCCCGGCATATTCCTGAATTCATAAAACTTACTGAGACTGATTTGGAATATCCTGCTATGGAAGGTATCCAACATACATTTAACTTCCAGTCTAGCTTTGAGAAGGTTTCTGAGAGTTTCTGTAGAGAGGACTTGTTAATGAGCTAGTTCAAGCTAAGACATTGTATGGAGAGCATCTTTAATAGCCTGGGCCTTATACTTTTTAATTCTAGTACCATGTCTAATAAACACAGCCCTAAGGACATACTAGGGGGCTTCCCATTTAAGTGAGATGGCAGTCTTATCAGACACATGGTCCAAAATTAAATTGGTTCTAGAAGTACATATCTCAAATGATCAAAGTGTGTCTAATAATAAAGATTTGTTAAGCTGCCAGAACCATCTTTTTAATAAATGGGGGTGTTTTAAGGGAGCAACCTACAGGAGCATGGTCCTATCATAGAATATTACCCACATTGGACAAGACCAGCCACGGCAGTGCACTATGCTGGATAAGGATGTAGTCGAGTCTTCTGTTTGAGTCATAGGGAATATAATATAGAAGCTATCATCTCTATTTGCAGGGTGTTGGATTTTTCAGGAGACACAAAGTTGTAGACTATGAAGAACTCTTTTGTTGCATTTGATTACTGTATATGAGAGATGAGATTTCTTTTTAGAATTATCAAGCACTGAGTTCACAGTAGCATTAAGAACACCACAAAGTATCACAATACCTATGTCAAGAGGAATAGCTGTGTCAATAAGATTGGTAATAAGGGATGGTTGATCGTGATTAGGGGAATAAGCATTAATGATTGGGAAAAGTTTCTCATCTACTGACAAGGAGAGAATAATGTACCTGGCATCACTATCTATAGCCGATTCTATGATTTTTTTGATTGAGAGATTTATGTATGGCTATTGTTACACCTTTAAAGCAGGCAAATGGGTTGTGAGCAAAATGCCATGTAATTTAATTTTTCTGGTTGATCAAAGGTGGGTTACTGGCTTTGAAGTGTATTTCTTGAAAACAATCTGTACCTTAGGTCAATGGAAGTGTTGGAGAATACGAGCTCACTTTTATGGAGTATTGAGTCCTTTTGCATTAAAGGAGGGAATGTTTAGATCTGCCATTTATGTTTGTTTGGATGTTCATTACAGAGAGATGGCGTCAAGTCCCTAGGTCCGGGAGTTGCGAAAAAAGGAAGTAGAGTTAGAAAGAGAGTAAAACACATAGAACTAGGAAAAAATAATAGAAGGTGGAGAGCCCCTGCAGGAGGAACTACAATATTACTATCCAGTAGTAATAGGAGCATACATAACCACACAAGGAAAGGTAGAGGCTCCCAGCCTAAAGGGGAGAAAGTAAGGTAGGCATGCTATGAGTTGCCTCCTAATTAAATTAGAGGAGTAAGATGCATTAAACTATCGGGAATTAGACAATAATGACATAGGGTATACAGGGCATGTTATAAAACAATAATTAGTTCCAAGATCAGATACATAAATGACATAATATTACATAATGTGAGCAAACTATTGGTATAATTCTGCAAGTCCTACAAAAGTGTAAAGCAACATGTGAAAAAAATGGATGACCCTGGAATGCAATCTTCTGGGGCTTTCAAGGAGCTGGACTGATACAAAACGGATAATGACATTATTCTGTATAAAGAGAATGAACATACAGATTGACAGGCCTAGAGTCAAGGGTGATCCTTCCTATGTATGTGTCTAGTTTGGTGGCTTCTTTTGTCATTCTGTTGAATCTCTCTAGGTGGAGATCCTTATGGTGTACGGTTGAGATGGTAGCAGGAGAGCATCTGTTTTGGTCCCTTGAGCTTGTGGCTCTGGATGACATTGCAGTCCAATCAGGAAAAGACAAATCAGTCCAGTCCAGATTGGAAAGTTTGCAAATTTTCAAGTGATTGTAGGATAAATATTCTAGTGCCCCTTAGGGAAAAGGGAAAGCCCCAGAGGAAGAGAATCTTCTTATCATGTAGGATATCCAGCAGAGGCTTGAGAGCAGATTTTTGAACCAGGGTAAAATGAGAGAGATCTAGCATAACGCAAATTGAATGGTTATTATAGGTCAGGTTTTGTTTCTTCTGTGCTGCTTTCAATATGGATTCTTTCAACATGAAAAAATTAACAAGACCGATTATATCTCTAGGACTGAGGTCATCTGAATGCGTTGGGCGTAGAGCCCTGTGAGCTCTGTTCAGTTCCATGTGTGCCCTAGGTGGACATCCCAGGGGACCATTAAAAACAGATGTAAGGACAAAGGATATATCCATTGCACTGATTGATTACAGTAATCCGTGGATACGGAGATTGTTCCTCCTGTTTCTATTTTCAAGATTGCCCAGTTTTTGTTGAAGAGCACAAAGTTCGACTTAGTAATGAGCTACTGTGTCCTGTAAGGTCAATAGGGCAGAGGAGCAGGATTTTTGTGTTTTCCACTTGTTCATAATTAATGAGATGCTTTCACCTGATGTTTGGTGGGTGGGACAAGGGCAATGGTTGCTTTTAAATATGTTGTGAGCTTTGTCCTACATATGACATGTTGAAGCACAATGTAAGTGCGAAACAATCGTCGTCTGTATTTTCCCCATCATTTTATCTGCCTGCTGTTAGTAATATGATGCCACAATAAAGGATATTTTTTGCACGGGACGGATTGTGCCTATCCGCTTTCTTCTCTATGGGTATACAGATTTTTTTTCCTTGGAAGTGGCACCCATATTCCCTGATGTGTGTGGAGCTTTATTAACCCGAGGTCATACAGCTATGCCTTTGTCCTGCTTTTCTTCTATGGTATGTGATTAAGCTTATGATTAGCCGGGCTGGTGTGCCGGCACATGTGCGCCGCACAGATGATTTTATGCCATTCTGGTAAATCAAATGCCATGCTGGGAAACCCAGAAGCTCAGGAAATTCCAGCTCCTGTCCACGTCTAGAGACCATTGATCCTGATGATGGACTGGTTACGCCAAGCCATCCACTCATCTATAGTTCAAATTAAATTAGCCTCTCGTTTACAGTCGATTATCATTTTTATCTTGACACTTTTCCCTCCCCTTCTTCCAAAAGCCATACCTTTTGATTTGCGTCAGCATTGCCATATGAGAGCTTGTTTTTGGCAGGGTGAGGTGTAGTGTTGAATGACTCTATTCATTTTATCATACAAATAACTGAAAATATGAAAAACAAATCACGCAAAATGAAATGGTTAAAAAATGAAAATCCGCCTGGAAACATGACTACAGTAATAATACACTTGCAATTTTATAAGCAAGTAGATTCTGCAGTTTTTTATTTTTATTTAGGCTCGTTATTTTCCGAGACACATAACATTTTTACTTATACATCAGTAGATCGTATTAACTGCTTCATTTAGCATTCACTGTTTGTGCTATTTAATTTATTAATATGATACACTAGACTTTTGTGAACACAGTGACACCAAATATGCTTTTTTATTTCCTTATTTTTAATTTGGGAATAGGGTTGTGATGTGAATTTTTATATATATTTTTAATAAATATATATTTAAAACCTTTATTTTAAGTATTTTTCTTTTTTGGTCTCTTTAAGGGAATTGAACTTGTAATAGTCTGATCACTTTTAGTATATGGCTATGTGCACACGTTGCGGATTTTGCTGCGGATCCGCAGCGTTTCTGGCCCTGCGGGTTCGCAGCAGAATATGCTGCGTTGTACAGTATCATTTTACCCTATATAAAATGGAAACCTCTGTGCACACGCTGTGGAATTTTCCGTGCGGTTTTGCTGCGGTTTCAAATCCGCAGAAAGAAATGATATGTCACTTCTTTTCTGCGGATTCTGCTGCGGTTTACCATCTCCTCCATTGTAGAGGTGATAAACCGCAGGGCAAAACTGCAGCCTAATCCACAGGTAAACCGCAGGTCTTTTGACCTGAAATTTACCTGCGGATTTCTACAAATCCGCAGGGGGAAAATCCGCAGCACCAAAAAATATGTGTGCACATAGCCTTAGTACATAGCCTTAGTATTACAATATGTAGTGTAAATCATGGTCGTCTTTAAATCTCATCCTGTGTCTGTGTGTGGTAGGAGTATCAAAAAACCACTAGCTGCCATGCTAAACCATTTCAACGTACTAGATTCTTGCTGCCCCTGGTGACACAAGCACTCCATTTAAATGCCATTGTCATGGTTTAAGGCTATGAACCCACATATGCAGAAAAAAACGGACTCCTTCCCAGGAAAAACGCACATTTTTTGCCCTGTTTTTTATGCGTTTTTTTACAGGAACATCCTCCTGCTCATAGAATACAGTTAGAAATGCGGATTTTTCTGCGAAATTAATGAGCATGCAGCGTTTTTTACCGCAATGCGTTTTTTTCATGGAAAAAAAAACACATCAATATGCACAAAAAGTGCGGAATTCATTAAAATGAATGGGATGCTTCTTGTAAGCGTTTTTTAAGCATTTTTACTGGTAAAAAAGCTTAAAAATGCTTACGTGGGTACACAGCCTGACAGTGGAATCTAAATGGTTAGCTCAGTTCCATCCCATCTTCTGATATTAGAGACAGATGGCAGTTATGTGGCTTAGCTGTCATCTTACACATGTGGAGGTACCTGTGACCCTAGTTTTTGCCCATCAAGATTAATAATATCAGAGTATAACTGTTTAACATATGAAGATGATTGCAACACGTAGCAATAAAACATGAATAGCCCTCAGTACAGCTCGTTTATAAGCAGAGATTTGCTTTAATGAAAAGAAAATATATATCCAGTATGTTCATCCACACCTATATACATTCCTAGATAGATACAAAGGTATGATTGTTTCACGTGAAGTATTGTTCTTTATGGAAAGTATGTATGCTGGCTGAAAGAGAGATGACATAGTTTGCTTTAACAACTAAGAAATACAAATGAGTGTCTAACTTTACCAACACCTGGATTAGTATGGGGAAAATCCCTGCCACAGGGAATAGTGCCCACTCACTTTAATTACAGATCTATGTTTTGCTGTAAAGTGAAGCCATTCAACTTACATGCCTTAAGAGAATGTTCAGTTAAATGGCATCAAAAACTGTTTCTGAGGGCATTCGGGCTTGGTTGTCTCAATTTATGTTGGAGTATTTTATTGTTTAAAATGATTCCACACGTTACTTCTCAGACAGTACAACATTGGAATGGACTTGTTGTTAGTTATCTTTGATAGCTGTTGCACAACTTAAACAATATAACTACTGTGCACATTCGTTCATAATTATCCCTGCAATGTTTTGGGCGCCCAGGAAACAAAACATCATCTGAACAGAATAAAATATTTGTTTCCTTTGTTAATGACATCAAAGATTAATAGAAATTAGACATAGAACTAAAAAAAAGGGTTTGACATTGTTTAGATTATACACAACAATATTTCTATTGGTAAATGATATTTATATTGTGCACATTGGAAAGTCAGCTGGTATTAAAGTAGCTGTCCTTTTCTTAGATGGATCCCCTGTCCTCGAAAGATCACTGCATTTCTCACTAAGATCCAAGTGAGAAATTATTAATGGGGATCACAACAGTCAATGCTCACATATGTATGTTGCTACAAAAAATCTTATGTCTAACATAAGAAAAACCATTATTAATTCTTAAATTACTCATTTAGAACTAGACTGAACATCTAGACCAAACAAAAGATATAGACATAAGTCAATTTTTCCTGAGACCAGTTCTTAAAAACTGGATCCCATAGTAGAATATGTGATATTGCTGAGACTGATTTCTATTAATACTGGTGGGAAACTTTTCAATAAAGAATGCTTGCCAGCTAGAGCCATGGCTTCACTTTCATCCTTTAGAAGCAACGTGCACTGAAAACCTGAGACCCTGTAAGTTAGTCTGGAACTAGTGCATACATGTTGCAAGGTCGTGGTGCCCCTTTCTGACATCACAATGTCATAGCCTTATGATGAGTCTCAGATGTCCTGGCCCTGGTCATGGATGGAAGTCCTGACTTGGAGTTCCAGCGCTTGGTGGTGGTAATGAGAGGTGCAAAGGACCGTTTGTGGGACAGTGAGCAGTGGAGGTGACCGGAGAGATGAGCTTGAGGTGTGCATTTATTTATTTTATATGTTTTTAACATTTTGCTGGCCCCTATGGTTCAACAAATGGTAACCAGCTAGTTGCAATTTTGCTGAATTTACTGTAAAAAAAATCTGTATTCAAGATAATATGGATTTTTGTCCAGCTCAAGTAGAATACCATTAGAAAAAATTGACCAATCTCTAACAGCCAACACTAAAATCTGGGTAAATTTGAATAAATGCTATGTACTGATAAAAGGGCATTGCAGTCTGTACCATAAGGCATTAAGTTATTAGGCTTTTGTGTCTGAAAAAATGTTTAGGCCAGCCATACAGTTTGTCTCAGTGTTAAAATGTTCATAATTATGATGATCTGCTTGGCCATAGAAGGTTGTTGCAACTCGCAGCCGTGACATCATTATGAAAAATGCAATCCATGAGGGGCTGATATAATACCTTCCATATGAACAATTGGTAAAGTGGAATCTCTAGCTGGTTGGGTGTTCCCTTTCCCTGACTTAAGATAAATCTAATTGTAGCATGAATTTTGTTTACATCTACCCCACTATTATCTGATGTTTGAAAAGAAAGAATAGCATCGCCAATGAATTTCTAGAGCTAATAATCTTAGGAAATCAAGCAAATTACATATTTCACAAAACAACCAGTTAAATTATTGAGGTAAAGTTACTATAGCCAAGGATTTAATTTTGTATTACTGCTATTGAATTATCAACAGAAATAAATATATAATTCAATAGAGTCGAGAAAAACATTTTACATTGCTTTGTTTATTAAAAATGACTCTTAAAAGTTTATACAAGGTTTTGACTATACGGTTGATCACTAACCAATCTGTTTTTTGTACATGTCTAAATAAATCAGATTTCATATAATTCTGCAAAAATATACATAGTATGAAAAAATTGGATTTAATTTGAAAATTGTTTAGTTAGGGTTTTAAAAGTTGATTTAACCCAGGATTCACTCAATAGTGAAAAATGATAAATCTGATTAGATTGCAATAGTATATGTTTTAATATGGTTTTAAATGGACATGGCTGTTGCTCTTAAGTATCATAGTAAATAGCAAAATGAGAATGAGTTTATTACGTAAAAAAATGGCAAAGTTAATGGAACATTATGTTCTTGATGATTGAGATAAAACAGAGGCCCTTGTGTTATAGCCATGCTGAAATGCTGTAAAGCTCAAAAGCTTTTTTGAGAATGTGGAAAAAAATAATTCTTTTAGTGACTACTATCATTATTGGCCAAAATGGAGGATACAATGCTTGTTTTCTCTGTGGATGCCTCAGCTGAATCATACTGAAAGATGTAAAGAGAGTTTTACATTTGGCAGGGGAACAAGATTAGGAAATTAACTGAGTATCATCAATCATATTATGTCATTGAAATGGAATTTTTTTTCTTTGCTTCTTTACATATATTGAATACTTAGTCAACTCAGTGTACAATGCCTAATGTACTTTAAGGTAAATTGACACTGAATGTGTAATTTTCGCAGAAAGTATCATAAGTGAAGTTTTTTACATAGTATTTTATAAACAAAAATTCAATTTATAAAGCCACTCCCTAGTCATTACATGTATTGTAATTGGAGGAAATGTTACAAAGGCCCGTACTGGAAGATGAATAGTGGAACAGACAGATAGAGGATATTAAATATCAAATTATTTCATAAGTAGAGAAATATTTACTAGACAGTAGATTATCATAAATGTCTATTTTAGATGTGGGTGCATGATGTCTTAAGGGAAAACAATTCTTTGGGGAAAAAGTTACTTCAGCAATTATTGCATTAAATTTTATATTTCTATGAAAACATCACAGACATAAACTCAAAACATTAAATGCATTCATAAACTATAACTTATTGTTGAAAACTGTGGATGAGAATGAAGATAAGAAGGGTTTCCTGACGAGATGTATCATTTTTCTGCTAAGAGATTCTAAGCAGATTTTCCTTGCCTCTTTATTGTAGGGATCAAAGGAAATATCAGAGGATGGACTCCTAGCATCATGAACTGGCATATCTTAGCAAAATTTCATCGCTTCTTAAGATTGGATTATCTCTTGCAGAACTGGATCCTAGGGAACAAATATAATATGAAAGCATATTACCTTTTAATTTATTATGGATCAAGTAAAAAATCATAATTTAAATATTAAAACAGATTTTGTTCGGTTGTCATCTTTGGCTGGTATTTGTAATGCTGTGGTGAGTTTTCTAGAGGACTTGAGTGCATTCTTTTGAAGAGTTTTTGTTGTAACATATTCATGTGTACTGCTCTCTAGCTTCTTTGTGTCAAACACATTTTGCTGAACACATCAGATAGTGATTTGGCCTGCAGGAAACTGTAAAACCCAATAAATGTAGCTCTCATTTATGTTGTGTTAATAGAGTACTACAATCAAAACCAATAAGGGGAAAAATACAAATTACTTTGTAAAGTGAATAATACGTAATGTTTAATGATCTTCTATTGACCACCATTCTTCAAGTACTGAAGATATAGATTTATAAAGTCTTTATATATCTGCTATAGAACAATGACCTGTATTGTCAATGACAATGAAATGAAGAGATGTTGACAAACCCTACAGTATCTGTAGGGTTAAAGAATGAATCAATTGCACTCTTAACCTGCTGAATTAGGCAATAAATCTTCATGTTATTTCCAAATTAATTTACAACAGCATATGTACAATAAATGCAAAACCAATGACCAATTTATTAGTGAATATTTTATAGTAAAATAATATTGTTCACATGTATAGCATTTCAACCACTTAGTGATGGAGCTAATTTTACGTTAATGAACAGGCTAAATTTTATAATTCTGACCAGTGTTAGTTTATAAGTAATAACTCTAGAACACTTCAACTGATCCCACTGGTTCTGAGACTGTTTATTCCTGACATATTGTACTTAATATTAGTGGTTAATTTTGATTGATATGATTTACATATATTTATGAAAATGTCAAAAATTTTACATAAAATTCGAAAATTTTCAAACTTTAATTTCTTTTGCCCTTAAATCAAATAGTTACACCACATACAATAGTCAATAAATAACATTTTCCACATGTCTACTTTATGTCATCACAATTTTTGAAACATAATTTTTTTGGGTTAAAAGTTGACCAGCAAGTTTTGAATTTTGCAACAAAATTTACAAAACCATTTTTTGAGGGATCACATCTAGTGTTGAGCATTCCGATACCGCAAGTATCGGGTATCGGCCGATACTTGCTGTATCGGAATTCCGATACCGACTTCCGATATTTTTTCAATATCGGAATTCGGCATCGGAATCGGAAGTTCAGTTGATTGACGGCCTGACGTCATCATGATGCGCGGTGTGTGCGCATCATGATGCGCCGTCATTTCGGGCCTTCCGGGGGTCTCTGCCGGCCTGCCGGGGGGCTGTGCCGGCCTGCCGGGGGGCTGTGTGGACTGCCCGGGGTCTCTGCCGGCCTGCCGGGGGGCTGTGCCGGCCTGCCGGTGGTCTGTGCACCCTGTGGGGGTCTGTACCGGCCTGCCGGGGGGCTGTGCCGGCCTGCCGGGGGGCTGTGCTGATGTCCGGGGGTCTGTGCAAGCATCGTCCGATGGGACTACAAGTCCCATCGGTCGATGCCTGCTACCATGACAGTGATTGACACATTAGCCAATGATGGGACAGTAGTAGTCCCATCATCCGGCTAATGTGTTAAATGTTAAAAAAAAAAAAAAAAAAAAAAATACTACATACATACTACATGCATGCTACATACATACTACATGCTACATACATACTACATATATACTACATACATACTACATACATGCTACATACATACTACATGCATGCTACATACATACTACATGCTACATACATACTACATGCATGCTACATACATACTACATATATACTACATACATGCTACATACATACTACATACATACTACATGCATGCTACATGCATACTACATATATACTACATGCATGCTACATACATACTACATGCTACATACATACTACATGCTACATACATACTACATATATACTACATACATACTACATACATGCTACATACATACTGCATGCTACATACATACTACATACATACTACATGCATGCTACATACATACTACATACATACTACATGCATGCTACATGCATGCTACATACATACTACATGCATGCTACATGCATGCTACATACATACTACATGCTACATACATACCACATACATACTACATACATGCTACATATATACTACATGCATGCTACATACATACTACATATATACTACATGCATGCTACATACATACTACTTACATACCACATATATACTACATACATACAATACATACATAGACATACAGTACATATAACATAGAGTAACATACTTACCAATACTTGTCACATTGTTCCCCGAAGCCATTGTCTTTCCGGAATAAATATTAACATAACAAACCACAAAAATACTCACCCACGATCCGAAGCAGTCCACGAGTGTGTCCCACGACGATCTTGGGTAGAGAACGGCAGCATCAGATGATGCTGCCGTTCTCTACGGGCTGCAGGAATCCAATGACGGAAGGTAGGTATCCTTCCGCACTGAATTCCTCCGCCACTTAAAAAAAAAAAAGTCCCTAGTCTCACTTTATGCCATTGCTGCGTGGGAATTTCCCACACAGCAATGGCATAAAGTGAGACTAGGGACTTTTTTTTTTTTTAAGTGGCGGAGGAATACAGTGCGGAAGGATACCTACCTTCCGTCATTGGATTCCTGCAGCCCGTAGAGAACGGCAGCATCATCTGATGCTGCCGTTCTCTACCCAAGATCGTCGTGGGACACACTCATGGACTGCTTCGGATCGTGGGTGAGTATTTTTGTGGTTTGTTATGTTAATATTTATTCCGGAAAGACAATGGCTTCGGGGAACAATGTGACAAGTATTGGTAAGTATGTTACTCTATGTTATATGTACTGTATGTCTATGTATGTATTGTATGAATGTATTGTATGTATGTAGTATATATGTGGTATGTATGTAGCATGTAGTAATAATAATAATAATAATTTTTTATTTATATAGCGCCAACATATTCCGCAGCACTTTACAATTAAGCGGGGACATGTACAGACAATAAATTCAATACAAGTTAAGACAATTCAAACAATGACATTAGGAGTGAGGTCCCTGCTCGCAAGCTTACAATCTACAAGGAAATGGGGGGACACAGTAGGTGAGAAATGCTTGTTAATTCAGGTCTGGCAATTATAATAGGGATTTTCATATAAAGCTGCATGATCCGGTCATCAGCCCGTGTGTTTAAGTGCAATAGACAAGTATCAAGTGCAGTTATGTGCATGAAGGGTGTGGAGACAGATGAATAGTAGGGTGCAGATTCAGAATAATATTTGGAAGGAGGGAACAGGGCAAAGTTAGCTTGCTGAGTAGTTGATGTGATAGGCTTCTTTGAAGAGATGGGTTTTCAAAGCGCGCTTGAATAGGTCAGGGCTAGGTATCAGTCTGATCGTCTGGGGAAGTGCATTCCAGAGAGCTGGAGCAGCACGAGAGAAGTCTTGGAGACGGAGGTGCGAGGTTCGGATTACGGGGGATGTTAGTCTTAGGTCATTTGTAGAACGGAGGGCACGTGTAGGGCGATAGACAGAGATGAGAGAGGAGATATAAGGCGGTGCAGAACAGTGGAGAGCTTTATGGGTGAGAGAGATGAGTTTATACTGGACCCTGTAGCGAATAGGTAGCCAGTGTAATGACTGACATAAGATGGAGGCATCGGTGAAGCGGCTGGACAGAAATATGACCCTGGCTGCCGCATTCAAGATGGATTGGAGAGGAGAAAGTTTGGTAAGAGGGAGACCAATCAGAAGAGAGTTGCAGTAGTCCAGACGAGAATGAATAAGAGCGACAGTAAGAGTCTTAGCAGTTTCAAAGGTGAGAAAAGGTCGGATTCTGGAGATGTTTTTAAGATGCAGGTGACAAGAGCGACTGAGTGATCGGATGTACGGAGTAAAGGAAAGTTCAGTGTCGAATATGACCCCAAGACAGCGGGCATGCTGCTTGGGAGTTATGGTTGAACCCTCCAGGGTTATTTCGATGTTAGGTAGAGTGAGGTTAGTAGAGGGGAGAAACACAAGAAGTTCAGTTTTAGAGAGATTTAGTTTCAGATAGAGGGAGGACATGATGCTAGAGACAGCAGACAGACAATCCTTGGTATTTTGAATTAGGGTAGGGGTGATGTCAGGGGAAGAAGTGTATAATTGGGTGTCATCAGCATAGAGATGATACTGGAACCCAAATCTGTTGATTGTTTGTCCAATAGGGGCAGTGTATAAAGAGAAGAGGAGAGGGCCTAGGACTGAGCCCTGCGGGACCCCGATAGTAAGGGGACGAGAAGAGGAAGAGGAGCCGGAAAAAGATACAGTGAAGGAGCGGTCAGAGAGGTAGGAGGAGAACCAGGAGAGGGCTGTGTCCTTGAGGCCTATAGAGCGGAGCATAGTGAGGAGGAGCTGGTGATCCACAGTGTCAAATGCGGCAGAGAGATCCAGGAGAATCAGCAGGGAGCAATGACCTTTCGATTTAGCTGTTATTAAATCATTAGAGACTTTAGTGAGGGCAGTTTCAGTAGAGTGTAAAGAGCGGAAACCAGATTGTAAGAGGTCGAGAAGAGAGTTATCTGAGAGATAGCGGATTAGACGGGAGTGGACCAGGCGTTCCAGGAGTTTAGAGATGAAGGGAAGGTTAGAGACAGGTCTGTAGTTAGCAGTGCAGTTCTGGTCCAGGGATGGCTTTTTAAGTAAAGGGGTTATGATGGCATGTTTAAATGAGGAGGGAAATATACCTGAAGAAAGAGAGAGGTTAAATATTTTAGTCAGGTGAGTGGTGACCACTGGTGAGAGAGACTGCAGGAGCTGTGAAGGAATAGGGTCACTGTTGCAGGTTGTAGGCCGAGCAGAAGCGAGGAGCTTGGAAACTTCTTCTTCTGAAACAGGCTCAAAGATGTCTAGTGAGCTTGAGGTGCGGCAGAGAAGGGGATCCAGGCACTGAGGAGATAGGGCTGAGATATCCTGATGGATGTGGTTGATTTTTTCTAGGAAATAAGTGGCCAGATCCTCACCGCTGAGGTTGGTGATGGGGGCCTGTACTTTAGGTTTCAGGAGGGAGTTTAAGGTTTCAAAAAGTCGTCTTGGGTTGTTGGATAGTGAGGTGATGAGGGTGGTGAAGTAGGATTGTTTGGCCAGATGAAGGGCAAAGTTATAGGTTTTGAGCATGAACTTATAGTGGATGAAGTCTTCTGCTAAGAGAGATTTTCTCCACTGCCGCTCTGCACACCTCGAGCAGCGCTGAAGAGAGCGTGTTTGCGTTGTGTGCCAGGGCTGCCTTTGTCTGTGTCGGGTCTTTCTGCGTATAGAAGGTGCTGCTTCATCTAGGGCATTCTTCAGTGTATTATTGAAGTGTGACAATGCTATGTCTGGACAGGAGAGGGTGGAGATGGGGGCTAAAGATGTGTGGAGATTGTCCCTAAGCTGTTGGGTATTAATGGTACGTGTATTCCGATAAGTGTGGTAAGTGGGGGTGTCCCGGGTGAGGAGACAATTCTTGACAGAGAAGGAAAGAAGGTTGTGGTCCGAGAGCGGGAGAGGTGAATTAGTAAAGTCGTGCAGCGAGCCGGGGCGGGAGAAAACCAGGTCCAGAGTATTCCCGTCCTCATGTGTAGGAGAATAAGTAAACTGTGAGAGGCCGAATGAAGAAGTTAGAGAAAGAAGATGAGAGGCAGACTGGGAGAGCGGATCATTGATGGGGATGTTAAAGTCTCCCATGATGAGGGTGGGGATGTCACAGGACAGAAAGTGAGTAAGCCAGGTGGTGAAGTGGTCTAGAAACTGGCGGGAGGAGCCTGGAGGGCGATAAACGACCGCCACTCGTAAGGAGAAGGGCTTAAAGAGTCTGATGGCGTGGACTTCAAAGGAAGGAAATGTAAGTGATGGAACCGGGGGGATGACCTGGAAAGCACATTGTGATGAAAGGAGCAAACCAACACCTCCACCCTGTCTGTTCTCAGGTCTGGGGGTATGTGAAAATTTCAGCCCACCAAACGAGAGAGAGGCAGCAGCGGTGGTGTCTGAATGCTGGATCCAGGTTTCTGTAATAGCCAGAAGGTTAAGGGAATTAGAGAGAAAAAGATCGTGAATGTAAGTCAGTTTGTTACACACAGACCGTGCATTCCAGAGAGCACATTGGAAAGTGAGAGGAGAAGGCATGCACTGAATGTTAATAAGATTAGCAGGGTTTCTATATGCAGCTGGAGGAGAGTAATGTATGCTGGTGGAGGGAGGCCCAGGGTTGGGGGAGATGTCACCTGCAACTATTAAAAGGAGAAAAAACAGAAAAAGCAGGTGGTGGGATGATTTGTATGAACGTTTTGAGTGCTGCATGGAGGTTTTGGATGGTTTGGTGTGGGTAAGAAATGTCAATAGAGCCTCAGAGTTAAACATGGGAGAGGGGAAAAGGGAGGGGTGGATATGCAGAGAGTGCTCAGAATGTGTAAAAGGGCAGGCGAGTTGTTAAAAAGCAGAAGTGAAGACAAATAAGCAGCAGGTTAATATGATCAATGCATACGTAGTACGACTGACCAAGAAGCAAGCGTGCATGAAAAACTTATGCACCTAACCTGTCTCCTGCCCTGTCCAACTGCATTGTCTAACTGCAAAACACTTTATCCTGTTGCACTTAATCTGTTGCACGCGTAAGCCCGCACGCGTGCTATCCCAGCCAGAGCTAAATATATATGAAATGAAATGTCTGCTAGCTTCAGCCACCAAAAGGCCACAATCAGTAATTAACCAATTAGCACAAGGCCAGAGCAGGCATTACTATGCAGGGTAAATAACTAACGCTGGACAAGGCCATCAAACTGAGAAAGGGAGAAAAAAAAAAAAAAAAAAAAAACCTTTCTACACTTCAAAGCAGAAACCAAATAGATAAAAAATAAAGACCCACCACAGGAGTGATGGAATGAAATACCATAAAAATATCTGGCACTATATGATGCAGTTCACACTTGTCAGACAGCATACATGGATGATGGAATGAAATACCATAAAAATATCTGGCACTATATGATGCAGTTCACACTTGTCAGACAGCATACATGGATGATGGAATGAAATACCATAAAAATATCTGGCACTATATGATGCAGTTCACACTTGTCAGACAGCATACATGGATGATGGAATGAAATACCATAAAAATATCTGGCACTATATGATGCAGTTCACACTTGTCAGACAGCATACATGGATGATGGAATGAAATACCATAAAAATATCTGGCACTATATGATGCAGTTCACACTTGTCAGACAGCATACATGGATGATGGAATGAAATACCATAAAAATATCTGGCACTATATGATGCAGTTCACACTTGTCAGACAGCATACATGGATGATGGAATGAAATACCATAAAAATATCTGGCACTATATGATGCAGTTCACACTTGTCAGACAGCATACATGGATGATGGAATGAAATACCTGTGTGAAGAAGAGAAGAGAGGAACATCAGCTTCAATGCATTGTCTAACTGCAAAACACTTTATCCTGTTGCACTTAATCTGTTGCACGCGTAAGCCCGCAGAGTATGTATGTAGTATGTATGTAGCATGCATGTAGCATGCAGTATGTATGTAGCATGCATGTAGTATATATGTAGTATGTATGTAGCATGTAGTATGTATGTAGCATGCATGTAGTATATATGTAGTATGTATGTAGCATGTAGTATGTATGTAGCATGCATGTAGTATATATGTAGCATGCATGTAGTATGTATGTAGCATGCATGTAGTATGTATATGGTATGTATGTAGCATGTAGTATGTATGTAGCATGCATGTAGTATATATGTGTTATGTATGTGGTATGTATGTAGCATGCATGTAGCATGCATGTAGTATGTATGTAGTATATATGTAGTATGTATGTAGCATGTAGTATGTATGTAGTATGTATGTAGCATGCATGTAGCATGCAGTATGTATGTAGCATGCATGTAGTATATATGTAGTATGTATGTAGCATGTAGTATGTAGCATGCATGTAGTATATATGTAGTATGTAGCATGTAGTATGTATGTAGCATGCATGTAGTATATATGTGTTATGTATGTAGCATGTAGCATGCATGTAGCATGCATGTAGTATGTATGTAGTATATATGTGGTATGTATGTAGCATGCAGTATGTATGTAGCATGCATGTAGTATATATGTAGTATGTATGTTGCATGTAGTATGAATGTAGCATGTATGTAGTATGCATGTTGTATGTATGTAGCATGTAATTTTTTTTTTTTTTTTTTTTTTTACATTTAACACATTAGCCGGATGATGGGACTACTACTGTCCCATCATTGGCTAATGTGTCAATCACTGTCATGGTAGCAGTCATCGCCCGATGGGACTTGTAGTCCCATCGGACGATGCCTGCACAGACCCCCGGAGCCTGCACAGACCACCGGCAGGCCGGCACAGACCCCCGGCAGGCCGGCACAGCCCCCCGGCAGGCCGGCACAGCCCCCCGGAGCCTGCACAGCCCCCCGGCAGGCCGGCACAGCCCCCCGGCAGGCCGGCACAGCCCCCCGGCAGGCCGGCACAGCCCCCCGGAGCCTGCACAGACCACAGGCAGGCCGGCACAGACCACCAGAGCCTGCACAGACCCCCTGGCAGGCCGGCACAGCCCCCCGAAAGGCCCGTACAGACCCCAGAGAGGCTGTACAAGGGCAGGAAAGGGTTTTTCTTATTCCGATACCGGAAGTCCCATAGACTTGAATGGGACTTCCGGTATCGGAATCGGCGATACCGATACTTTTTTTAAAGATCGGCCGATACCATCCGATACGATACTTTGAAGTATCGGACGGTATCGCTCAACTCTAATCACATCACATTTGAAATTACTTTCAGGGGTTTATATGACAAACAATACCCCAAAGTGACAACATTCTAAAAACTGTACCCTTCAAGGTGCTTAAAGCAATATTCAAGAAATTAACCCTTCAGGAACTTCACAGGAAGTAATGGAATGTGGAAGGAATAAAAAGAATATTTAACTTTTTCCACATAAATTTTGCTTTAGCCCCATTTTTTAGCTTTCACAAGGATAACAGGAGAAAATAGACCTCAAAGTTTGTTGTGCAATTTCTCCTATGTGGGAGAAAACTACTTTTTAGGCACACGGCAAAAAACGGAAAGGAAGCATGAAAAATGTCTGGAATCAATAGCGAATGCCATTTAGTACTTGGGGAACCTCTGATGTTCCTAAGTAAGCGAAACACCCCACAATTGAACCCGTTTTGGAAATTATACCCTTCAAGTATTTTATCCTGGGGTATAGTGAGGATTTTTAACAAAAAAAGTACTAAGAATCTAATAATATTAGGTCGTCATATTGAATATGTTCTCATTAGTGTTGAGCACAAGTGCTCACTACTCAAGTTTGCATCTGGGTGCTACAGTATGCAAGGTTTGGAAAAAACTTAACCTCAATGCTAACCCTAACTCTAGCCCACCCCTAGTCCAGCCCTAACCCTAGCACAACCCTAACCATAAGCCCAATCTTACCCCTAGGCCCAACCCTAACCCTAAGATTAACCCTAACCCCAGCCTGACCACAATGGCAATCCTAAATCAACCATAATGGCAAAGAAAGAAAGAAATAAAAATTATAAAATAAAAAAAGTATTCTGATTAAGGGGATGACACAAGGTGTGGATGACATACTAATTATTGGATTTTGATCACTGTCATAGGGTCTATCACAATGATCAAAATGAACTAATAGAAAAAATCCCTGCTGTTGCCAGGTGCCAGCCGGCAGATTATTTTTCAGGAAAAGGAGGCAGAGCACCAGAGAATGAACTTAGAAGGACTGGTGAATGGCAGAAATACCAGGGGGAGTGGAAAAACCAATCCTGATCATGTTCTCCAGGGTCTCAGCTACCACCTGTTGATGAAGCACTGGAGATTTTCTGAAGCTGGAGGAGCTATAACCTTATTCACAATAACCATTTAAAAATGGCAATGAGGGAATAGGGTCCATTAACAGCCGCCGTTTTAATGTATATTGCAAGTCTTTAAGGTGTTAAGTATCTTAGTATCTCAATCCTACATTGACACTTTTGCCAACTTTTTTCTTGGCAATGTCTTCAATGTGTGTACCTTTGAGCTTCCATGCAGCTTGTAGAGAAGATTAAGAACAAGTAGCAGTCATCTACAGTGGATATAAAAAGTGTACACACACCAAATAAAATGCCAGGTTTTTGTCATGTAAAAAAATCATACCAAGAAAAATAATTTCAGAACTTTTTCTACCTTTAAATTCACCCATAATCTGTAGTAATGCAAGAAACATTGGATTCCAATAGGGACAATTTTACATGTATGGAACTAGGAGTAGATGAGAGAGAGGAAACCAGATTAAAGTCAAAGAAAAGCTTTGGTGGACACAAAAAAATTGCAGTTTCTCACTCTCCAACTGTCAACAAACTTTCACAAAGCCACAAGAGTATGGGAAGTACCTGTATGCATAATGTGCAAATTCTGACAAAACAGTAATCATTAGGTTTGGCTATTACCTTTTATATTTTAATTATTTTTTAACACTGGGGGCAATATAGCCAGCTAAATGGGCCATGATGTAGCACAATTTGAACAAAAAAAGTGTCTTTCGTGATGTCTTGGTCTAATGGAGTTGTGCTCAAAAGTTTACATACCCCGGCAGAATTTTTGCTTTCATGGTCTTTTTTCGGCGAGTATGAATAATAACACTAAGACTTTTCTCCACTCAAGGTTAGTGGTTGGTGAAGCCATTTATTGTCAAACTACTGTGTTTTCTCTTTTTAAATCATAATAACAAATCAAAAAACATCCTAATGACCCTGATCAAAAGTTTACATGCCCTGGGGATTTTGACCTGATAACATGCATAGAAGTTGACAAAAATAGGTTTGAATGGCTACTAAAGGTAACATTCTCTCCTGTGACCTGTGACAAATGACAGGAAAATTGTTCAGGATGTAAAGAAAAACCCACAAATAACATCAGCTGAAATATTGGACTCTCTGAAAACTAGTGCTGTGGCTGCTTCAAGATGCACAATAAGGAGACACTTGAAGAAAAATATGCTGCATGGTCAAATCGGCAGAAGAAAGCCATTACTGCTCAAAAATGCCACAAAATATCTGGCCTAAAATATGCAAAACAGCACAGACACAAGCCTCAAAACCTCTGGAACAAGATAATTTGGAGTGATTAGATCAAAATGTAACTTTTTAGCCAGAACCATAAAAGTTACATTTGGATAGAGGTAAACAAGGCCTATGATTAAAGGAACACCATTCCTACTGAAAAGCATGGAGATGGTTTGCTGATGTTTTGGGATGCGTAAACTACGAAAGCACATGAAACTTGGTCAAAGTTGAAGGAAAGATGAATGCAGCACATTATTTGCATATACTGGAGGCAAATTTGCAATCATCAGCCTGGAAGCTGCGCATTTGACGTACTTGGATGTTCCAACATGACAACGATCCAAAACACAAGGCCAAGTTGACCTGTCATTGGCTACAGCAGAACACAGTGAAGGTTCTGGAGTGGCCATCTCAGTCTCCTGACCTCAATATCATTGAGCCACTCTGGGGAGAGTTTATGCTAGACAACCCAGGAATTTACAGGGACTTGAGGCGTTTTGCCAAGGAAAGTGGGCAGCTTTACCATCTGAGAAAATAAAAAACTTAATCCACAACTACCACAAAAGACTTCAAGCTGTCACTGATGTTAGAGGGGGCAATAAATAGTATTAAGAAATGGGGTATGTGAACTTTTGATCAGGGTCATTTGGCTTTTTTCTGGCGACTCGACCATGCAGCCCATTTTTCATCAAGTGCCTCCTTATTGTGCATCTTGAAACAGCCACACCACTAGTTTTCAGAGAGTCCAGTATTTTAGCTGATGTTATTTGTGGGTTTTTCATTGCGTCTCAAACAATTTTCCTGACAATTGTCACAGGGTACAGTTGAGGATGTTACCTTTAGTAGCCATTCAAACCCATTTTTGTCAACTTCTGTGCACGTTATCAGGCCAAAATCACCAAGGTATGTAAACTTTTGATCAGGGTCATTTGGATGTTTTGGATTGTCATTGATTTAAATTGAGAAAACACAGTAGTTTGACAATAAATGGTTTCACCCAACCACTAACCATGAGTGCATAAAATGATTTGGTGCTATCATTCATATTCTCTGAAAAAGGCCAAGAAAGCAAAAGTTTTGGCAGGGTATATAAACTTTTGAGCATAACTGTATATGTGACATTATGTGCCAATAAATGCTCCAATATTTTGGGGCAGAATGCAGATATATGACAAAGTATTCTAAATAGTGCTGGTTATATAGACAAAATAGTGTAAAGAGAGATAGATTTATGAAACAGCATGAATCTGTATCATCTGTCAGATGACGCAGGCTTAAGGCTACCTCAGACATACTTGGGGTGAGGCACTCCATCTGACAGATCCCAGAGGAACCCTGACCTCCACGGTTTATCCCCTGTACAGGGATCTGATCTTAAAACAGGGTCTACTGGATTGTTTCCACAGAAAGGCTACTTACTGGAGAAGCATACCTAAGGCAAGAGAAGTCTACATAGCCAGGTGAGAATGAAGAGGGAAGTCAAGGTGCAAAATCAGAAGACAGAGAGTGGTCAGCAAACAGACCAAGGTCTGACAACAGAAATACAACAATCAAGTAGAGGCAGATAGCCCAATAGTGAATCACAGAAGATAAACTTTAATTGGAAATGAGAGTCTGAGGCTCAATTGTTTACATTGATGAAAGCTCCACCCAAGGATCACAAAGGAACCCAGAATTAAACCCATAGCTTCATAACTAAGCAGCACCAACAGATCCAGGAATGAAACCAGATCACTGCACGGCCATCCCTCGTTGCCTGCCAAAAAGGCACAGTACTTTAAAAGTTACCAAAATGGAAACAAAGGGGATAGCCACCGACATGTAATAGAACCACTACGATCTGTCACATCTAGTCTAAGTTTGCACTGTCTATTAAAAAAGCATTGATAAATATGCCAAAACCAGATGTCAGCTCCACCAAAGGGAGATATCCAGTAAAGACTGGATATCTGCATACAGAGACTGGCTGGCAAATTTTAGCCAGTGGAAAAAAACACAACACTGACTGTTGTAAATGAGGCACCGAGGAGGAAAAACAAAAACAAGTTAAGCCCCAGAAAACCAGAGAGGTTGGTAACTAAGCGGATTGCAGACCCCTGATCCTATCCACACAACTAGCAGTAGCCGTGCAGCGTACCTACGATGATCCTAGATGCCTCATCACAGCCGGAGAATTAAATATGCCTAAAGCAAGAAAAGGGGAAATCTAAAGTGCCCCAGAGCAGACCCCAAAGCAATAGACAGCCCCTAAACATGTATTGTCGGTGAGACAAGATGAAAACACAAACACAGATAGAAAAATAGGCTGAGCAAACGATGGAGCCCACACTAACTAGAAAGGACAAGAAAGGAAAGATGCTGTCTGCAATCACGCACAAAACCCTGGCAAAAAGTGTCCAACACTTTCTGATAACAAAAACCATGAAGTTGCTAGACTTCAATTCCCTATCTCAGCACTCTGGTATATTCTGAAGACAGAGCAAAAAGAAACCAATCTGATCAGGGACAAAAAGCAAACTGGCATAAACAGAGACATAAGAATGGAAACTCAGCACAGCCCCAGAAGGGCCTGGCTGACCACACATAACTGAGTAAACCAGACCAAATCTCATGTGAAAAAATAGCAGAGCACACTTAGCTTGAGAAGGCAGGAACAGAACTGGAAACCAGAACCTCATGGCAGGAAAAAATCACCAGCACAAAATTAGGGAGACGGCTGTCTTAAATCCAGTTAGAGACTCCTGATGTCCAATCACAGTCCTCCTCCTCAGGTGGCAGGTCTCTGCCATTTAGATCAGCTTCATTACCTGCTGTCACCACCAGAGGGAGCCCAAATGGAGAACTCACGACTCCTCTGTCAACACAGCCAGCTCCACCGCCCTCACCAGAAGCCAGAGATAAACCAGAAAATGAGTTCACAACAGTACCCCCCTTTGAGGAGGGGTCACCGAACCCTCATCCACACCACCAGGCCGATCAGGATGGGCCCGGTGAAAAAAAACGAACCAATCTATCGGCATGAATGTCAGAGGCAGAGACCCAAGAATTGTCCTCCTGGCCATAACCCTTCCACTTGACCAAATACTGGAGTCTCCATCTAGCCAGACGAGAATCAAGTATTTTCTCTGCCTCATATTCCACATTACCTTCAACCAACACAGGGTCAGGAGGTGCTGCCATAGGAATCACTGGCTCAACAAACCTCTTCAACAGAGACTTATGAAACACGTTATGGATCTTAAACGCAACTGGAAGAGCCAATCGAAAAGAAACCGGGTTAAGAATCTCCAAAATCCTATAATGCCGAATAAATCTTGGCTTGAACTTTGGAGACGCAACCTTCACAGAGATATTTTTTGACGACAACCAAACCATATCACCCACTTTAAACCGGGGACCAATGGTCCTATGCCGGTTGGAAAACCACTGGGCCTTTTCTTGAGAGAGGGACAACTTATCCACCACTTGGTCCCAAATCTGCTGCATTCTCTCTATCACAGTGTCAACGCCTGGGCAGGCTGAAGATTACACTTGCCCTGAAGAAAATCGAAGATGAAACCCAAAGTTACAGAAAAAGGGCGGCATCAATGTGGCAGAACTAGCTCTATTATTTAGGGCGAATTCGTCCAAGGGCAAAAATGAGACCCAATCATCCTGATCAGCAGATATAAAACATCTCAAATAGGACTCCAAAGTCTGGTTTGTTCTGCCCATTGGTCTGTGGGTGAAATGCAGAGGAGAAGGATAACTGAATTCCCAGATTGGAACAAAAGGCTTTAAAAAATCTGGAGACAAACTGGACTCCTCTGTCCGACACAATGTTCTCAGGAATCCCATGCAACTGAACCACCTGTTGTAAAAACAAGGGCACCAACTCTGAGGAAGATGGCAGCTTTGGGAGTGGTACAAGATGGACCATCTTAGAAAATCTATCACAAATCACCCAGATAACAGTCATTCTCTGAGAGACAGGAAGATCAGAAATAAAATCCATTGAGATATGGGTCCATGGCCTCTTGGGCACCGGCAAGGGCATCAACAACCCACTAGAACGAGAACAGGGTTTAGACCGGGAACAAGTCCCACAAGACTGCACAAAATTCCTGACATCACGAGATAAGGCGGGCCACCAAAAAGACTGACTCACCAAATCTCTGGCACCAAAAATACCTGGATGACCAGCCAACGCGGAGCAATGAACTTCAGACATCACTCTCTTCCTCCACTGGTCAGGAACATACAATTTTCCCATAGGACAACGCTCAGGTTTGTCCTCCTGAAATTCTTCCAGGGCACATCTCAAATCAGGCGAGATGGCAGAAAGAACTACCCCCTCACCTAGGATGGTAGTAGGTTTGGTCACAATAGGAGAATCAGCAAAGAAACTCCTAGAAAGGGCATCTGCCTTAACATTCTTAGTGCCCCGGAAAAAAGGAGACCACAAAATCAAAACGTGTGAAAAACAAGTCCCACCTAGCCTGTCTAGGATTCAAGCGTTTGGACGACTTCAGATAAATCAAATTCTTGTGGTCAGTGAGGACCACAACTTGATGTCTAGCTCCCTCCAACCAATGTCTCCACTCCTCGAATGCCCACTTCATGGCCAACAATTCCCGATTCCCCACATCATAGCTGCGTTCAGATGGGGAGAACTTTCGGGAAAAGAAGGCACAGGGATTCATTTTAGAAGTCACCGCATCTTTTTGGGACAAAACAGCTCCTGCACCAATCTCCGAAGCATCTACCTCTACCTGAAATGGAAGTGAGACATCAGGTTGCCGTAAAACCGGAGCAGAAGTGAACCTCGGCTTCAGCTCCTGAAATGCCAAAACAGCCTCTGGAGACCAATTCAGCACATCAGCCCCCTTCATGGTCAGTTCAGTCAGTGGTTTGGCAATACCAGAAAAATTAGCTATAAACTTGCGATAAAAATTAGCAAAACCCAAAAACTTCTGGAGAGCCTTCAAAGAAGTGGGCTGAACCAATCATAATTGGCCTGTTCCTTGGCCGGGTCCATTTCAATAGTTGACGGAGACAAAATAAATCCCATAAATGAAATCCTCTGTACACCAAAAAGGCATTTCAATCCCTTAACATACAGGGAGTTCTCCCTCAAAATCCAGAACACAGTCCGAACATGGGTGAGCTGGACTGGAGAGCTGCATATGGGGGAAGTAGCGGTGGACCGGATGGAGTGAGAGGGGGTTGGTGATGGCCTAGATTCAGTGTTGTGTTGCAAAACCATTGCGATTCCCTGAGCGCTTTGGCCATGCGACGACACCTCCAAATTTAGTGCTGGTGGTGTGCTTAATGGTGGCGGTGGTCTTACAGTGGGGGTAGCGATGGTGCGTTGTTGGCTACCTTCAGTCGGAGCAGGTGCACATGAAGTGTGGGCTGCCACATCCGTAACTTTTGGTGGGGTTGAAGGACACAAGGAAAGGGTTTTTTAAGACCAGAAACCTGCACTGATGACTCCGTGCTTGGCTGGTGGCTGTTTCGGCAATGTACGCCAAAACCTGTTCCTGGTGCTCCGGCTTTAAAAGCGATTTTTTCGACTCCAAGAAAAGGCAACCTTACAGGCCTTCTTGGCCCAGAGGATTACGCAGGCTCAACACCTCCTGCCTTAGCTGCTATTGTGCTTTTGCCAGAACCAGCCGATGCACCACCACCATCAGGACCAGCTGCTCCCCCCTGCTCACGTCCGCGGACTCTTCCACCATACTTCCTCATGTTTGGGAAAATGTACCAAACATACCAGCAGAGAGATGGTACTGTATGAGGAGTGTCCAGCTGTGTAAGGTGTATTAAACAAATTAAATCAATGTATATATTATGTTAGTCACAGACGCTCTCACAGTATGTATTGGACTGTAATCCAACAAGCAGATATACGGAAATGTTTGAAAAACGGACATGACTCTAAGGTGTAGGTCTGGAAAACCGGAAAAAATCCTCATTTTTTTTTTCCAGACTCACACACAGGTAGCTTCTGTTTTTCCATGCTAGAAGGCGGTACACAGTAGTGTGTGAGGAGCGTACACCGTTGTACGGTGCGTGTATGTAAAATTGTCAAGCTCCGTATATTTGTATAGGGAGTGACACACGCTGTCTCTGTCTAGTTTTGACTGTAATCAAACAGCAGATATACGAAACTGTTTGAAAAATGGACACGTCTCTAAGGTGTAGGTGTGGAAAAACGGACAAACTCCTCATTTCTTTTTTCCAGAGTCACACACAGGTAGCTTCTATTTGTCCGTGACACCAGCCAGAATACACGGTAGTGTGTGAGGAGTGTACACTGCTGTACGGTGTGTGTATGTAAAATTGTCAAGCTCTGTGTATTTGTATACGGACTGACACACGCTGTCTCTGTCTAGTTTTGACTGTAATCAAACAGCAGATATACGAAACTGTTTGAAAAACGGACACGACTCTAAGGCGTAGGTCTGGAAAACGGACAAACTCCTCGGTTTTTCTTTCCAGACTCACACACAGGTAGCTTCTATTTGTCAGCTAGAGATAGCAATTTTCCAAATCATATTGTGCTTTACCCAGGCTACATAATCAACCACTGTAGCTTTCTTTTGCCTTGCAGCAGTGTTCACAGCTGTCTGCAAGGTCTGTATGAGTGCAGCTCACTCTGTGTAGTGTGTCCTGCAGCCACGTCTGGTTGTAGGCCGCTCAGCGTGCGTCACTGCCTCATACATATTTTTCTTTTATTGCTGCTCATTTTTCATTCTCCTATTAGTGTGCATCCATCCGTATCCATCTACATTGGTTGGTTGCAAACACTATATAGGAGTAGATAGAGCCTTTTTTCTGGTTTGTGCACTTCAGACACAGCCAGATTAGTATTACCCTATTTTTTGGAGCCTCATCTTTTGCATTGTAGGTTACCTTCCTGCATTGTAATAGCTCCAAAAAGTTTGTGATACTATCGCTTTCAAATCTTTGGTCACATCCTTTCTGTTTTTTTGAAAAAAAAAAAACCCAAAATAAAGTTCACCAAACACTCCATTTGACAGTTGTGTAGGCCACATTAGCTCATAATAAAGTGTAGTCCACACACTTTATAAAATTAGTGTTTCTTATACCTGTTAGCAGCTGTTCAGGAATAAGCACACTAAGCCCCCCTATGTACTTTTCTGCCTATCTTTATCAGTCTACCAAGATGAAGAAGGCAGGGAGTAAGGCACGTGGGCGTGGGCGTGGAGTTTCAGCAGGGAGAAGATGTGGGGATTCTGCAGGGAGACGATGTGGGGATTCTGTGCCTGCTGCGGGCACCAGTGAGTCAGCATCCCCCAGTTTTACCAGGCAACAGTCATTTATGCGCAGATTTGTATGACCTCGCCATACCCCACTGCTGCGGAAGGAACAAATTGAAGCCATTGTCGGATGGATGGCAGCTAACGCATCGACTTCAATGACTTCCACGTCCTCTCAGGGCCAGAGCACTGAAGAGCAACCATCTGTCTCTACACCACCTGCCAAATTGCCCAGGCAGTCAGAGAGCCCTGTACAGGAGCCATTGCAGTCTCTACTTCTGTTCTCTGAATCTGTTGGCTTGGAAAGAGGGGGCCAGCCAAGCAGCATTCAAGAATGTGAAGAAGAGGGAGTATGCAGTGATGCGCAACTGCTTTGTCCCTCTCAATCTGAAGAGGCGGGTGGGCCAGTGCCTATGGTCAGCACACCTCAGTACGCATCAGATGATGACGAGACTCAGGTGCCACTTTCTGGTGCGTACGGTGCTGGCGAGACTACCCAGGAGAAGCAAGTGTTTGAAGAGGGGAGTGTAGATGATGAGGTCCTTGACCCATCATAGTGTGAGGAACAGGAAGGTGGTGGGAGCAGCTCTGAGGAAGAGATTCCCTGAACGACCAAAACAGGAGGGAGAGGGAGGGGGCAGACTTGGTTGCCTGTAGCCTCCACTTCGGCACCCGTTAGGAGTATTCCTCTTCCAAAAGCCAAAACGGGCGCTCCCAAGACTTGCAGTGCGTGGTCCTTTTTTGACACAGTTGCAGATGACATTTGCTTTGTCAAATGCAAGCTGTGTCATCAGAAAGTCAAAAGAGGGAAAAGTGTCAGCAACCTCAATACCACAAATATGTGGAAACATGTGCGGACCAAGTACGTGGTGGAGTTACAAAGACACACTGAAGATGTAGGCCAACCTACAGCACCACCTACCACCTCTTCAGCTCGTGTTGTAGCTTCTTCCTCCAGCTCACACACAGCTGGTTCGGCTTCATCACAGGATTGCCATGGAAGAACCTCTGGCACTGTTGTCCAGAGACCCAGTGACATTCCACCCACAGCACCACGTTCCCATTCATCCTCTGGAATGCCATCAAGCAGGAGAGCGATGTGTGGTTTCCGCCAGCGAATCTCCAGCCAGGCTTGGTAGTGTGTGACAATGGCCGAAATCTGGTGGCAGCTCTGGGCCTAGGCAACCTCACTCACATCCCATGTCTGGCACATGTGCTCAACTTGGTCATGCAGAGCTTTCTGAGGGACTATCCGGATCTTGATGCACTGCTGCACAAGGTCCGCATATAGTGCGCTCACTTGCGGCGTTCCAGCATGGCAAGATCGCGCATTGCAGCTCTGCAGCACCAATTACACCTTCCGGAACATCGCATCATATGTGACCTACCCACCAGGTGGAATTCAACGTTACATATGTTGGAGCGGTTGTGTGAGCAGCAGGCAGCAGTCATGGAGTACCAGCTGCATCAGGCGCAAACAAGTCGCACTGTGTGCCGGTCACACTTCAGCACCACTGAGTGGGCCTCTATGAAGGACATCTGCCTCGTTTTGCATGCCTTCGATGATTCCATGCGGATGGCGAGTGCAGATGATGCACTAGTCAGCATGACTGTCCCCTTTATCTGCCTGCTTCAAAAAACACTGCAAGCACTAAGGGAGGGGGTTTTGGAAGAGGTGGAGGATGAGTCACAAATGCCATCTGCTTCTGGACAGTCTGCGCTACGTGGTTCCTCACAAGGCCTAGGCAGGGGACACTTTGTGAGGAGGATGAGGAGTCAATGGAGGAGGAAGACATCTCTCCAGAGGAGGGAGGTACACAATGCTCTAGTCAGTATGTACAGCGAGGGTGGGGTGATACAGAGCAGGCAGAGATGACGCCTCAAGCAGGGGACAACGTTTCTTGGGTAGTTGGGAGTCTGCAGCACATGGTTGATTTCATGCTGCAGTGCCTGAGAAACGACCGCCGCATTGCTCACATTTTCAACACGGCTGATTATTAGGTTGTACACCCTCCTAGATCCTCGCTACCGGGACAACTTACAAAGCCTCATAACACCGTTGAACTGGGAGCTTAAAATGCGGGAGTACCAAGACACACTGGTGCAGTCCATCATGTTCTCCATTCCACCCGAGAGTAGTGCTGCTAGTGCTTTACAAAGCAGCTCTGTGTGTCGAGGCAGTGGAGGAAGCTCTGCACAAAGAGGGAACAGAGGCAGCGCCTCAGCACAAGGCAAGACCAGTATGGCCCAAATGTGGCAAAGTTTTGTGTGCCCGCCACAAATGTCTACACCATCACAGACAGCTCCAGTCAGCAGGAGGCAACGTTTCCATCAGATGGTGACAGACTACATGTCTTGCCCTGTCAGTGTACTCCCAGACGGCTCTTCCCCCTTCAAGTTTTGGGTCTCTAAGCTGGATACATGGCCAGAGCTTAGCCAGTATGCATTGGAGGTGCTGGCTTGCACTGCTGCCAGTGTATTATTGGAATGCGTCTTTAGTGCCGCAAGTGGTGTATTAATAGACCGTTGCATGCGACTATCCTCCGATAACGTTGACCGGCTTACTTTTCTGAAAATGAACAAGGCCTGGATATTGCCAGAATTTGCCATTCCTCTTCCAGAATAAATAATTGGTTGGCAACAGTATCCAGATCTCCTTTTGTGTTCATGTTTCTACCACCTGAACTGTAATCCCTGGGCTTCAACACAGCCAGTTGTTGCTCAGAAGTGCCGTCTGCACAGAGAAAAACACTATCTCCTGTGTTAGTGGGGTTCAGTAACGCCAACTGCTCCCCTGCTGTGTGGACGGCAATGTCTTCTGCTGCCTCCACATTCACACTACTACTGATTTCAAACTTGCTCCAACAAGGCCTCTGGCTCCACTCTGTTTCTAGTATTTCCCATGGCCTCAAACCTCGCCAGTTGCTGCTCAGAAGTGGCGTCTGCACAATCAACACTTGTTCCTGTGTTACTGGGGTTCAGTAACGTCAGCTGATCCCCTGATGTGTGTTTGGCAATGTCTCCTGCTCTGTCCACATTCCCACTACTAGTAGTGGGAATGTGGACATAGCAGGAAACATTGCCGGATACACATCAGGGGATCAGCAGACGTTACTGAACCCCAGTAACACATAAACAAGTGTTGATTGTGCAGACGCCACTTCTGAGCAGCAACTGGCGGTGTTGGATGCCACGGTAAATACTAGAGACAGAGTGGAGCCAGAGGCCTAGTTGGAGCACGTTTAAAATCAGTAGTAGTCTACTAGTCTACAACAGATATTAAACTTGATGAAATTAGGCCTCAGCCGACACCCTGAATGACCCTGGGCTCCAACATCGCCAGTTGCTGCTCAGAAGTGTCTTTGGCACGGGTAGTCCCTCCTGCCCAGCCTGGTTCCAGCACGCCAGCTGTTTCCGGGAAGTGTCAACATCACTTTGCCACCAATAAGTTATCCTGTCGTGTTGCGGTCGGGTTAGCCGAGTCTATGGTGCCTGCAGTTTCGGTGCTTCCTATGTGGGCTGTGGGTTCTGGTAATAAAGGCTGGTTCCGTAGTGCCAATAGGAAAAGCACCCCCTGTAAGGACTGTGGGTTTCGGTAACTGCGGCCGGCTCGCAGCCTTGCAACTTTGTTTTTCATGGGTACCTTCTGCTACCCATCCGGGTTCCAGTACCGTCAGCTGGTTCTCGGCAGTGCCTTTGGCTGAGGTGCCTCCTTCTCGGTATCCGAGTTCCAGCAACGTCTGCTGGTCTTTGGTAGTGCTTTCTAGCACAGGTACCTCCTGCTTAGTAACCGGGTTCCAGCATCGTCAGCTGGTCCTCGGTAGTGCCATAGGCTCTTGTTCCTTCTGCTGCCCCTCTGGGTTCCAGCACCATCAGCTGGTCCTCGCTAGTTCCATTTGCTCTTGCAGCTTCTGCTACCCATCCGGGTTCCAGCACCATCAGCTGGTTCTTGGCAGTGCCTTTGGCTTAGGTGCCTCCTTCTCGGTATCCGAGTTCCAGCAACGTCTGCTGGTCCTTGGTAGTGCTTTGTAGCACAGGTACCTCCTGCTTAGTAACCGTGTTCCAGCACCGTCAGCTGGTCCACGGTTGTGCCATTGGCTCTTGTTCCTTCTGCTGCCCCTCCGGGTTCCAGCACCGTCAGCTGGTTCTCCGCAGTGTCTTTGACACGGGTACTCCCTCCTGCCCAGCCTGGTTCCAGCACGCCTGCTGTTTCCGGGTAGTGTCACTTTGCCACCAATACGTTGTCCTGTCGTGTTGCGGTCGGGTTAGCCGAGTCTATGGTGCCTGCAGTTTCGGTGCTTCCTATGTGGGCTGTGGGTTCTGGTGATAAAGGCTGGTTCCGTAGTGCCAATAGGAAAAGCACCCCCTGTAAGGACTGTGGGTTTCGGTAACTGTGGCCGGCTCGCGGCCTTGCAACTTTGTTTTTCATGGGTACCTTCTGCTACCCATCCGGGTTCCAGTACCGTCAGCTGGTTCTCGGCAGTGCCTTTGGCTGAGGTGCTTCCTTCTCGGTATCCGAGTTCCAGCAACGTCTGCTGGTCCTTGGTAGTGCTTTGTAGCACAGGTACCTCCTGCTTAGTAACCGTGTTCCAGCACCGTCAGCTGGTCTACGGTTGTGCCATTGGCTCTTGTTCCTTCAGCTGCCACTCTGGGTTCCAGCACCATCAGCCTGTTCTCGGTTGTTCCATTGACTCTTGTAGCTTCTGCCACCCATCCGGGTTCCAGCACTGTCAGCTGGTTCTCGGCAGTGCCATTGGCCTAGGTGCCACCTTCTTGGTATCCGAGTTCCAGCAACGTCTGCTGGTCCTTCGTAGTGCTTTCTAGCACAGGTACCTCCTGCTTGGTAACCATGTTCCAGCACCGTCAGCTGGTCCACGGTTGTGCCATTGGCTCTTGTTCCTTCTGCTGCCCCTCCGGGTTCCAGCACCGTCAGCTGGTCCTCGCTAGTTCCATTTGCTCTTGCAGCTTCTGCTACCCATCTGGGTTCCAGCACCATCAGCTGGTTCTCGGCAGTTTCTTTAGCCTAGGTGCCTCCTTCTTGGTATCCAAGTTCCAGCAACGTCTGCTGGTCCTTGGTAGTGCTTTGTAGCACAGGTACCTCCTGCTTAGTAACCGTGTTCCAGCACCGTCAGCTGGTCCACGGTTGTGCTATTGGCTCTTGTTCCTTCTGCTACCCATCCGGGTTCCAGTACCGTCAACTGGTTGTCGGCAGTTCCTCAGCCTTCTTGTAACTTCTGCTACTTTTCCAAGTCCAAGCTTGTGGAAATGGTTTTTTGCTCTCACTAGATCTCCCTTATGATGACCCTGAAGACAACGACCCTGAAGACCACACCGAAGAAGACCAAAAAATTGACTCTGAAGAAGATGACCAAGAGGACAAAGAACATGAAGACAACCACCAAGATGCAGAACAACAAGAGACAGAAGACCAAGAAGCAGAAGAACAAAAAGCAGAAGAACCAAAAGCAAAAGAACATTAAGCATAAGACTAAAAATCAGAGCAAAAGATATTATCTAAATTATAAGCAGAAGAAGACTAAGCAGTGTATGGGGGTGAGTCCGTTCCTCCTCGTGGTGCCCCTGGAAAATGCCTGCTGCTGCAGGCCAAACTGAACGCGGACAAATCCTGTTGTAAATCTTTTGTGACAGGCAGAACGGAAGGTGTAATCTTCAAACTTTTATAGATAACAACTACAGGAATGCCTGTCACAAATAAGAATATGATGAAGAAGTAGAATATGAAGAAGAATAATTGTTGAATAAGAAGAATATGAATAATGTACAAAAAAAGAAGAATAGGAAGAAGGTGAAGAAGAAGAAGATGAATAAGGTGAAGAAGTTGATGAAAAAGATGCTGCTGCTGCTGAGTATCATGAAGGAGAAAGTGTGGGAGAAGTAAAAAAGAAGGTGAAGAGCATGGAAGTAGTGAAACATACATATCTGACAAAATATAAAAAAGGTTAACATAGTCAATATCTTTGTAACTCCAAACGTCTTTAAAAAAAAAAAATGATTCCTGCTATTCCATTTGATTGGGCTAACCCTCTATGCCTTTAATGTCTCCTCCACCTCCCCAATACATTCTACATTATTCTTAGTTGTTTTTCTTCATGTCGAATTAACCTACAAGGAAAGAAAGGGTTTTTTTTAATTCCGATATTTCTGTCCCTTTGACTTGAATGGAACTTCTGGTATCGGAATCGGAGATACCCGATACCTTTTGGGTATCGGCTGATCCAATCCGATCCGATATTTCTCATTATCGGCTGGTATCGCTCAACACTAGTCCTGGCCATTCCAGGACGATCAGCGAAACCCGGCAGAGGGGCCGGTCGCTGGTAAAGTTCAAATTCATTGGCTATACAGAATTTAAAAAAAAATGTAATTTCTAGCAAATAAATTTATGTGAAAATTCTAATTAAAAACCTCTAATTGCATGTAAAATTGAGCACCTTGTAAGATCTGGTTAGAAAACTGTGCCTTTTTAATGTCCAAATTACTTCAACGTATTTGGCTAGAGCAAAATGGATGTACTACCAGAGGTAATTAACAGCATATTTAACAGCAAACTACAGTGTTAGGTTACCGTCACACTAAGCAATGATCCAGCAATCCCGACAACGATACGACCTGGTAAGGATCGCTGGTACATCACTACATGGTCAATAGTAAGCTGCCAAACAGGCAAATCTACTCAGTGACGCAACAAAGATCCGGCGATCCGTATAACGACCTCGGCGGTTGTTGGGGCGTTGTCACACAGCAGCTTTTCTGACAACTCACGCCTGCATCCCTGAGTTCTGCGTCACCAATGAGGTTGCTCATTGGCATCAAACACAAAAATGCATGCTGGCCAGCGGCACACCAGCGATCAAAATATGGCCCAGGACATTCGAGCACGATCAGCGGGATTGCAGCGGGGGCCCGGTGGCCGCTATGTGTCACATGTAGCGAGATCGCTGGCGAGATCGCTGTTGCGTCACAAAATCTGTGACGTTTCAGTGATCTCGCTAACGATCTCGCTATGTGAGACGGGGCCTTTAGACTTTTTAAAGGGAATCTGTCACCTATTTTTTTGCATATAAGCTGCCGGCACCACCGTCCGGCGCCTCCTATCTTCTAGCGATGACGTCCTCCTCCTTGCTTCTGTCGTGGCTCCTGCGCAGGTGTAATTCTCTGCCCTCTTGAGGGCAGAGCAGAGTACTGCAGTACGCAGATGCCGGGAAATGTCAGAGAGGTCCGGCGCCTGCGCACTGCAGTACTCTGCTCTGCCCTCAACAGGTCAGAGAATTACGCCTGCGCAGAAGCCGCATTACAGAATGCTGTAGATAAGCCCCTGATGGCAGTGTCGGCAGCTTATATGCGAAAAAATAGGTGACAGATTCCCTTTAAGCTACTTGAATTGTATAATCAGTCTAAAAATCATCCCTCTTGAGGGGGTAGATATATGCAATGCTGTTGTTTATAGACAGGCAGAGCAAAGGAAAAAGCCATTGCATTTTTACATGGTTGACTGCAACAAATATACATGTTTGGGAAACATGAAGAGTTTTGCACTTTGCTAAATGAATAAGTGATTGCTTTTCATAAGTCTTGCATAAATTTTCGCTTCAATTAGATAGCAAAAAACAGGTGTAACATGGCGTTTTTAATGTGAATAAGTACTAGTCTTCCACTAAAAATTGAAAAACTATCCCTGTTTCAGGGGAACCAGAACTGGTTTGAGAATCATAAAATATTAATGGAAATACAAAGGCTTTTTATTATGATTTAAAAAAGTATCTCCTTTTTCTGGAGACAGAATAGGAGGTGTATTTTGAATGTAAAGAAGTTGTGGCTTCTTTTCACTAAGCCCTTTTAAAAATTAGCCCTATTTTGAGAGCTATTTCTTGAATAGTACCATGTGAATATGTTTACCAGCATCACTAGTACTGTCTAGCTCAGTAAAGTGGATAGTCAGAAGTTGTGTTACAGGTTTGGCTGTGCAGTGGCAGCGTGGTAGAGAGTTAGGGTATCGTTACACCTAGCAATGCACCAGTGATCCCGACTAGCGATATGACACGGTCAGGATCGCTGGTGCATCGCTAGGTGGTCGCTAGAGTGGAGCGAAACGGGTCGAAAAATTTCAAAAGTCGCCGACTTTTGGTAAAGTCGGGTTTCATGAAACGAAACCCGACCCTAGGGTGAGGTCGGCCACGAGCTCGGCAACTTTAGCGCCAAAGTCGCGTTTCAAAAGTTTGTTTTCCACCCTTTTTCAGCCAATCAGGATCCACGGACACTGTGGGCAACATGATGACATAGGCAGGGGTCACCACCATCTTTGAGAAGGGCATGCAAGTGATTGGCTTGCTTTGGGAGCATCACAGGGGGTATAAAAGGGCATGCACGCCGACCGCCATGTTACTCATGCTGATCTCAGAATAGGGAGAGCTGCTGCTGCTGCTGATTCTGTAGGGAGAGCGTTAGGCAGGGAAGAAGATACCAAAAACTACTTCTGCTGCTAGCGATTTAGCCTGTACAACACACTAGTTACTGTGCAGTGCAAGGGGAGGCTATATTTTGGTGCATCAGCTCTGTTGGTTATTAGGCTGCCTTTGAAGGCTTCCTGACAGCTGCATTGCTGTTTTCCCACTGCTCTGCATACTGCTTTTTTAAAAGCAATCCAAAATTTTTTTTTGTTCTGGTGAGGTACTGAGCGTGCATTTTTTCACACCATACAGCGGTGTACGCTCCTCACACAGTACGGTGTAATGGCTGTTATCACGGCCACAGTGAAGCTATCTGTGTGTGACTCTATAAGAATAAGTTTTGTCTGCTTTTCAAACAGTTAAGTATATTTGCTGTTTGATCACATTCAAAACTATAGAGAGACAGCGTGTGTCAGTCCGTATACTTAAAAAACACGGAGCTTGACAATTTTACGGACACCGGACAGTGGTGTAAGTGCACGCTCCTCTCTCAGTACCGTGTAATAGCTGTTATCACGGCCACAGCGAAGCTATCTGTGTGTCACTCTGTAAGAATAAGTCAAGGACATGTTCCGTTCTTACAGACCTACACCTTCTAGTTTTGTCTGCTTTTCAAACAGTTAAGTATATTTGCTGTTTGATCACATTCAAAACTATAGAGAGACAGCGTGTGTCAGTCCGTATACTTAAAAAACACGGAGCTTGACAATTTTACGGACACCGGACAGCGGTGTACGTGCACGCTCCTCTCTCAGTACCGTGTAACGGCTGTTATCACGGCCACAGCGAAGCTATCTGTGTATCACTCTGTAAGAATAAGTCAAGGACATGTTTCGTTCTTATAGACCTACACCTTCTAGTTTTGTCTGCTTTTCAAACAGTTAAGTATATTTGCTGTTTGATCACATTCAAAACTATAGAGAGACAGCGTGTGTCAGTCCGTATACTTAAAAAACACGGAGCTTGACAATTTTACGGACACCGGACAGCGGTGTACGTGCACGCTCCTCTCTCAGTACCGTGAAACGGCTGTTATCACGGCCACAGTGAAGCTATCTGTGTGTCACTCTGTAAGAATAAGTCGAGGACTTGTTCCGTTCTTACAGACCTACACTCTAGGGAGATTCCTATTCTGCCCAATTCTATATACGCCTTGTAGTTTGTCATACACTAGCCAATTTCTGCCTGTGACATAGTGGTGTGATATTCACTGGGCCTCACACAATCCGACAGTGTCCACAAGTGTGTTCAGAAATTCTACATCTCCCCTGTCCTACAGTGACAATTTTTCACACCTGCGACATTGAGCCTGTGACATAGCAGTGTGATATTAACTGGGCGTCACACAACAGTGTCCACAAGTGTGTTCAGAAATTCTACATCTCCCCTGTCCTATAGTGACATTTTTCACACCTGCGACATTGAGCCTGTGACATAGCGGTGTGATATTAACTGGGCCTCACACAATCCAACAGTGTCCACAAGGGTGTTCAGAAATTCTACATCTCCCCTGTCCTATAGTGACATTTTTCCCACCTACGACATTGAGCCTGTGACATAGCGTGTGATATTAACTGGGCCTCACACAACAGTGTCCACAAGTGTGTTCAGAAATTCTACATCTCCCCTATCCTATAGTGACATTTTTCACATCTGCGACATTGAGCCTGTGACATAGCGGTGTGATATTAACTAGGCCTCACACAACAGTGTTCACAAGTGTGTTCAGAAATTCTACATCTCCCCTGTCCTATAGTGACATTTTTCACACCTGCGACATTGAGCCTGTGACATAGCGGTGTGATATTAACTGGGCCTCACACAACAGTGTCCACAAGTGTGTTCAGAAATTCTACATCTCCCCTGTCCTATAGTGACATTTTTCACACCTGCGACATTGAGCCTTTGACATAGAGGTGTGATATTAACTGGGCCTCACACAACAGTGTCCACAAGTGTGTTCAGAAATTCTACATCTCCCCTGTCCTATAGTGACATTTTTCATACCTGCAACATTGAGCCTGTGACATAGTGGTGTGATATTAACTGGGTCTCACACAATCCAACAGTGTTCACAAGTGTGTTCAGAAATTCAACGTCTCCCCTGTCCTATATACACCTTGTACCTTGTTTTACATTACTATATAGTTTGTGGGATTTTGTGTACATTTTTACCAAAAATGAGGAAGGCTGGTGGAAGAGGCCGTGGAATTGGGCGGGGATTGCCAGCTGGTAATGATGGTGTTGGTGGTGGATCTGATGGTAGTGGCAAAAGCAAAATAGGACCGAATGCAGGAGGTGTTGAGCCTGCGTCATCGTCTGGCTCCACAAGGCCTCGAAGGCTTAGTTTTCTAGGAGTTGGCAAACCACTTTTAAAGCCAGAGCATCAGGAAAAAGTTTTGGCTTACATTGCTGACTCAGCCTCCAGCTCTATCGCCTCCTCTTCTGAAGTTGTAAAAAATAAAAGTACTGAGTCATCATTGGAGGGTCATGTTCATGAACCACACCTTTCCTTGTGTCCTTCACCCCAACCAAGATTGAAGGATGACGCAGGCCATACAACTGATTACTCCATGGAGCTGTTTTCACATACCATGCCTGGGTTATCAAGTGAAATGGTGAATTACCCAGGCCAAGATGAATCTGACATGGAGTGGAGTGCACTGATGCAAAGCCACTGATAGATGATTCTGCTGGTACATTCAGTCAGAGCACTACATTGTCCTCGCAGTGTAATGAGCCAGATTTTGACCCTGATGAGACTCAGGTGCCCCTTCCCGCATACTATACCACCATACACGGTGACACAGAGGAAGGTGCACATGACATTGAAGAGGAGGTGATGGATGACCCAGTTGTTGACCCAGATTGGCATCCATTGGGGGAAGAGGGTGCTGCTTCCAATAGCTCAGATGAGGAGGAGGAGCAGACATCGACATCGCAACAGCTGTTATCTGGCAGGCCCGGAGCACTCCAAAGACAGGTTCCAAAAATCAAAAGCGTTGCTGGACAGCTTGTCCAGACTGTCAAAATAGCACAGCGTGCTAGGCCGCAAAATGTCTTCCAAAGAAGGAAGAGTGCAGTGTGGCACTTTTTTGAACAAAATCCTCATGATCAGGCCAAGGTTATCTGTAAGAAGTGCGCAAACACCTTTAGCCGAGGGAAAAATCTGAAAAATTTAAATACCAGTTGCATGCTTAGACATTTAACCAGCATGCACTTGCAAGCGTGGACACAACGCCAAACCTCAAGTACCACATGTGCAACTGATCACAAAGAAGGTAGTCAGCAACGCTACATTGTTTCCCCCACTGTAAGCCCACCGGTTAGTACAGCGGCAAATGTTGAGGTGCCGTTGCAAGGCCAAAGCAGTCAGGGAATCCCACTGTTATATCAACAAAAGACTGAATCTAGGCCATCAGAAAGAACACCAACCCCATCACCATCATCAACTCTCTCTCAGTCCACTCTGTCCACCGCTAGTTCCACCATATGCAGCTCTCAAGTCCAGCTCACCCTCCCAGAGACTATGAGTAGGTCAAGAAAGTACTCAGTCTCTCATCCGCGTACACTGGGTTTGAACGCCCACATTGCCAAACTAATCTCGTTAGAGATGATGCCCTATCAGTTGGTGGAAAGCGCAGCTTTCCGCGAACTCATGGCCTATGCAGTACCACGCTATGACCTACCCAGTCGCCACTTCTTTTCTCGCAAAGCCATCCCAGCCCTCCACCATCATGTGAAAGACCGCATTGTCCATGCACTCAAGCAGTCAGTGAGTGGAAAGGTGCACCTCACAACAGATGCATGGTCCAGTCGGCATGGCCAGGGCCGTTACGTGTCCATCACTGCGCACTGGGTTAATGTGGTGGATGCAGGGTCCACAGGGGACAGCGGTGGTGGGACAGTGCTGCCTAGCCCAGGGTATAGGAAACAGTTGGCTGTAGGCGTTCGACCCTCCTCCTCCTCCTCCTCCTCCTCCTCCAGAAGCGAAAGCTTGTCCACAGAGTGCAGTCCTACAAGCACTCCATCTGCAGCTGCCACTGTTGCACACGAGGTGTCCCCCTATCAAGCAGCTAGTGGAAAGCGTCAGCAAGCTGTGTTGCAGATGATGTGTTTGGGCGACAGACACACCGCGGAGGTGCTGGCCGAGCACTTTCAGCGACAAACTGAGTCATGGCAGGGCAGTATACATCTTTAAGCAGGCAAGGTAGTTAGTGATAACGGCCGTAATTTTGTGGCAGCCATAGCCCTTTCAAAACTCAGTCACATACCTTGCTTGGCTCACACCTTGAACCTTGTGGTGCAGTGCTCCCTCAACAATTATCCGGAGTTAACAGCCCTGCTCCAGAAGGTGCGAAGACTGTGCGCGCACATCTGCCGGTCGCCTGTACACTCCATTAGTATGCAGAAGCTGCAGCGATTGCTCCACCTTCCCAATCACTGCCTCATTATTGACATTGCAACAAGGTGGAACTCCACCCTGCACATGGTTGAGCGGCTGTGCGAACAGAGGCAGGCCATAATGCATTTGTGGGAGGATACACGGCCAGGTACTTTGAGAGCAGACATGGAGTTGATAGGTGTGCAGTGGTCGAAGCTGAAAGACCTCTGTAAAGTCCTTCAGTGTTTTGAGGAATGCACACGGCTGGTAAGCGCAGACGACGCCATCCTAAGCATGAGCATCCCACTTATGCGTGTGCTCATGCAAACTTTGACGCACCTTAAGGAGCAGGCGTCTGCAGCCAATGTTGACGAGGAGGAAGAGGAGGAGGGAATCCTTGATGACATTCAGCCATTGTCTGCTCAGGGACCACTCCTGGACGAGGTGGAGGAAGAAGAGGAGGAGGATGATGATGGGGATGATTACTTAGGGGAGGAGGATGCATCTCGTGGGGCAAGTGAAAATGTTGACATGGCAAGGTCTGGTACAGGGTTTGTGCGTGACTGGAGGGATGTGGATTTGCCAGAAAGTGCTCCTCCAACCAGCACTCGCAGTGCATCATTGACACTGGGAACATTGGCCCACATGTCAGATTATGCCTTGCAGATCCTAAAAAGGGACCCCCGCATTGCCAAAATGATGAACGATGATGACTAGTGTTGAGCATTCCGATACCGCAAGTATCGGGTATCGGCCGATACTTGCTGTATCGGAATTCCGATACCGACTTCCAATATTTTTTCAATATCGGAATTCGGCATCGGAATCGGAAGTTCAAAGTTGATTGACGGCCTGACGTCATCATGATGCGCGGTGTGTGCGCATCATGATGCGCCGTCATTTCGGGCCTTCCGAGGGTCTCTGCCGGCCTGCCGGGGGGCTGTGTGGACTGCCCGGGGTCGGTACCGGCCTGCCGGGGGGCTGTGCCGGCCTGCCGGTGGTCTGTGCACCCTGTGGGGGTCTGTACCGGCCTGCCGGGGGGCTGTGCCGGCCTGCCGGTGGTCTGTGCACCCTGTGGGGGTCTGTACCGGCCTGCCGGTGGTCTGTGCACCCTGTGGGGGTCTGTACCGGCCTGCCGGGGGGCTGTGCCGGCCTGCCGGGGGGCTGTGCTGATGTCCGGGGGTCTGTGCAAGCATCGTCCGATGGGACTACAAGTCCCATCTGGCGATGCCTGCTACCATGACAGTGATTGACACATTAGCCAATGATGGGACAGTAGTAGTCCCATCATCCGGCTAATGTGTTAAATGTTAAAAAAAAACAAAAAAAAAAAAACTACTACATACATACTACATGCTACATACATACTACATATATACTACATGCATGCTACATACATACTACATGCTACATACATGCTACATATATACTACATGCATGCTACATACATACTACATGCTACATACATACTACATATATACTACATGCATGCTACATACATACTACATGCTACATACATACTACATATATACTACATACATGCTACATACATGCTGCATACATACTGCATGCTACATACATACTACATACATACTACATACATACTACATACATACTACATGCTACATACATACATACTACATGCATGCTACATACATACTACATGCATGCTACATGCATGCTACATACATACTACATGCTACATACATACCACATACATACTACATACATACTACATGCTACATACATACTACATATATACTACATGCATGCTACATACATACTACATGCATGCTACATGCATGCTACATACATACTACATGCTACATACATACCACATACATACTACATACATACTACATACATACTACATATATACTACATGCATGCTACATACATACTACATGCTACATACATACCACATACATACTACATACATGCTACATGCTACATACATACTACATACATACTACATACATACTACATACATACTACATACATACTACATGCATGCTACATACATACTACATGCATGCTACATACATACTACATGCATGCTACATGCATGCTACATACATACTACATGCTACATACATACCACATACATACTACATACATACTACATACATACTACATGCTACATACATACTACATATATACTACATGCATGCTACATACATACTACATGCTACATACATACCACATACATACTACATACATGCTACATGCTACATACATACTACATACATACTACATACATACTACATGCATGCTACATACATACTACATACATACTACATGCATGCTACATACATACTACATGCATGCTACATACATACTACATGCATGCTACATACATACTACATGCATGCTACATGCATGCTACATACATACTACATGCATGCTACATACATACTACATGCTACATACATACCACATACATACTACATACATACTACATACATGCTACATGCTACATACATACTACATATATACTACATGCATGCTACATACATACTACATATATACTACATGCATGCTACATACATACTGCATGCTACATGCATGCTACATACATACTACATGCTACATACATACCACATATATACTACATACATACAATACATTCATACAATACATACATAGACATACAGTACATATAACATAGAGTAACATACTTACCAATACTTGTCACATTGTTCCCCGAAGCCATTGTCTTTTCCGGAATAAATATTAACATAACAAACCACAAAAATACTCACCCACGATCCGAAGCAGTCCACGAGTGTGTCCCACGACGATCTTGGGTAGAGAACTGCAGCATCAGATGATGCTGCCATTCTCTACGGGCTGCAGGAATCCAATGACGGAAGGTAGGTATCCTTCCGCACTGTATTCCTCCGCCACTTAAAAAAAAAAAAGTCCCTAGTCTCACTTTATGCCATTGCTGTGTGGGAATTGCCCTGGACAGGTGGGTAGGCCGACTCTTGGGCGCGTTCACTGGCACAGGGTCCCTCATAGTGTAATCAAGTGTCTCTGACGGTGGTGGTGCACACCCGCCGTCAGACACACCGCTGTACTATGAGGGGCCCAGTGCCAGTACCGACGCCCACGAGTGGGCCCCCCTTGCTTAGGCAGGGCCCCAGCATTTGCAATCTTTACCTCTCCCTGCTCCTCTGCTGTGTAGTCTGGGCCATCAAATCCATACTGGGCCTGACACCGTCTGAGCCTGCCTCCTGATCTATAGACATATATTTTGAATGTGTACACTATGCTATCCATACATGTTATCCGGGGATACGGTACCCTTTCTCACCTTTGTGCAATCACGTGTAATCCATACTGGGCCTGACACCGTTTGAGCCTGCCTCCTGATCTATAGACATATATTTTGAATGTGTACACTATGCTACCCATACATGTTATCCGGTGATACGGTACCCTTTCTCACCTTTGTGCAATCACGTGTAATCCATACTGGGCCTGACACCATCTGAGCCTGCCTCCTGATCTATAGACATATATTTTGAATGTGTACACTATGCTATCCATACATGTTATCCGGGGATACGGTACCCTTTCTCACCTTTGTGCAATCACGTGTAATCCATACTGGGCCTGACACCATCTGAGCCTGCCTCCTGATCTATAGACATATATTTTGAATGTGTACACTATGCTATCCATACATGTTATCTGGGGATACGGTACCCTTTCTCACCTTTGTGCAATCACGTGTAATCCATACTGGGCCTGACACCATCTGAGCCTGCCTCCTGATCTATAGACATATATTTTGAATGTGTACACTATGCTGGCCATACATGTTATCCGGGGATACGGTACCTTTTCTCACCTTTGTGCAATCACGTGTAATCCATACTGGGCCTGACACCGTTTGAGCCTGCCTCCTGATCTATAGACATATATTTTGAATGTGTACACTATGCTATCCATACATGTTATCCGGGGATACGGTACCCTTTCTCACCTTTGTGCAATCACGTGTAATCCATACTGGGCCTGAGAACGGCTGGCGAGCTGTTAAGCAAGCTACAGCACCTGTGGTTTGCACACGTAAGTTTTTCATTTTTTCAGGAATGACGGTTAGGCCTAATTCCGGAACTGCGGTTGACCTGCACTTACTGGGAAATCATCGTTCGCGGGTAATAATTGTAATCCCAGATCCCCATCACTAACGTTGTTCAGCGGGTTATCTGCACCTGTAAGCGACAAACGCTGGCCTTTTCAGTGTAGCGCACATGCAGCCACGGACATGTAAGGGCATGACACACCAGTTATTGGCCAATCACACGTGCCAGAGCCTCGCGGATCCCTCTAGTAAGCCGGACTCGGACCGCGGGGCATGAAGGAGTCTCGTTCTTTAACGGAATTAAGCTTGCAATGTGTGCATCTTTTTTGTGGCTGGATGGTTGAGGTTGCCCATGTTGAGTCAAATTACGCCATAGGCTCCACTCCTGGTGGTGCCCTTCTGGACATTCCTTTAAGGTTCAGCTTTGCAACCATACTGCCCACGTAAAACAAACACTTTGCCTTCATGAACGCTGTTTGGGGGGTCGTGACTCGTGGGAGTAACGCCGCCCAATAAGTTAACCTGCTAGAGAGATCCTTTGTTGCTCCCAAGCATGACATCACACTCCCTAAGAGGAAGGTAATGCCACAGTGGCGACCGTACTCCTGGGGGCGACACAAGTGCACTGATGCCCAGCCACTGCTCGATGAATCTGCTGGTACATTGACCCAGACCACTACATTCCCCTCGCACGCTACACGGCCTGAATCTGACCCTGATGAAATTCAGGTTACCGTTCCCATATACAGTTCCATCTTACACGGTGACAAAGAGGAAGCTGCAGATGAAAGTGCAGGTTTGGCACACCCGCCATCAGACACACCACCGTACTATCAGGGGCCCTGTGCCAGTGCCGTCGCCAATGAGTGGGCCACCCCTGCTTGCTCAGGATCACAGCACTTGCAAGGTTGAAATACTGTGCAGTGAGATGGAAGATGGGGACGACGAGGAGTCTAGACTAGTACAGGGATTCCCTAGCGAGGAGATTAATTCATTGTTTTCAATGTTGGGACAGCAATTTTTGGGGAGCACTATACTCTTGAGAATGATAGATGGGGCCCACCATATACTGGAACATTCCAAAGGTGGACATCAGACACTGGAGCAGCATTTACAGGGCCCATTATACACTAGAGCATTAGAAATGGGGCCCATTATGTTTGAGGCATTATTTGGGCACATAAGACAGTGGAGCTTCATCCATGTGGACCAACATATACTGTAGCATTATGTTGAGCTCATCATATACTGTTTCAAACATTATATGGGACCAATGATTCTGTATGGAGAAATAGATGGGCCTCGTCATGAGATGTAAAAAGTGAAGTATTTTTCATTGTACTATTACGCTATTTCTCTGCCGTATCGGAGCGTCATGAGTTGTGGTATGTGTTAAAGGGGCGCTCTTTTGCCCAGGCCACATGAAAACCTGGAGCCAGCCCCACCCCCCCACAACTTTAGCCAAATAACCCCCATTTTTCAGTGCGTAACTTGTATTATGAAGTTAATTAAGGTTGACAAGCTTAAGTAAGAAGAATTGATGCTTTTGGCATTCAAATGGGCACTGTGGGTGTGTTTCCTGTCCTCCTCTCACTGCCGACTTTAATTCCCCATTGACTTACATTGGGTTTCGTGTTTCGGTCGGACCCCTGACTTTTCCCTATAGTCGGCCGATTTTGCTCGACCCGACTTTTGGAAAAGTCGGGTTTCATGAAACGAAACTCGACCCTAAAAAAGCAAAAGTCGCTCAACTCTAGTGGTCGCTAGTGAGCTGCCACACAGACAGATCTCACCAGCGACATAGCAGGGGTCAGGGATCGCTACTTACCTGTCAGATGGGGCGATCCTGTGTCCTCCCGCCCTGCTCCACGCGTCACTTGTCGGTGCCACAGGAAGCGCCGCAGGAAGTGACCGACGAGGAATGGTCCAGGAGCTTCTTGCGCGATCAGCGATAACCAGTGGGGGAGCCGGTCGGAGGTAAGTATCACATGCAGCGATATCGCTAGCAATATCGCTGCTACGTCACAAAATCGGTGACTTTACAGCGATATTGCTAGCAATATCGCAGTGTGTAACGGGGGCTTTAGGATGGTTCCAGCAATTGGATGTTTGGTAGTATGGGGCAAGAAATAGCAGCTATGGCAACAGAAGGATAGTCTAGCACTATGAAACACGGTGTGCAGACAGGAGGTGTATGGCTAGCATGACTGTGAAGTGGCTGTGGCCAAAATCGCATCGTAGAAAATGTTGCTAGGGCAGGAAGTAAAATGTGTAGCAGGGCATGGCCAGCAATGGCAGCCTCCAAAAGCAGGGGTACTACAGTATAAATGACTTGATGGAAGGAAATAAATTCCTATCTGTGTATGGGCCACTGACATTGGCAACAGCAAAAAGTTGTAGAAGATAGCCAACAGACAGTCAGGAAGGTAGATGGTAGGGCCCATGTAATTACTCGCCTCAGTCATAGGTGTAGGAATGTTAGCATTGAATAATGTCTGGTTTATTTTCACTTCTCTCCATGGGTCCAAACTGCTGAGCCAGAAGACTTGCAGAGTGAAGGAATGACTAAACCTGGCTTTTCAAGCTGTGCAACTCTGTTTAGTGACATGCATTCATTTGTTGCACAGGCAGCTAAACCAATTGGTTAATCATGTCATATGTAACATTGGTGTTGCTGCTGCCTTTGTTGATTTTACTATTTTTTTTTTAATTGTGTGAAAGAAAATTGCACTTAGCAACCACTGAGACTGTAATCATTGAAATTTACTGTTTGCATTATACAACAATGAAAATGTGTGCATTGCTGTGTTTGACACCGACGAGCAACCTCGTTGGTGACGCAGAACTCAGGGATGCAGGTGGGAATCATTTGAAAATCTGCTGTGTGACAAGGTACCAACGACCGGCGAGGTCGTAACACGGATCGCCGGATCATTGCTGCGTCGCTGAAGAGATCTGCCTGTTTGGCAGCTTACTAGCGACCATTTAGTGACACACCAGCGATCCTTTCCAGGTCGTATCGTTGTCAGGATTGCTGGTGCATCGCTAAGTGAAACGGGACCCTAAGGCTCTCAGCTGTTCACTGTTAACCACTTTCATCTCCAAAATAATCTGGGAGCTGGCAAGCACACATTGCCAAAGCAACTCATGCTGCATTTTTAATACATGGTGGTTGTATGTTGCTTGAAAAGGCATTTGGTGAATTTATCTGAGACTGTTGATAGGTTTTGGGTGTGTGATAATTCCCCTCCTCCTCCTACTTTGGTTTGATCCCATCCTCCACTCCATTGTGTATACCTCTGTTATTTGTGTGAGTATATTTGTATGATTAGTATTTTCCTTTATCCCTGTTTGTATTACCTTGTTAGTCAGTCTGGTTGGTGTATTATGGTACACTACTACACTCCTTTTACAGGAGCTAAGGCAAGGTATGTGGCCCTGGCATTTTCTCCATCGGTACAGGACAAGATAGGGTGCCTCTAGCATTAGGGACAGGGAAGGAGCCCCCGATACCAGGATTCCCTACAAGGGAGTCATGACATAGACCCACTAAAATGAAGGGAAAACTTGAATCTATTTCCAGGGGGCATAATTTTGAAATGAAATAGCACAGATAAAAAAGAAAAATGGTTCTAGAATCAGTGTAAAGGCCCCGTCACACACAGCGAGATAGCTAGCGAGATCACTGATTTTGTGACGCAACAGCGATCTTGCCAGCGATATCGCTGTGTGTGACATGTATCAGCGACCGGCCCCCCGCCGGGTATCGCTGATCGTGCAGGAATGTCCTTGGGCCATTTTTTGATCGTTGGTCTCTCACTGGCCAGCGTGCATCGCTGGGTGTGGCAGCGGGAGACCAACGATCAGCGAGTACCCAGCTCTGTAAGCAGATGCTGGGAGCTGGTATCCAAGGTAAATATCGGGTGACTAGGTGCGCATGTTGGTTAGTTACGCACTGTGTACCTGCCTGTTTGACAGCTCACCAGCGATCATGTAGAGAGGCACCAGCGATCCTGACAAGGTCATATCGTTGTTGGGATCACTGGTGCATCGTTTTTTGTGACGGCACCCTAAGGCCAGGATCACACTACCGTGTGTGATGCGATAAACTCGCACGAGTCTCTCGCATCAACAATTGGCAATACCACCGGCACTCAGGACCGGAGCTGGGCTGCATAGAAATACGTGCAGCTGCAGCTCCAGTACTGAGTGCCGTCGGCAGTGTCAGGTGTTGATGCGAGAGACTCGTGTGAGTTTCTCGCATCACACACGGTAGTGTGATCCCAGCCTACCAGTGGTAATTGGAGGAGGCAGTCAAGTTAAATGAAAACATCCAGTGAAAGGTATTAATGTTTTCTGTTAGATTACTCAACACATAACAATTTTTCATAAGGAAAAATTTTAATTTTTTATGTGGACATTATAAAAAAATTACAAAAATTACATCAGGGGACATCAAGCCATGCACCTGAATGCAATATATGCATTCTATTTGAGTTATTTCCTCAAAGAATAAGATGTAGTGTATGGCAGTTATATGCAGTATGTTCATTTCCCCCTTTTTAAGCATCCATAGTATAATATATTATGGGCTCACCAAATGCCTTTAATGAAGTATGAGAGGCTATAAGTGAGTTCATACTATGCAGTTTAACACCGACATTCTGTATACGTACCGTATTTTGCGGTTTATAAGACGCACCGGATTCTAAGACGTACACCAAATTTTGAGGAGAAACATAGGGAAAAAAAACTTTTTTAATAAAATGGTGGTGATTCTTACAATCCATAAATCTTATTGCTTACCGGGGTGATGGCTGCAGAAAGCGAGGCCAAGGATCGCTGCTAGTGGAGGCAGGATTAGGACGATGATGTGGACCCCAGACTGGAAGAAAGGAGTGTTCGGATGTGCAAGGGCTCCTCTGACATTTTGTAAAAGACCAGAGCCCCTGTATTTCATTGCGGTGGACTCTGGGTAAATGATCAATGCGCAGATGGAGATCTTGGCTCTGAGATCTCATCTCCCGTGATCTTGGTGTGGAGATCTCCATCTGTGCATGCATTGCCCCCGGCTGCCATTTTCCCGGAGTCCACCAATGTGTAAACTATGGAAGTACAGGGGTTGCGGGCTTTCACAAAATGTCTGCGGAGCCCCCACACCACCAATCACCAGCTCCGTGGCACCTCCAAACACTCCCTCATACCAGCCTGCAGCCTGCAGCAATGCACCACTCTTGCCTCCTCCAGCAGTGACCCTGGGACCCTGCTCCACCGAGGCGGGTAAGGTATATTTGAATTATAAGACACATCCCCATTTCCCCCAACATTTCTGGGGAAAAAGAGTGCGTCTTATAATCAGAAAAATGCAGTACATTGTTTAGCTATAATAAATGGTTTGAAGCTCTAAAGGGCTAAAATTAAGATTTACAACCACTTTTTTTAAAGTGTTAAATGCATCGTTCATTGTACCTTTATCCAGAGGTATTTTAGATTACCATTAATGATTGATCGGTTGTGGGTATTTAGATCTGAAATTATCTGATCACTCATCATGCAATAGAAGAAGCTGATATTGTGGTTAAAACCTTTACTCGAGTTTAGTGACCAGCATGACCATAAGGTGATTGTATATGGATCTTATCCGTGATTCCACTGAAATTTTTTTTTACTGTATTTTTACTGTGTTTTTATGGGTATAAAAATATAGAAAACTTTTTTAGCTTTTCAATTTGCAGTTTAGAGTATGTTTTGTACCACCCATGAAGGAAATATGGTATGCTGCTGCCTCATGTGAAAAGCATGGTTTGGCTTGGATCTGATATCCTGGCTGCACCCATGTGTTAATCGTAGTTGAAAATGAATGAAAGACTTGTGGAGTCCAGTTCAGTTCACTTTAAACTGGCTCTTTCCTGAATAGTAATATAGTGGTGTGTGATTTTAAAAAAGTCCTAGGTTCATCAAGTTCAACCTTTCTCCACACATCATACATTTTGTTGCTAAATTAACAATAAATCACAATATTATGTGTGCTAAGGAAATCATCCATCCCTTTTTTAAAATCTGTTGTAGTGTCTGCCATTGTTACCTCTTATGGTAGGGCATTCCAAAGTCTGACTTCTCTAACTGTAAAGAATCCCATCTTTCTTCCACATGCAATGAGTGCCCCCTTAGTATGGTCTTTGGAAGGAATAAGTCATGTCTCATGTGCTGATCCTTTGCATTGACCATACATGTATTTTTCCATATAAATGAGATGCCCTTTGAGGTGTCTTTTTTCTAAGCAATACATGCCCCAAGTTTTCCAACCTTTCTTCATATGAGAGGCCTTCCAACCCTTATAATAATCTATTTGTGCACCTTTGAACATACTCTATCTTCTGAATATTCTTTTTAAAATGCAGACCCCAAAACTGAATCCCATATTCTAGATGTTTCTTAACAAGTTATTTATAGATGGGAAACAATAGTTGGGATAACGGGATTTTATCTCTTTTTATACACTCTATAATCTTGTTTGCTTTTGTCTCTGCCGCTTAACATTGAGTAATGCTGCTCAGTTTACTTGTAACCAGAATACCCAAGTCCTTCTCCTGTTCTGTAGTCCTGAGTAAACTCCCACTTCATGTACATCCAGCTAAAGGTTTACTCTGTTCCAGGTGCATTACTCTACATTTAACAACTTAAAAACTCATTTGACAAGGGTTTGCCCATTCAGACATCTTCTCCAGATCATTTCTATAATATTGTACTGTGAAAGTCAGTTTTTAATATCCTACACGGTTTGGTTTTGTCAGCAAGTACTGTCACTTTACTCTCAATCCCATTCACAAGGTCATTAATAAAGAGATTAAAAAGAATCAATCCTAGCATAGATCCCTACAGTTCTCACTGCTGACTTAATGCCATTTAAAGAATGTTCCATTTATGACAACTCTTTGTTTCCTATCTTTTAGCCAATTCCTAACCCATTTGCATATAGTGTCCCCTGTGGAGACACAGTGGGTCGGAGGGCGCCCAGGTCCGCTAGCAGAAACTGCATAGACCAGGGATCGTCCCACCGAATGCCCGCTCTCCCTTTAAAGTGAGTGTAACGCGACTCATAACACAGGGTGAGGGTAAAACAGTGTGGCAATGCTTTATTGAGCCACAAAACATGCAGATAACACATAGATCAGTCTCAGCAAAATGCACTTCTCATAGAAACCCATCATTTTGGTTAGACATGACATCTTCCATGAATCTGGACTGGATGACAGTTACTATATTATTCTCTACAACATATTTTTGCAGATCATCTCTTGTAACCAACTCAAAAACTTTGTACACTACTGATCTCAGACTTACCCGATGGTTATTGCCTGGAACCATATTCTTACCTTTCTTAAATATTGGAACCGCGCCAGCCATCTTTGAATCCTGTGGAACCAACCCTGTTACAAGAGAGTCTAGGAATATGTGATACATCAGTATGTCAATTACTGAGCTCAATTCCCTTATGAATGCCATCTGGGCCTGAGGATTTGTTAATGTTTAATTTGCTCACACGTAGGTGTACTTCTTGTTGTGTTAAACTAGCTATATCAGGTGGTGAACTTTGATTTTTGCTGAATGATCCCTGGAACAGTCAGTTCAATTGTGAACACGGATAAAAAGTGCCGTTTAATATCTCCGCTTTTTATTTGTCGCTATAATTACTTTATCATCTTTTATGGGGCTGATAACCATCCATTTTGTTCTTTTTGGCATTGATGTATTTATAATATTTTTGGGGATTTATTTTAATGTCGCTGTCAATTTGTGTTTTAATAGCTAACTTTGCTAGCTTTATTTCTTTTTACATTTCATTTTTAGATCTTTATACTCCTGAAGTGCTATTTCCGTATTCTTAGCCTTTAAGATTTTGAATGCCCTATGTTTTTGCCTTATTAAACTTTGTATATCCTTAAACATGCCCTATTTATGTTCGGCATCCCCAGGTACCATGATATGTTCCTAGTAAATATGATTAAGCTCTTCCATTATTGGTTGAAATTAGCTTTCCTAGCATTCCAGGTTCTTGCATTTCCCATTTGAAATGTTTTATTGACTACTACATTGAAACTTACCATATTATGGTCACTGCATCCCAAATTGCATCTGGTCTATTTGACAGGACCAGAACCAGCAGATTGTCTATCCTGGTTTGTTCATATACCAGCTGGGAGAGGTAATTTAACCCCTTTACCCTCAAGGGTAGTTTGCACGTTCATGACCGGGCCAATTTTTACAATTCTGACCACTGTCCCTTTATGAGGTAATAACTCTGAAACGCTTCCATGGATCCCACTGATTCTGACAAAGTTTTCTCGTGACATATTGTACTTCATGTAAATGGTAAAATTTCATTTAAATAACTTGCGTTTGTTTGTGAAAAAAAATGGAAATTTGGCAAAGATTTTGAAAATTTTGCAATTTTCCAACTTTGAATTTTTATGCCCTTAAATCACAGAGATATGGCACACAAAAAACTTAATAAATAACATTTCACATATGTTTACTTTACATCAGCATAATTTTGGAAACAAATTTTTTTTTTGTTAGGAAGTTTTAAGGGTTAAAAGTTGACAAACGATTTCTCATTTTTGCAACACCATTTTATTTTTACGGACCACATCACATTTGAAGTCACTTTGAGGGGTCTATATGATGGAAAATACCCAAAACTGACACCATTCTAAAAACTGCACCCCTCAAGGTGCTCAAAACCACATTCAAAAAATTTATTAACCCTTCAGGTGCTTCAGGAATTTTTTGAATGTTTAAAAAAAACTGAACATTTAACTTTTTTTCGCAAAAAATTACTTCAGGTCCAATTTTTTTTATTTTACCAAGGGTAACAGGAGAACTTGGACTGCAAAATGTATTGTGCAATTTCTCCTGAGTACACTGATACCTGATATGGGGGAACCCCTGTTTCGGCGCATGGCAGAGCTCAGAAGGGAAGGAGCGCCGTTTGACTTTTTCAATGCAAAATTGGCTGGAATTCAGATCAGACGCTATGTCACGTTTGGAGAGCCCCTGATGTGCCTAAACAGTGGAAACCCCCCACAAGTAACCCCATTTTGGAAACTAGACCCCCCAAGGAACTTATCTAGATATGTGGTGAGAACTTTTAACCCACGAGGCCTTCACAGAAGTTTATGACGTACAGCTGTACAATTAAAAAATCATATGTTTTCCACAAAAATGATATTTTCACCCCCAATTTTTAGGTTCCAAGGGTAGCAGGACCATAATAGTTATTGTGCAATTTGTCCTGAGTACGCTGACACCCCATATGTGGGTGTAAACTACTATTTGGGCACATGGCAGAGCTCAGAAGGGAAGCAGCGCCATTTGACTTATTTGGCTGGAATGGAGATCGGACACCATGTCTCATATGGAAAGCCCCTGATGTGCCAAAACAGTGGAAACCCCCCACAAATGACACCATTTTGGAAACTAGACTCCCCATGTAACTTATCTAGATGTGTGGTGAGAACATTGAACCTCCCAGGGCTTCACAGAAGTTTATAACGTACAGTCGTAAAATAAAAAAAAAATCACATTTTTTCCACAAAAATGATCTTTTCACCCTCAATTTTTATTTTCCCAAGGGTAACAAGACCTAAAAGTTATTGTGCAATTTGTTCTGAGTACGCTGATACCCCACATGTTGGGGCAAGCCACTATTTGGGCGCGTGGCAGACCTCGGAAGGGAAGCAGCAGCATTTGACTTTTTTGGCTGGAATTGGGATTGGATGCCATGCCGCGTTTGGAAAGTCCCTGATGTGCCTAAACAGTGAAAATCCCCCACAAATGACTTCATTTTGGAAACTAGACCCCCCAAGGAACTTATGTAGATGTGTGGTGAGCACTTTGAACCAACAAGAGCTTCACAGAAGTTTATAATGCCCGGGCGTGAAAATAAAAAAAATCATATTTTTTCCACAAACATGATCATTTAATCCCCAATTTTTTTAATTTCCCAAGGGTAACAGGGGAAAATGGACCCCAAAAGTTGTTGTCCAATTTGTCTTGAGTATGCTGATACCCCTTATGTGGGAGAAAACTACTGTATGGGCACACATCGGGGCTCGGAAGGGAAGTAGTGATGCTTTGGAATGCTGACTTTGATGGAATGGTCTGCGTGTGTCATGTTGCCTTTGGATAGCCCCTGATGTTCCTAAACAGTGGAAATCTTCCACAAGTGACCCCATTTTGGAAACTAGACCCCCTAAGGAACTTATCTAGATGTGTGGTGAGCACTTTGAACCCCCCAGTGCTTCACAGAAGTTTATAATGCCCGGGCGTGAAAATAAAAAATCATATTTTTTCCACAAACATGATCTTTTAGTCCCCAATTTTTTTATTTTCCCAAGGGTAACGAGAGAAATTGGACACCAAACCTTGTTTTCCAATTTGTCCTGAGTGTGCTGATACCCCATACATGGGAGAAAACTACTTTATGGGCACTCGTCGGGCCTTGGAAGGGAAGTAGTGACGTTTTGGAATGCAGACTTTGATGGAATGGTCTGAGGGTGTCATGTGCGTTTGGAGAGCCTCTGATGTGCCTAAACTGTTGAAACTCACCACAAGTGACCTCATTTTGGAAACTAGACCCCCCATGGAACTTATCTAGATGTGTGGTGAGCACTTTGAACTCCCAAGTGCTTCACAGAAGTTTATAACGCCCGGGCGTGAAAATAAAAAAAATCATATTTTTTTCCACAAAAATGATATTTTTGCCCCCAATTTTTTTTATTTTCCTAAGGGTAACATGAGAAATTGGACCCCAAAAGTTGCTTTGCAATTTGTCCTGAGTAGGCTTATACCCCATATGTGGGGGTAAAACACTGTTTGGGAGCATGGCACAGCTTGGAAGGGAAGGAGCACCATTTGACTTTGTCAACGCAAAATCGGTTGGAATTGAGATCAGACGCCATGTTGCTTTTGGAGAGCACCTGATGTGCCCAAACAGTGGAAACCCCCCAATTCTAACTTCAACCCTAACCCCAACACACCCCTAACCCTAGTCTCAGCCCTAACCCTAGCCCTAACCCTAGCCCTAGCGGGTAAATGGAAATAAATACATTTTTTAAAATTTTATTATTTTTCCCTAAATAAGGGGGTGGTAACGGGGGGTTTGATTTACTATTTATGGTGGGTTTTTATATTTGAAAGCTGTCGCATGCTAAAAGACGCTTTTTATTGCAAAAATAGTTTTTGCATCCCCACATTTTGAGAGCTATAATTTTTCCATATTTTGACCCACCGATTCATGTGAGGTCTTTTTTTTTGCGGTACGAGTTGACGTTTCTATCCGTACTATCTTTGGGCACATGACATTTTTGATCGCTTTTTATTCCAATTTTTGGGACGTAGACTGAACAAAAACCAGCATTTCAAGAAATTCTTTTGGGGAGTGCGTTTACACCATTCTGCATGCGGTAAAATTGATAAAGCAGTTTTATTCTTCGGGTCAGTAGGATTACAGCGATACCTCATTTATGTCTTTTTTTATGTTTTGGCGCTTTTATGCACTGAAAACAATTTTATTTAAAAAATAATTATTTTTGTATCGCTTTATTCTGCGAGCTATTACTTTTTTATTTTTTTGCTGATGATGATGATGTGTTGTAGCTCTTTTTTTGCGGGACAAGATGATGTTTTCAGCGGTACCATGGTTATTTATATCTGTCTTTTTGATTGCTCGTTATTGCACTTTTTGTTCGGCAGTATGATATTAAAGCATTATTTTTTGCTTTTTTTATTTTTATTTTTTAAGGGTTTGCTAAAGGGGTTAACTAACGGGACAGTTTTATAGGGTGGGTCGTTACGGACGCGGCAATACTAAATATCTGTACTTATATTGTTTTGGGGGTTTTTTATTTAAAAAAATGAATTTATTAGGGAATATTTTTTATTTTTTTAAATTTATTTAGCGATTTTTTATAAATTATATTTACACTTTTTTTTTTAACTTCATTACATTGTCCCAGGGGGGACATCACTGTCATGTGACAGATCGATGATCTGTCACATCACAGATCGCTGTGACAGATCAGCGATCTGTCACAGGCACTGCTGGAGGCTTCTTCATGCCGGCGCTTTGTAGGCATGAGGAAGCCGGCTCCCTGCAGGCCCCCGCCGCCATATTGGATCCTGCAGGGAAGGAGGCCCCCGGAGCAGCGCTGCACATCGCGCTGCTCCAGGGGGCTCAGGGAAGCATGGAGGGAGCCCCCTCCCTGCCGATGCTTCCCTAAACCCCCAGTACACTGCGATCGTGTTTGATCGCAGTGTGCCAGGGGTTAACATGTCAGGGGCGGTTCGTGACAGCCTCTGACACATAGTGCCAGGTGTCAGCTGTGATAATCAGCTGACACCCGGCCGCGATCAGCGCTAAACGTACTATCCCGTCCATGGGCATAGGGGCCTGGGTCCCATGGACGGGATAGTACATCTCATTTCAGAAAGGGGTTAACAGGCTGGCTGGTGGTACCACTGTACCAAGGCTCAAGGAAAGCCTGTAGGGGTGTAACTAGGTGCCTCACCAAATCCGATCTCAGATACGCAGCGGCTGATAATATCGCCATCCGAGGAGAGACTAAGGAGGTGGGACCAGGTGCTACACCAGGACTGACCTTGGGTAGATAGCAGCTGACCCCTTAGGGACAAGAAGCAGGGACGGCCAGAAGGAAAGAACATTAGATGCTGGCAAGCACTGTAGGAACACAGGAATCATGGATATACACGGGGACCGGTTGACATACAGATGAGCACTGGCAGATGCAGACTGGAGTGACTTCTGTGCAGAAGAGCACTGGCAGGTCCCGACTGGAGTGGCTGATGTACAAATGAGTACTGGCAGTTGTGGACTGGACTGGTTTATGTACAGATGAGCCCTGGCAGGTGCAGACTAGACATACTGATGTACAGATGAGCACTGGAAGGTGCAGACTGGACCAGCTGACCAGCTGATGCACAGATGAATCCTGTCTGGTGCGAACTGGACCTGCTGATATACAGATGAGCACTGGCAGGTGTGGACTGGACCAGCTGATGTACAGATGAGCACTAGCAGATGCGGACTGAACCGACTGATGTACAGATAAGCACTGGCAGGTGTGGACTGGACCGGCTGAAGCTGAGATAGACAAGCAAGGATGAGCAGACAGGTACAGGGCATGTAGACTGGCTGACGGATGCTGGGGACCTGAAAACTGGCATGCGTACATAAGGCTAACTAACAATGTTGCTATGTTGCTCAGGCACCTCCATACTGGAGGAGGTGCATTAAATAGAAGATGTCACTCAGCTGTTGGATGGGAACACTTTAGGATGGTGCATGCAGCCCCTCCAAGTAGGAGGGAGCACGTGTGCACGTCCTTAGCATACGGCCCAGGGATCTGAGTGCTATGTGAGCACACCGGGCTTCAGATCCAGGAAGGAGGAAGTGCAGGTGTGGGATGGGGTAGAGGTGATGAGTAATCAGATTTCGGCACTACAGGTAATTGTCATGAATTGCAGACAAGATCTTACAGATTTTAGCACAACCAAAAGATTCTATGTCCTATTGAATGTCAAGATGGTTAAAATCCCCCATAATAAATGACTCTACTAGCTGCCTTTTCAATTTATTGCAGGATTTCATCCTCTATCTGTTTGACTATATTAGGAGACTTGTCGCAAACTGCAATTAGCAGCTTTCCATTATTGCTATCCCCATGTACACTTACCCTTACTGACTCTACATTGTGGCAGCTCCCCCCAATGTAATTATTGAGCACAAGTCTTAAGATGGATTTAAAAAAATACACACCCCTTCACCTGTTCTGTCCTGTCCATTCTAAATGTAGTGTAACCATCTACGTTTATCACCCAGTCATGACTTTCACCCAGCCAATTTTCTGTTATGCCCTGTAATAATTTTTAAGAACCTTCCACCTCCCTCTAACTTTGTCATTAGAACTGATTTGTACCATGACCACTGTATTTTTCTCAGCCCCATCCAGAAATCTGTCTATCAGATCAGCAATATGCCCGGCAAACAGCACAGTGTTCGGCATTCATGGTCACAGTAGCAGGTGAACCTTACTGTCCAACTTATTGTAGAATCCACTATCACCAACACTTATCTGGCCTTTATTTTACTGCTATTTCCCTCCTCCCTACAACAGTCATTTTCCTGGTTGCCAGGAGCAACGTTCTGTTGTGGTAATCCTAGTCTTGGACTTGCTTTCCTAATATCAGCCAAACAGGCATATTTACTAGGTTATGCTAGATCAGGACTGGGCTCCCTGGTACTTTTCCCCCCTACACCTTATTCTACCTGTTACCCAGCTACCTACTTCTGGGTCCTGATGTTCCCCACATCCACCGTCCTACGTATCACTGGCCCCAGCCAAAGCATGCTCAGTGAGCTCTAAACTGTTCTCCAGGTTTCCAATTCTCCTGTGTGTTGCAAGCTGCATATTTAAATCCATTACCTGGGCTGACACGGAGTGCAGATATATTCACTCTCAGTCATGTTCAAGGTATGCACGCATATCACAAGATGCACACCTGGGAGCATTGTCCACATGGGATAAACAATACAGATAAAAGCAGAAAAACAATGGTAATCTATGCTCTTGTGTTAAACTATGCACTTATATGCAGCACCGCAATTAAAATGCACTCCCTGCTCTGCTCAGTAACCTAGCTTAAATTTTCTGTAACATGTAGTTCTCCAACCAGCATAACCTATTTTGATAAAATATCCTATACATTGATGTTGTATCTGCCTTTTTGCCACTTTGACTATAGATAATTTATTCATAGCAGCTCCACTAATTGTAATTGACTGATTTGACATCACATTTAGTTAAGCATTTATATATTATTTAATCAATCATGATTATTTCCCTCTAATATAAGGCAATTGGCAATTACTTCATAAGGGTGGATGGGGTGCCTTTCTCTGGATCAATACTGGAGGACTTTGTTTCTCTTATTAACCTGATTTAATTTGTAATGTAGATGAGTTGATCTATTGAAAGCATAATTTACTTGCTTCCTCAAAATTTCCCAAAAATTTGATTTGGGGTGAATACATCTGTGCAAAGAAAGAGCAAGATAGATAGAACCCCACTGACGATAAAAGCTTACACTTTAAAGGAAAGAAAGAAAGAGGACCCTAGTGACCATAAGAACTTAAGGCCCCGTCTCACATAGCGAGAGATTGCTAATGCGTCACAAACAGCGATCTCGTCTGCGATCTCACTACATGTTGCACGCAGCAGTGACGGTCCCCCTTCTGGATATCACTGATCGTGCAGGAATGTCCTGGGCCATTTTTTAGGGTCCTGTCTCACTTAGAGGCCCACCAACGATCCCGACAACGATGCAACCTGGTCAGGATCGCTGGTGCATCATTACATGATCGCCGGTGAGCTGTCAAACAGGCAGACTCAAACCAACGATCAGCAAGCTCCCAGCGCTGTAAGCAGATGCTGGGAGCTGGTATCCAGGAAAAAAACACATTTGAAAGGTAACTCACCAAACACCCTGACTGATGCACTGGCAGGATGCAGCAGAACCCCATTGATAAAGGCTGGGACAGCACAGGTGCATTCCACTGATGAGAGCAGCCAGTAACCCATCATGGTCTGGCTGCCTCGTGGAAATAATGCACACAAATAAGGCTTGCATAAGACATAATTCACACAGATACAGTCATATGTTAAAGTTTGGGCACCCCTATTAATGTTAACCTTTTTTCTTTATAACAATTTTGTTTTTTGCAACAGCTATTTCAGTTTCATATATCTAATAACTGATGGACTCAGTTATATTTCTGGATTCAAATGATGTTTATTGTACTAACAGAAAATGTGCAATCTGCATTTAAACAAAATTTGACCGGTGCAAAAGTATGGGCACCTCAACATAAAAGTGACATTAATATTTTGTAGATCCTCCTTTTGCAAAAATAACAGCCTCTAGTCGCTTCCTGTAGATATTAATGAGTTCCTGGATCCTGGATGAAGGTATTTGTGACCCTTCCTGTTTACAAAACAATTCCAGTTCAGTTAAGTTTGATGGTCGCCGAGCATGGACAGCCCGCTTCAAATCATCCCACAGATGTTCAATGATATTCAGGTCTGGGGACTGGGATGGCCATTCCAGAACATTGTAATTGTTCCTCTGCATGAATGCCTGAGTAGATTTGGAGCGGTGTTTTGGATCATTGTCTTGCTGAAATATCCATCCCCTGCGTAACTTCAATTTCGTCACTGATTCTTGCACATTATTGTCAAGAATCTGCTGATACTGAGTTGAATCCATGCAACCCTCAACTTTAACAAGATTCCCGGTGACGGCATTGGCCACACAGCCCCAAAGCATGATGGAACCTCCACCAAATTTTACTGTGGGTAGCAAGTGTTTTTCTTGGAATGCTGTGTTTTTTTAGCCTCCATGCATAACGCCTTTTTGTATGACCAAACAGCTCAATCTTTGTTTCATCAGTCCACAGGACCTTCTTTCAAAATGTAACCGGCTTGTCCAAATGTGCTTTTGCATACCTCAGGCGACTCTGTTTGTGGCGTGCTTGCAGAAACGGCTTCTTTCGCATCACTCTCCCATACAGCTTCTCCTTGTGCAAAGTGCGCTGTATTGTTGACCGATGCACAGTGACACCATCTGCAGCAAGATGATGCTGCAGGTCTTTGGAGGTGGTCTGTGGATTGTCCTTGACTGTTCTTACCATTCTTCTTCTCTGCCTTTCTGATATTTTTCTTGGCCTGCCACTTCTGGGCTTAACAAGAACTGTACCTGTGTTCTTCCATTTCCTTACTATGTTCCTCACAGTGGAAACTGACAGGTTAAATCTCTGAGACAACTTTTTGTATCCTTCCCCTGAAAAGCTATGTTGAATAATCTTTAATTTCAGATCATTTGAGAGTTGTTTTGAGGAGCCCATGATGCCACTCTTCATAGGAGAATCAAATAGGAGAACTACTTGCAAGTGGCCACCTTAAATACCTTTTCTCATGATTTGATACACCTGGCTATGAAGTTCAAAGCTCAATGAGGTTACAAAACCAATTTAGTGCTTCAGGAAGTCAGTAAAAAGTAGTTAAGAGTGTTCAAATCAAGAAAATAATAAGCGTGCCCATACTTTTGCACCGGTCAAATTTTGTTTAAATGCAGATTGCACATTTTCTGTTAGTACAATAAACCTCATATGAATCCAGAAATATAACTGAGTCCATCAGTCATTAGATATATGAAACTGAAATAGCTGTTGCAAAAGACAAAATTGTTATAAAGAAAAAAGGTTAAAATTAATAGGGGTGCCCAAACTTTAACATATGACTGTAAGTGCGATGCAAGGTGTCCGAGCAGCCTATTGATGACGCCCATAGTGTTAGCAGGCGGGCCGCTCTGCACCATACATATGCATCACACAGAAAAAAACCAAGCCAACATGAAAGGCTCTAGCTGCATCCTGCAATAATGATAAAAAGTGCAAAAAGATAAATAGATATGGGGTATTAGTTACTATTTTGGCCAAAGCAGATAAGCTCACAACTAATGTTGAGCGATACCATCCGATACCCTAAAATATCGGATCGGATGGTATCGGCCCGATACGAAAAAAGTATCGGGTATCGTCGATTCCGATACCGGAAGTCCCATTCAAGTCTATGGGACTTCCGGTATCGGAATAAGAAAAACCCTTTTCTCTCCTTGTACAGCCTCTCGGGGGGGTGTACGGACCTTCCGGGGGTCTGTGCCGACTACCCGGGGGTCTGTGCGGACTGCCGGTGGTCTGTACCGGCCTGCCGGGGGGCTGTGCCGGCCTGCGGGTGGTCTGTACCGACTGCCGTGGGGCTGTGCCGGCCTGCGGGTGGTCTGTACCGACTGCCGGGGGGCTGTGCCGGCCTGCGGGTGGTCTGTACCGACTGCTGGGGGGCTGTGCCGGCCTGCGGGTGGTCTGTACCGACTGCCGGGGGGATGTGCCGGCCTGCGGGTGGTCTGTACCGACTGCTGGGGGGCTGTGCCGGCCTGCGGGTGGTCTGTACCGACTGCCGTGGGGCTGTGCCGGCCTGCGGGTGGTCTGTACCGACTGCCGGGGGGCTGTGCCGGCCTGCGGGTGGTCTGTACCGACTGCTGGGGGGCTGTGCCGGCCTGCGGGTGGTCTGTACCGACTGCCGGGGGGCTGTGCCGGCCTGCCGGTGGTCTGTACCGACTGTCCGGGGGTCTGAGCAGGCTGCGGGGGTCTGTGCAGGATCGTCCGATGGGACTACAAGTCCCATCGGGCGATGCCTGCTACCATGACGGTGATTGACACATTAGCCAATGATGGGACAGTAGTAGTCCCATCATCCGGCTAATGTGTTGAATGAACAAAAAAAAAAAAAAAACCCTACTACATACATGCTACATACATACTACATGCTACATACATACTACATACATGCTACATACATACTACATGCTACATACATGCTACATACATACTACATACAAGCTACATACATGCAACATATATACTACATACATACTACATGCTACATACATGCTACATACATACATACATACTGCATATATACCACATGCATGCAACATACATACATACTGCATATATACCACATGCATGCAACATACATACATACTGCATATATACCACATGCATGCAACATGCATACTACATATATACCACATATATACTACATGCATGCAACATGCATACTACATATATACCGGGGGTCTGTGACGACTGTCTGATGGTCTGTACCGGCCTGCCTGTGGTCTGTACCGACTGTCCGTGGGTGTGTGCAGGCTGTGGGGTTCTGTACCGGCCTGCCGGGGGGCTGTGCCTGCCTGCCGGTGGTCTGTACCGACTGTACGGGGGTCTGAGCGGACTGCCGGGGGTCTGTACTGGCCTGCCGGGGGGCTGTGCCGACTGCCCGGGGGTTTGTGCGGACTGCCGTGGGTCTGTACCGGCCTGCCGGGGGGCTGTGCTGACTGTCCGGGGGTCTGTGCAGGCTGCGGGGGTCTGTACCGGCCTGCCGGAGGGCTGTGCCGGCCTGCTGGTGGTCTGTACCGGCCTGCCGGGGGGCTGTGCCGGCCTGCCGGGGGGGCTGTGCTGGCCTGCCGGTGGTCTGTGCCGACTGCCCGGGGTTTGTGCCGACTGCCCGGGGGTCTGTGCGGACTGCCGTGGGTCTGTACCGGCCTGCCGGTGGTCTGAACCGACTGTCCGTGGGCCTGAGCGGCCTGCCGGGGGTCTGTACCGGCCCGCTGGTGGTCTGTACCAGCCTGCCGGGGGGCTGTGCAGGTTACGGGGGTCTGTGCAGGCATCGTCCCATCGGGCGATGCCTGCTACCATGACGGTGATTGACACATTAGCCAATGATGGGACAGTAGTAGTCCCATCATCCGGCCTATGTGTTGAATGTAAAAAAAAAAAAAAATACATACTACATACATACTACATGCTACATACATACTACATACATACCACATGCTACATACAACATATATACTACATGCATGCAACATACATACATACTGCATATATACCACATGCATGCAACATGCATACTACATATATACCACATATATACTACATGCATGCATACTACATATATACCACATATACAGGTGGGCTGTGCCGACTGTCCGGGGGTCTGTGCCGACTGCCCGGGGGTCTGTACCAGCCTGCCGGGGGGCTGTGCCGGCCTGCTGGTGGTCTGTACCGACTGTCCGAGGGTATGTGCAGGCTGCGGGGGTCTGTACCGGCCTGCCGGAGGGCTGTGCCGGCCTGCCGGTGGTCTGTGCCGACTGCCCGGGGGTTTGCGCCGACTGCCCGGGGGTCTGTGCGGACTGCCCGGGGGTCTGTACCGGCCTGCCGGGGGTCTGTACCGGCCTGCCGGGGGGCTGTACCGGCCTGCCGGGGGGCAGTGCCGGCCTGCCGGTGGTCTGTGCCGACTGCCCGGGGGTCTGTGCGGACTGCCGTGGGTCTGTACCGGCCTGCCGGGGTGCTGTTCTGGCCTGCCGGGGGGCTGTGCTGGCCTGCCGGGGGCTGTGCCGACTGCCCGGGGGTTTGTACCGGCCTTCCGGGGGGCTGTGCCGGCCTGCCGGTGGTCTGTGCCAACTGCCCGGGGGTCTGTGCGGACTGCCGTGGGTCTGTACCGGCCTGCCGGGGTGCTGTGTTGGCCTGCCGGGGGGCTGTGCTGGCCTGCCGGGGGGCTGTGCCGACTGCCCGGGGGTCTGTACCGGCCTTCCGGGGGGCTGTGCCGGCCTGCCGGTGGTCTGTGCCGACTGCCCGGGGGTCTGTGCCGACTGCCCGGGGGTCTGTGCCGACTGCCCGGGGGTCTGTGCTGGCCTGCCGGTGGTCTGTACCGACTGTCCGGGGGTCTGAGCGGCCTGCCGGGGGTCTGTACTGGCCTGCCGGGGGTCTGTACCGGCCTGCCGGGGGGCTGTGCTGGCCTGCCGGTGGTCTATACCGACTGTCCGGGGGTCTGAGCAGGCTGCGGGGGTCTGTGCAGGATCGTCCGATGGGACTACAAGTCCCATCGGGCGATGCCTGCTACCATGACGGTGATTGGCACATTAGCCAATGATGGGACAGTAGTAGTCCCATCATCCGGCCAATGTGTTGAATGTAAAAAAAAAAAAATACATACTACATGCTACATACATACTACATACATGCTACATACATACTACATGCAACATACATACATACCACATGCAACATGCATACTACATGCATGCAACATACATATATACTACATATATACTACATGCATGCAACATGCATACTACATATATACCACATATATACTACATGCATGCAACATACATACATACATACAACATATATACTTCATGCATGCAACATACATACTACATATATACCACATATATACTACATGCATGCAACATACATATATACTACATGCAACATGCATACTACATGCATGCAACATACATATATACCACATGCATGCAACATGGATACTATATATATACCACATATATACTACATGCATGCAACATACATATATACTACATATATACCACATATATACAACATGCATGCAACATATATATAATACATATATACTACATGCAAAATACATACTACATACATACTACATATATACCACATGCATGCAACATGCATACTACATATATACTACATGCATGCAACATATATATATAATACATATATGCTAAATGCAACATACATACTACATACATACTACATATATACTACATGCATGCAACATACATACTACATATATACCACATGCATGCAACATACATACTAAATATATACCACATGCATGCAACATGCATGCTACATATATACCACATATATACTATATGCATGCAACATACATATATACTACATGCATGCAACATGCATACTACATATATACCACATATATACTTCATGCATGCAACATACATATATATCACATGCAACATGCATACTACATGCATGCAACATACATACTACATATACCACATGCATGCAACATGCATACTATATAAATACCACACATATACTACATGCATGCAACATACATATATACTACATATATACCACATGCACGCAACATGCATACTATATATATACCACATACATACTACATGCATGCAACATATATATAATACATATATACTACATGCAACATACATACTACATACATACTACATATATACCACATGCATGCAACATGCATACTACATATATACTACATGCATGCAACATATATATAATACATATACAGTATACTACATGCAACATACATACATACTACATATATACCACATGCATGCAACATGCATACTATATATATACCACATATATACTACAAGCATGCAACATACATATATATTACATATATACCACATGCATACAACATGCTTTCTATATATATACCACATATATACTACATGCATGCAACATACATATATACTACATATATACCACATATACACTACATGCATGCAACATATATATAATACATATATACTACATGCAACATACATACTACATACATACTACATATATACCACATGCATGCAACATGCATACTACATATATACTACATATATACTACATGCATGCAACATACATACATGCTACATATATACCACATGCATGCAACATGCATACTACATATATACTACATGCATGCAACATACATATATACTACATACAATACATTCATACAATACATACATATAGACATACAGTACATATAACATAGAGTACATACTCACCATCACTTGTCACTTTGATCCCCGAAGCCATTGTCGTCTATGGAATAAAGATTAAAATAACAAAGCACAAATATACTCACCCCTGATCCGCAGAAGTCCACGGGTGTCCCACAACGATCTTGCGTGGAGAACTGCAGCATCAGCTGATGCTACCGTTCTCTACGGGGCCCAGGAAACCAGTGTCGGGGGTAGGTATCCTTCCGCCCTGTATTCCTCCGCCAGTGTAAAAAAAAAAAAAGTCCCTAGTCTCAATTCATGGCATTGCTGTGTGAAAAATTTCCCATGCAGCTTTTGCCATGAAGTGAGACTAGGGACTTTTTTTTTCTTTTTTACACTGGCGGAGGAATACAGGGCGGAAGGATACCTACCCCCGACACTGGTTTCCTGGGCCCCGTAGAGAACGGTAGCATCAGCTGATGCTGCAGTTCTCCATGCAAGATCGTTGTGGGACACCCGTGGACTTCTGTAGATCAGGGGTGAGTATATTTGTGCCTTGTTATTTTAATCTTTATTCCATAGATGACAATGGCTTCGGGGATCAAAGTGACAAGTGATGGTGAGTATGTACTCTATGTTATATGTACTGTATGTCTATATGTATGTATTGTATGAATGTATTGTATGTAGTATATATGTATGTTGCATGCATGTAGTATATATGTAGTATATATGTAGTATGCATGTTGCATGCATGTGGTATATATGTAGTATGTTGCATGCATGTAGTATATATGTAGTATGCATGTTGCATGCATGTGGTATATATGTAGTATGTATGTATGTATGTTGCATGCATGTAGTGTATATGTGGTATATATGTAGTACATATGTATGTTGCATGCATGTAGTATATATGTGGTATATATATATATAGTATGCATGTTGCATGCATGTGGTATATATGTAGTATGTTGCATGTAGTATATATGTATTATATATATGTTGCATGCATGTAGTATATATGTAGTATGCATGTTGCATGCATGTTGTATATATGTAGTATGTATGGTGCATGTAGTATATATGTATTATATATATGTTGCATGCATGTAGTATATATGTGGTATATATAGTATGCATGTTGCATGCATGTGGTATATATGTAGTATATATGTATGTTGCATGCATGTAGTATATATATAGTATGCATGTTGCATGCATGTGGTATATATGTAGTATGTATGTTGCATGCATGTAGTATGCATGTTGCATGTAGTATATATGTTATGTTGCATGCATGAAGTATATATGTGGTATATATGTAGTATGCATGTTGCATGCATGTAGTATATATGTATGTTGCATGCATGTAGTATATATGTAGTATGCATGTTGCATGTAGTATATATGTATGTTGCATGCATGTAGTATATATGTGGTATATATGTAGCATGCATGTGGTATATATGTAGTATGTATGTATGTTGCATGAATGTGGTATATATGTAGTATGTATGTATGTTGCATGCATGTAGTATATACAGTGGGGAAAAAAAGTATTTAGTCAGTCAGCAATAGTGCAAGTTCCACCACTTAAAAAGATGAGAGGCGTCTGTAATTTACATCATAGGTAGACCTCAACTATGGGAGACAAACTGAGAAAAAAAAATCCAGAAAATCACATTGTCTGTTTTTTTTTCATTTTATTTGCATATTATGGTGGAAAATAAGTATTTGGTCAGAAACAAAATTTCATCTCAATACTTTGTGATATATCCTTTGTTGGCAATGACAGAGGTCAAACATTTTCTGTAAGTCTTCACAAGGTTGCCACACACTGTTGTTGGTATGTTGGCCCATTCCTCCATGCAGATCTCCTCTAGAGCAGTGATGTTTTTGGCTTTTCGCTTGGCAACACGGACTTTCAACTCCCTCCAAAGCTTTTCTATAGGGTTGAGATCTGGAGACTGGCTAGGCCACTCCAGGACCTTGAAATGCTTCTTACGAAGCCACTCCTTCGTTGCCCTGGCGGTGTGCTTTGGATCATTGTCATGTTGAAAGACCCAGCCACGTTTCATCTTCAATGCCCTTGCTGATGGAAGGAGGTTTGCACTCAAAATCTCACGATACATGGCCCCATTCATTCTTTCATGTACCCGGATCAGTCGTCCTGGCCCCTTTGCAGAGAAACAGCCCCAAAGCATGATGTTTCCACCACCATGCTTTACAGTAGGTATGGTGTTTGATGGATGCAACTCAGTATTCTTTTTCCTCCAAACACGACAAGTTGTGTTTCTACCAAACAGTTCCAGTTTGGTTTCATCAGACCATAGGACATTCTCCCAAAACTCCTCTGGATCATCCAAATGCTCTCTAGCAAACTTCAGACGGGCCCGGACATGTACAGGCTTAAGCAGTGGGACACGTCTGGCACTGCAGGATCTGAGTCCATGGTGGCGTAGTGTGTTACTTATGGTAGGCCTTGTTACATTGGTCCCAGCTCTCTGCAGTTCATTCACTAGGTCCCCCCGCGTGGTTCTGGGATTTTTGCTCACCGTTCTTGTGATCATTCTGACCCCACGAGGTGGGATTTTGCGTGGAGCACCAGATCGAGGGAGATTATCAGTGGTCTTGTATGTCTTCCATTTTCTAATTATTGCTCCCACATTTGATTTCTTCACTCCAAGCTGGTTGGTTATTGCAGATTCAGTCTTCCCAGCCTGGTGCAGGGCTACAATTTTGTTTCTGGTGTCCTTTGACAGCTCTTTGGTCTTCACCATAGTGGAGTTTGGAGTCAGACTGTTTGAGGTTGTGCACAGGTGTCTTTTTATACTGATAACAAGTTTAAACAGGTGCCATTACTACAGGTAATGAGTGGAGGAAAGAGGAGACTCTTAAAGAAGAAGTTACAGGTCTGTGAGAGCCAGAAATCTTGATTGCTTGTTTCTGACCAAATATTTATTTTCCACCATAATATGCAAATAAAATGAAAAAAAAACAGACAATGTGATTTTCTGGATTTTTTTTTCTCAGTTTGTCTCCCATAGTTGAGGTCTACCTATGATGTAAATTACAGACGCCTCTCATCTTTTTAAGTGGTGGAACTTGCATTATTGCTGACTAAATACTTTTTTTCCCCACTGTATGTATATGTATGTAGTATGTATGTTGCATGTAGTATATATGTATTATATATATGTTGCATGCATGTAGTATATATGTAGTATATATGTAGTATGCATGTTGCATGCATGTGGTATATATGTAGTATGTATGTAGTATGTATGTTACATGTAGTATATATGTATTATATATATGTTGCATGCATGTTGTATATATGTGGTATATATGTAGTATATATGTATGTTGCATGCATGTAGTATATATATATATATATATAGTATGCATGTTGCATGCATGTGGTATATATGTAGTATGCATGTTGCATGCATGTTGTATATATGTATGTTGCATGCATGTAGTATACATGTGGTATATATGTAGCATGCATGTTGCATGCATATGGTATATGTAGTATGTATGTTGCATGCATGTGGTATATATGTAGTATGTATGTATGTTGCATGCATGTAGTATGCATGTTGCATGTAGTATATATGTATGTTGCATGCATGTAGTATATATGTGGTATATATGTAGTATGCATGTTGCTTGCATGTAGTATATATGTTGTATGTATGTTGCATGCATGTAGTATATATGTGGTATATATGTAGTATGCATGTTGCATGCATGTAGTATATATGTAGTATATATGTATGTTGCATGCATGTAGTATGCATATTGCATGTAGTATGCATGTATGTTGCATGCATGTAGTATGTATGTAGCATGTATGTAGTATGTATTTTTATTTTTTTTTACATTCAACACATAGGCCGGATGATGGGACTACTACTGTCCCATCATTGGCTAATGTGTCAATCACCGTCATTGTAGCAGGCATCGCCCGATGGGACTTGTAGTCCCATCGGATGATCCTGCACAGACCCCCGCAGCCTGCTCAGACCCCCAGACAGTCGGTATAGACCACCGGCAGGCCAGCACAGCCCCCCGGCAGGCTGGTACAGACCCTCGGCAGGCCAGTACAGACCCCCGGCAGGCTGCTCAGACCCCCGGACAGTCGGTACAGACCACCGGCAGGCCAGCACAGCCCCCCGGCAGGCCGGTACAGACCCACGGCAGTCCGCAAAGACCTCCGGGCAGTCGGCACAGACCCCCGGGCAGTCGGCACAGACCCCCGGGCAGTCGGCACAGACCACCGGCAGGCCGGCACAGCCCCCCGGAAGGCCGGTACAGACCCCTGGGCAGTCGGCACAGCCCCCCGGCAGGCCAGCACAGCCCCCCGGCAGGCCGGTACAGACCCGCGGCAGTCCGCACAGACCCCCGGGAAGTCGGCACAGACCACCGGCAGGACGGCACAGCCCCCCGGAAGGCCGGTACAGACCCCGGGCAGTTGGCACAGCCCCCCGGCAGGCCGGTACAGCCCCCCAGCAGGCCGGTACAGACCCACGGCAGTCCGCACAGACCCCCGGGCAGTTGGCACAAACCCCCGGGCAGTCGGCACAGACCACCGGCAGGCCGGCACAGCCCCCCGGCAGGCCGGTACAGACCCCCGCAGCCTGCACAGAGCCCCGGACAGTCGGTACAGACCACCGGCAGGCCGGCACAGCCCCCCGGCAGGCCGGTACAGACCCCCAGGCAGTCGGCACAGACCCCCGGACAGTCGGCACAGACCCCCGGTATATGTGGTATATATGTAGTATGCATGTTGCATGCATGTGGTATATACAGTATGCAGTATGTATGTATGTTGCATGCATGTAGTATATATGTTGTATGTAGCATGTAGTATGTATGTAGTATGTATGTAGCATGTAGTATGTATGTAGTATGTATGTAGCATGTAGTATGTATTTTTTTTTTTTTTACATTCAACACATAGGCCGGATGATGGGACTACTACTGTCCCATCATTGGCTAATGTATCAATCACCGTCATGGTAGCAGGCATCGCCCGATGGGACGATGCCTGCACAGACCCCCGCAACCTGCACAGCCCCCGGCAGGCAGGTACAGACCACCAGCGGGCCGGTACAGACCCCCGGCAGGCCGCTCAGGCCCACGGACAGTCGGTACAGACCACCGGCAGGCCGGTACAGACCCACGGCAGTCCGCACAGACCCCCGGGCAGTCGGCACAAACCCCCGGGCAGTCGGCACAGACCACCGGCAGGCCAGCACAGCCCCCCGGAAGGCCGGTACAGCCCCCCGGACAGTCGGCACAGCCCCCCGGCAGGCCAGCACAGCCCCCCGGCAGGCTGGTACAGACACCCGGCAGTCGGCTCAGACCCCCGGACAGTCGGTACAGACCATCGGCAGGCCGGCACAGCCCCCCGGCAGGCCGGTACAGACCCCCGCAGCCTGCACAGACCCCCGGACAGTTGGCACAGCCCCCCGGCAGGCCGGTACAGACCCACGGCAGTCCGCACAAACCCCCGGGCAGTCAGCACAGACCACCGGCAGGCCGGCACAGCCCCCCGACAGGCCGGTACAGACCCCCGGCAGGCCGCTCAGACCACCGGACAGTCGGTACAGACCACCGGCATGCCGGCACAACCCCCCGGCAGGCCGGTACAGACCCCCGCAGCCTGCACAGACCCCCGGACAGTCGGTACAGACCACCGTCAGGCCGGCACAGCCCCCCGGCAGGCCGGTACAGACCCTCGGACAGTCGGCACAGACCCTCGGTATATATGTAGTATGCATGTTGCATGCATGTAGTATATATGTGGTATATATGTAGTATGCATGTTGCATGCATGTGGTATATATGCAGTATGTATGTATGTTGCATGCATGTGGTATATATGCAGTATGTATGTATGTTGCATGTATGTAGCATGTATGTAGCATGTAGTATGTATGTAGTATATATGTTGCATGTATGTAGCATGTATGTAGCATGTATGTATCATGTATGTAGTAGGGTTTTTTTTTTTTGTACATTCAACACATTACCCGGATGATGGGACTACTACTGTCCCATCATTGGCTAATGTGTCAATCACCGTCATGGTAGCAGGCATCGCCCGATGGGACTTGTAGTCCCATCAGACGATCCTGCACAGACCCCCGCAGCCTGCTCAGACCCCCGGACAGTCGGCACAGCCCCCCGGCAGGCCAGCACAGCCCCCCGGTAGGCCGGTACAGACCCCCGGCAGTCCGAACAGACCCCCGGGCAGTCGGCACAGACCCCAGGACAGTCAGCACAGCCCCCCGGCAGGCCAGCACAGCTCCCCGGTAGGCCGGTACAGACCCCCGGTAGGCCGGTACAGACCCCCGGCAGTCCGCACAGACCCCCGGGCAGTCGGCACAGACCCCCGGCAGGCCAGCACAGCCCCCCGGTAGGCCGGTACAGACCCCCGGCAGGCCGGTACAGACCCCCGGGCAGTCGGCACAGACCCCCGGACAGTCGGCACAGCCCCCCGGCAGGCCGGCACAGCTCCCCGGTAGGCCGATACAGACCCCCGGCAGTCCACACAGACCCCCGGGCAGTCGGCACAGACCCCCGGGCAGTCGGCACAGCCCCGCGGCAGGCCGGTACAGACCCCCGGCAGTCCGCTCAGACCCCCGGACAGTCGGTACAGACCACCGGCAGGCCGGCACAGCCCCCCGGCAGGCAGGTACAGACCCCCGGCAGTCCGCTCAGACCCCCGGACAGTCGGTACAGACCACCGGCAGGCCGGCACAGCCCCCCGGCAGGCCGGTACAGACCCCCGCAGCCTGCACAGACCCCCGGACAGTTGATATAGACCACCGGCAGGCCGGCACAGCCCCCCGGCAGGCCGGTACAGACCCTAGTACAGTCGTCACAGACCCCCGGTATATATGTAGTATGCATGTTGCATGCATGTAGTATATATGTGGTATATATGTAGTATGCATGTTGCATGCATGTGGTATATATGCAGTATGTATGTTGCATGCATGTGGTATATATGCAGTATGTATGTTGCATGTATGTAGCATGTATGTAGCATGTAGTATGTATGTAGTATGTATGTTGCATGTATGTAGCTTGTATGTTGTATGTATGTAGCATGTATGTAGTATGTATGTAGCATGTATGTAGCATGTATGTAGCATGTAGTATGTATGTAGCATGTATGTAGTAGGGATTTTTTTTTTGTACATTCAACACATTAGCCGGATGATGGGACTACTACTGTCCCATCATTGGCTAATGTGTCAATCACCGTCATGGTAGCAGGCATCGCCCGATAGGACTTGTAGTCCCATCGGACGATCCTGCACAGCCCCCCGCAGCCTGCTCAGACCCCCGGACAGTCGGCACAGCCCCCCGGCAGGCCAGCACAGCCCCCCGGTAGGCCGGTACAGACCCCCGGCAGTCCGAACAGACCCCCGGGCAGTCGGCACAGACACCCGGACAGTCGGCACAGACCCCTGGCAGGCCGGTACAGACCCCCGGCAGTCCGCTCAGACCCCCGGACAGTCGGTACAGACCACCGGCAGGCCAGCACAGCCCCCCGGCAGGCCGGTACAGACCCCCGGCAGTCCGCTCAGACCCCCGGACAGTCGGTACAGACCACCGGCAGGCCGGCACAGCCCCCCGGCAGGCCGGTACAGACCCCCGCAGCCTGCACAGACCCCCGGACAGTCGGTACAGACCACCGGCAGGCCGGTACAGACCCTCGGACAGTCGGCACAGACCCCCGGTATATATGTAGTATGCATGTTGCATGCATGTAGTATATATGTGGTATATATGTAGTATGCATGTTGCATGCATGTGGTATATATGCAGTATGTATGTTGCATGCATGTGGTATATATGCAGTATGTATGTTGCATGTATGTAGCATGTATGTAGCATGTAGTATGTATGTAGTATGTATGTTGCATGTATGTAGCTTGTATGTTGTATGTATGTAGCATGTATGTAGTATGTATGTAGCATGTATGTAGCATGTATGTAGCATGTAGTATGTATGTAGCATGTATGTAGTAGGGATTTTTTTTTTGTACATTCAACACATTAGCCGGATGATGGGACTACTACTGTCCCATCATTGGCTAATGTGTCAATCACCGTCATGGTAGCAGGCATCGCCCGATAGGACTTGTAGTCCCATCGGACGATCCTGCACAGCCCCCCGCAGCCTGCTCAGACCCCCGGACAGTCGGCACAGCCCCCCGGCAGGCCAGCACAGCCCCCCGGTAGGCCGTACAGACCCCCGGCAGTCCGAACAGACCCCCGGGCAGTCGGCACAGACCCCCGGACAGTCGGCACAGACCCCTGGCAGGCCGGTACAGACCCCCGGCAGTCCGCTCAGACCCCCGGACAGTCGGTACAGACCACCGGCAGGCCAGCACAGCCCCCCGGCAGGCCAGTACAGACCCCCGGCAGTCCGCTCAGACCCCCGGACAGTCGGTACAGACCACCGGCAGGCCGGCACAGCCCCCCGGCAGGCCGGTACAGACCCCCGCAGCCTGCACAGACCCCCGGACAGTCGGTACAGACCACCGGCAGGCCGGTACAGACCCTCGGACAGTCGGCACAGACCCCCGGTATATATGTAGTATGCATGTTGCATGCATGTAGTATATATGTGGTATATATGTAGTATGCATGTTGCATGCATGTGGTATATATGCAGTATGTATGTATGTTGCATGCATGTGGTATATATGCAGTATGTATGTATGTTGCATGTATGTAGCATGTAGTATGTATGTAGTATATATGTTGCATGTATGTAGCTTGTATGTAGTATGTATGTAACATGTATGTACCATGTAGTATGTATGTAGCATGTATGTAGCATGTAGTATGTATGTAGCATGTATGTAGTAGGGATTTTTTTTTTTTTTTGTACATTCAACACATTAGCCGGATGATGGGACTACTACTGTCCCATCATTGGCTAATGTGTCAATCACCGTCATGGTAGCAGGCATCGCCCGATGGGACTTGTAGTCCCATCGGACGATCCTGCACAGACCCCCGCAGTCTGCTCAGACCCCCGGACAGTCGGTACAGACCACCGGCAAGCCGGCACAGCCCCCCGGCAGTCTGCACAGACACCCGGGCAGTCAGAACAGACCACCCGCAGGCCGGGACAGCCCCCCGGCAGTCGGTACAGACCACCCGCAGGCCGGCACAGCCCCCCGGCAGGCCGTTACAGACCCCCGGGCAGTCGGCACAGACCACCGGGAGGCCGGCACGGACCACCGGGAGGCCGGTACGGACCCCCGGCAGTCCGCTCAGACCCCCGGGCAGTCGGCACAGACCCCCGGCAGGCCGGTACAGAACCCCGGGCAGTCGGCATAGACCCCCCTCCGGAAGGCCCGAACTGACGGCGCATCATGATGCGCACAGACTGCGCATCATGATGACGTCATTTCGGCAGCCAATCAGAGCCACAGCAGTGGCTCTTTGCATTATGGGAACTTCCGATTCCGATATCCGATGTAAAAATATCGGTACTCGATATCGGAATTCCGATACAGCGAATATCGGCCGATACCCGATATTTGCAGTATCGGAATGCTCAACACTACTCACAACCCAACGTCCAGGGTCCCCAGATATTGTGAGTCCCTAACACTAAATCTAATCGGCTCACATAAGGAATAAAAATTCCAAAATTCAAAAATTAAAAAAAACACATTTGAAAGGTAACTCACCAAACACCCTGACTGATGCACTGGCAGGATGCAGCAGAGCCCCATTGATAAAGGCTGGGGCAGCACAGGTGCATTCCACTGATGAGAGCAGCCAGTAACCCATCATGGTCTGGCTGCCTCGTGGAAAAAATGCACACAAATAAGGCTTGCATAAGACATAATTCACACAGATAAGTGCGATGCAAGCTGTCCGTGCAGCCTATTGATGACGCCCATAGTGTTAGCAGGCGGGCCGCTTTGCACCATACATATGCATCACACAGAAAAAAACCAAGCCAACATGAAAGTCTCTAGCTGCATCCTGCAATAATGATAAAAAGTGCAAAAAGATAAATAGATATGGGGTATTAGTTACTATTTTGGCCAAAGCAGATAAGCTCACAACCCAACGTCAAGGGTCCCCAGATATTGTGAGTCCCTAACACTAAATCTAATCGGCTCACATAAGGAATAAAAATTCCAAAATTCAAAAAAACACATTTGAAAGGTAACTCACCAAACACCCTGACTGATGCACTGGCAGGATGCAGCAGAGCCCCATTGATAAAGGCTGGGGCAGCACAGGTGCATTCCACTGATGAGAGCAGCCAGTAACCCATCATGGTCTGGCTGCCTCGTGGAAAAAATGCACACAACTAAGGCTTGCATAAGACATAATTCACACAGATAAGTGCGATGCAAGGTGTCCGAGCAGCCTATTGATGACGCCAATAGTGTTAGCAGGCGGGCCGCTCTGCACCATACATATGCATCACACAGAAAAAAACCAAGCCAACATGAAAGGTTCTAGCTGCATCCTACAATAATGATAAAAAGTGCCAAAAGATGAATAGATCAGACCATGATGGGTTACTGAGCACCAGTGAGCACTAAAAAAAAGCATGTGACACCAATGTAAAGATTTCAATAAAAGAAGATATGTTTTGCTTAATAGGTTGTACTTGATTAAATTATTTCTACCTTCAAACTTAAAAAACTATGAAACTATGAAAACAAATAATAATAATCTTTATTTTTATATAGTGCTAACATATTCCGCAGCTCTTTACAGTTTGCATACATTATCATCGCTGTCCCCGATGTGGCTCACAATATAAATTCCCTATCAGTATGTCTTTGGAATATGGGAGGAAACCGGAGTACCCGGAGGAAACCCATGCAAACACGGTTAGAACATACAAACTCCTTGCAGATGTTGTCCTTGATGGTCCTTAGAAATATAATATTAATTCTTTGGGCACATCCTTAGAATATGGTTGAAAAGTGTATTTTTTATACTTTAGAAGTTAAAAATCTCTTGTAGATATTTTAAAGATACAATTTCAACATTTTGTTTGTAGGCATTGCGAAAATCCCCGATAAAGATTCTTATCTGTCACAAGACACATGAACATTATAATTTAAGCAAACCAAACATAGTAATGTCTGTTGTCTTCATGTAAACATGTAATTTTAACATTTTTTTAATTAATCAACTGTCATTTTGTGTGGCTGTTTGTGTCAAATTTTTTGATCTGAGAGCATTATTCTCTTTGTTCCAAATTGCTTGAAGACAAACAGAAACACTTTCGTGAGAACAGGAACTATCCCCACTAATTAAAACAATGGCACTATTATTAACACATTTGTAAACATTCCATTTTTGCAGACAGAAAGTACGTAGATGTTCATTCCGTTAGTGGCAAAAAAATGTAATATATTTTTAGAAATACATTTTGCTTTATCATTAAGAATTTTCAAATTTCTGAAAATATTATTACATTTATACTTTTATATTGATGAGCATTAAACACATAACGGGCAAGTGCATGAGACATTGTATAAGGCTGACAAATCCACCAAATTATTCAAGAACAAAAATGCTTTAAAACACTTTAAAAGTTAAAAAAAAATGTATTTTGTACCTGAAGCATCTTTTTTGCCTTTTTTTTTAAATGTTTTCTGAGTGCTCTTTTTGTCACCTTTGTCTGGCTGCATTTTTGGAGCTGTCTTAATTGCCTTGTATTTTAAAGTATAGATTGTCCTCAGAGTGTGGAAGACAACTGAAAAATCATTAGCTCACTTTTTTTACACATGTGGTCAAAATTGTTGATACCCTCGTTTAATGACAGACCCACAATGGTGGCAGAAATAACTTGAATCTTACAAAATAAATAAAAAATCTATGAAAATGAACAAATGAAAGTCAGACATTGCTTTTCAACCATGCTTCCACAGAATTTAAAAAAAAAATAAAACTCATGAAATAGGCCTGGACAGAATTGATGGCACCCCTGAAATTAACATGATGAAAGGGACATGTTAAATCAAGGTGTGCCCACTAATTAGCATCACAGGTGTCTACAATTTTGGAATCAGTGAGTGGGCCTGGTTAGAGGCCTACAGATTCTCTCTGTGCTGTTTGGCGACATGGTGTGTGTCACACTCAACATGGACCAGAGGAAGCGAAGGAAAGAGTTGTCTCAGGAGATTAGGAATAAAATTATAGACAAACATGTTAATTGTAAACGTTTTTAAGATTATCTCCAAGCAGCTTGATGTTCCTGTGACTAAAGTTGCACAGATTATTGAGAAATGTGAGCTCCATGGTACTGTAGCCAACCTTCCTGGACATGGTTGCAGGAGGAAAATTGATGACAAATCAAAGAGATGGACAATACGAATGGTAACAAAAGAGCCCAGAAAAATTTCTAAACAGATTAAAAGTGAACTTCAAGCTCAAGAACATCAGTGTCAGATCACACCATCAGTCATTGTATAAGCCAAAGTGGACTTCATGGGAGACGACCAAGGAGGACACCATTGTTGAAAAAAAATCATAAAAAAGCCAGACTGGAATGTGCCAAACTACATGCTGACAAGCCACAAAGCTTCGGGGACAATGTCCTATGGACAAATTGTCATGGTTTAGACAGGGTGTATGCAGCTACATTTCTTTCCCCCATTTGGCTAACCATATATATGTCTGTGGCATATTTCTTTGCACAGCATCATGCCCTTATGTAACCCATTGTGGTAAATATATCTGCACAACACTATGCACTTTTGCAGTCTACATCTAATATAGCCATTTTTAATGGGAAACTGGCTGGCATCATATTCTATGGGCACTTTTTCCTAGAACATTTGTTAAGCAGGACTTAATTTAAGGAAGTCTTTATCCGAAGCTTTCTGCTCTATCCATTTATTTTTGAGACATTCCTGTTATACTGTACTGTAACTGCTCTATTATTGCATTTGTATAGGGATGCATTACAATAAGACTCAGATATATGCGCCTTTTTGAATAGCTTGTAGTACCTTTGTCAAAGCCCTTTTTTTGCATTTGTTGCCCTCATTTTTTGTACTATATCATTATAGCATTTGTGTAATGTTTTTAGCACATATTAAAACAAAAATATGATTTATTTTAAGGCATTGAACTTCCTATTTTTGGTTAGATATTTATGTAATTGGAAGTGCCTTCTTTTAGGCGATGTATCATTTGTGATATTTATGTTTTTATAAAGTCAGAAAGTAAAAGTGATTTTGTTGTTATTTTACTTTATTTTGCTTCATATTAATTTAACTTTAGTTTTATAATGAATTTACTTTGTGGACCATGAAATTGCTAGTTATGGAATAAATTGCTGACATGTAGGTTGGCTATGTTGCACGATGTATTAATAACTAGCAATGGGCGAACCCGAATGGTAAAGTTCGGGGTCAATACCGAACACCTAGTGCCCGTGCACGAACCCCTAACATGGACTTCTCCAGGAAGTTGATGACACAGCTCCGGTTAAGCAGCCCAAACGTCGGGTGTTTCCCACATTATCATCTGTGTGACAGCACCAGAAGCATTGGATCTGATTGTCGGTACGTTCATTCCCACACTGTCAGACAGATGACAGCATGTGAGCCAGCAGCTCTGACTGGCCATAAAAAGGTTACCGTCAGTCACAGGCGTCGGATAATAAGAATATTTCTTTTATCATCATACACCCGGTCCACTTATAGCAGCAAGAGTATTCATCTGCTGGCATCTGTGCAATAAATAATTTTTAAAAGATGGCCTAAGGACCCCTCTATTTTTGATAACCAGGGCAGGCAAAATGGACTGATGCAATCTGCAGTTCTCAGCTGTCAGCATTATCTTGGCTGGTTATCAAAAATAGAGGGGTCCCCATGCCATTTTGTTTAACCTTTTAAATAAATTATTTAAAAAGCTGACATAGAGATCCCCACCATTTTTGACAACCAGCCAAGCTAAAGCGACAACTGGCGGCTGATATTCTCAGACTGGTAAGGGGGCATAGATATTGGCCTCTCTCAGCCTAAAAATAGCAGCTGCCTCAGAAATGGCACATCTATTCAATGCTCCAAAACTGGCACTTTGCCTGGTTCTTCCCACTTGCCCTGGTGCAGTGGCAGTTGGGGAAATATTTGTGGGGTTGATGTCAGCTTTGTAATGTCAGGTGCTATCAAGCCCTCAGGGCAGTAATGAAAAGGTGTCTATAAGATGCCTCTATTACTAACCCCATAGTCATATTGCAATAAAGAAACAGCAAAAATGAAGTTCTTTATTTGAAATAAACGTACAGACTCCTTTATTTGAAATAAAATCTCCCCAACCTCTTGTACCCATTCATTATTGTAAAATAAAAAGTAATAAAAAGAAAGCCCAGATGAACGGCACCAAGGCTCTAATCCACCAGCAAAAAGTCGAGGATCAATCACAGGCACACAGTGTGTAAAACACTGCTGGGAATAACCGTGCTCAGCATCAGAAAAAACATGCTAAATTTGTAAAAGAAGGAAAAAGATGCGGCACTCACCCAGATTTGCAGTGCAGTGTTTCTTTATTCAACCATTAAAGGTCACACAATAAAGGACGGGCAGATAACATGAGGCATGCGGGGAAAAAGACGGATGACAGCCATTTCACGTACACAGAAGCTTCAACATGTCCAGGTGACACCAGGTGATAAAGAAACACTGCACTGCAAATCTAGGTGAGTGCCGCATCTTTTTCCTTCTTTTACAAATAAAAAATAATAAAACTTCATATTCATAACCTGTTCAACTATAATCCATTAGTTGCTATGCCCCACAACAAACCAGATGCTTTGGAGAGCATATTACAAAGCTGACATCAACTCCACAACTGCCATCCCACTTGCCACTGCACCAGAACAAGTGAGAAGAGCAGAGGCTAAGTTCCAGAATCGGCGCATCTAATGGATGAGCCATTTCTGGGGCGACTTTGAGAGGATAGTTTTAGTCTGGGAGAGGCCAATATACAGGCTGTGAGCTGATATTAATAGCCTTGGATTCTTTATGGCTATTGGCCCGTTTCCAGAATATTAACATGTTGACTTTCCCTTAGCTGTTTATGAAAATTACAGGGGACCACATGCCATTTTTTTCCATGTATTTCTTTATTTATTCAATAAATACACAGATTTGCACATCAGAACGCTAGTATTCACATACCCAGTGGTCTGTGTGGTACCGAACCCCGATCACTGACTTTAAACCGAAAGTGCATTGGCTGTGCCTATTAAAGCTTGGTGAAAGGCTGCATTGCAGCCAATCACATGCTTTATGAGTGTTGTGGTAGATCAGCTCACTTGGCTGCACATAAAGGTACACACAGAAACACCATCTCCTTAAATCTTCCACTGGTTTACTAAAAGTACTGCATAAACCACTGCGACATTAGCAAAAACAATCCCGGTCTTCCTGGCCTAATCGGAAAACAAAAACATCATGTACGGCACAGTCCTTGTTGCTAAAGGAAACAACCCACTTCATGAACAAACAACAAAAGGTTCAGTTTTTGTGATGCTAGTTACTTCTCATGGACAAGTCAGAGTGGTCAAGGAGTCCAAGGTCAGAAGCCAGGAGGGTATGTCATAAACAGAAGGAAGAGACAAAAGCATATTCAGGTAATGTTCTGAGTTCAGAGTACCGGGAGGATAATGGATCAGAGCTGAAGGGGTTAAACAGGTGGTTAGTCAGAACAATGTCCAAGGTCAGGAAATAGATCAAGCATATAGAACTTAAGGAACAGGGAGCACAAAGCACAAACCTCACAAGATAAATGTACATCTGGCAGTGATCTGGGAGAAGCTGCTCAGTTAAGTAGGCATGGCAATTTCCCAGGCTACTGCCAAAGTATTGACAGCTTCAGCACACCCCTGTACCAGGGTGTAATAGAGATTTATGGAATATGTTAGGGATGCGAAGGGATGGAGGAAGATTTCAATTAAATGCCGCAAGATTGACCACCTTTAGGATTTCATATGGACCAATACACTTTGGACCCAACTTCACCGACAGCACTTTACGTTTAATGTTGCTAGACAACAACCAAACCTTATCCCCAATCTTAAAAGCAGGACCCACCGACCGTCTTCAATAGGCCTTTGGTTTTTGGTGAAACTGAGCAGTCCCAATATTCTTTTGAATCTTCCTCCAGACATCCACAAGTCTCTGCATGGTGACCTCCACCCTAGGGCATTCAGAACTAGTCCTAGAAAATTCACAAAAATGGGGATGAAAACCATAATTACAGAAGAATGGTGAGGTTCCGGTAGATTGGATTTACACGACTGTTGAAAGCAAACTCAGCAAGAGGTAAAAACGAAGACCTGTCCTCCTGTCAGGCTGCCACAAAGCACCTTAAAATCTATTCCAGAGATTCATATGTCCTCTCAGTCTGACAATTGTCTTCAGGGTGATAAGCAGAAGAAAATGACAAGTCATTCCCTAGTTTATTGCAAAAAGCTCTCCAAAAATTTAGACACAAATTGTACTCTCCTATCAGACACAATGTTCAGATGGATCCCATGTAATCATACAATAAGATAAATAAACAACCTGAAGAGTGTCTCTGCATTAGGTCATCCTGACAAAGGAACAAAATGAACTTGTTTGCTGAATTTGTAAGGGGAGGCCAGGACTATAGTCGTGACCAGAGACACTGAAGCATCTGTGTCCCGACCTTCCCTGACAAAAAACTGTATTCCACTTCTCAGCATACCTGCGTCTCCAGTTTCAGGTCCCCCTGGGCACTTCCCAGGCGGCGACGGTCCCTCTTTCAGGCAACTCCCAGTAATGGAGACACAGTCCAGGATAACTTGAACATTCTCTTTACTTAGTACTTCCCACGTTACATCCACAGTTGGCACATCATGGAATTCACATGTTTCCTCATCTTTCCCTGCTTTGCTGATGCTTCTGTGCGGCACATGTCCAGACCTGCCCGTCTTAGACTGCTCTCCAGATCCCTCCTGGCCTAACCTTGCCATGATGACAATTCCTTCTGCCTGTATCGCCCCAGACTTGAAATCATCAGCCACCCAGTTTGGTTGCCTCTGGAAAAGCATCCGGCCCATCTGTACCGTTCCTGTCGAAGCTCCAACTTCATTCAGTTCCTCACTCCAACTGACTCCCTCCCTAAAGGCATCTGCCCAGGCTATGAGTCACCACATCTTTAAAAGGTAATGAAGAAATTCCTGTAACACCCGCAATCTTAGGTATACAGGCAAAAATAATTTGGACCCTGGGGAAGTAGAAGGAGCTAACGACTGGGCTTTATGAATCTCCTCTTCCAGTTCCGAGGTTGCCATAGACACCACAATACCCTGAGGAATAATGGCGGATGAAGGTTTTGGAGGAGAAATGGAATCTAGACTACGAGATAAAGTATCAGCTTTCACATTCTTAGATCCTGACCTGAATGTAATAGAAAAATTAAAATTGAGAGAAAACAAGGACTATCTGGCCTGTCTAAGAGTTAACCTTTTAGTCGATTCAATGTAAGGTAATATTTTTTTGATTCATGATCATCGTAACTGGATGAACTGTCACCTCCAAAAAATGCCTCCTTTCCTCAAAGGCCAATTTGACAGCAAGTAACTCATGATTCCCAACATCATAATTTCTCTCCTCCTGTGAAAATTTTTTAGAAAGAAAAGCACATGGATGCAGATTAGTCAGAGTTTTGGGCCACTGAGATATGACTGCCCCCACTCCAATCTCTGAAGCATCCACCTCCACAATGAACCGTTCTTGGAGATCAGGTTGGATCAGAATGGGTGCAGACATAAAAACTGATTGAAAGGAAGATTAGATTTCAAATGCTGTACCCAGCTAATTTGAAAATTCAGGATGGAGACCGTGTATCCATCTATCCTCGAAGATCCTGAAATGGGGTCCCGAATATTCCAAAGCCCTGGAGATGTTGCAGTGGGATGATCTATGAAACCTGCTATATATGTTATTTTTTTACTCTAGAAGGACTGTTGTTTCTGTTATAGAGTTTTCTCTTTGCTGATGTCAGGGCTCTTCTGGTATATTCCTGGTGAGCTTCCACCACAGATTTGTAAAGTTAACCTTGTGGTTTTTGATTTTTTATCATCCTCTGTTACCTCTATCCTCTTTTGTTTACCCTCCTCTTAGATCAGACACCATTGCATACCGGACTCACCTCTAATGACACCTTTAATACCTGTTTATGCCTGCGGCTCGCTGGGACTGAAAGGGATGGACACACCGTACTACTACAAACTGTGCTGTCCTTGCCCTGGGACTCAGGATGAGTATACCTCAGACATCAGATTCCTACACCATTTACACCTCACCACACTTATGATTCTTGTCATGGAACGTGGCGGGCCTTAACACCGCCCTTAAATGCAAAAAAAGTTCTAACACATATAAAACGATTCCGACCAGATGTGATCTTTCTTCAGGAGATGCACTGGAGGGCTGACAAGCCTAATAAATTATCAGCAACCTGGATAGGGAATTGTCATACTGCTTCGCACACTTCATCATCACGCGGAGTGGACATTCTTTTTAAAAATGGCCTGCCATGCTCCATTCATGACTCTATCAGCGATAACCAGAATAGATATCTGATTTTGAAAGTAGTCATAGCTGGTAAAATATATTTTTTATTCAATCTTTACTCCCCCAACTGTGATTAACACCACTTCTATACATCACTTCTTCAGATTATTCTGGGGCTTAGGCTGAACCATCTAATAATAGGGGGAGACTTTAACTTAGTGTAGTGTTCTGCAATGTACCGTTCCCTGCCTAACCTACAATCATCAATGGCCACCACCTCTCATCTATACTTTATGGAACAGCTCTCGCTTTGTAATCTGTGGAGAGTGATGGACTCCACAGGTAGAGAATATACATGCCACTCCCTCACTCACCAATCCTTCTCTCATATTGATTACTTCCTCATCTCCACACAACTATTTCCCCAACACCATGACTCTCGCAACCACCCAATTTTAATCTCAGACCATGCTCCCATTTCACTATCTTTAGCTCTGATAGACTCAACCCCTCAGACACGGCACTGGAAGATTCAGATGATTTTAAAGCCTTTCTCAAGTCTCACTGGAAAGATTTTCTAGATGACAACGCCACCCATGATGATGATGTCCCTTTGCTCTGGAACACTCCTAAGGCTGTCATGAGAGGTCATATCATCAGTTATCTGTCGTGTAGGAGGAAACTGCATAAAAATAAATTTGACGACTTGCATGCCTCCCTCCTTCAAACTTAGACAACACTCATCCTATACCCTTACTCTGTTGCACAACAAGCTCATTCTATGGCCAAACATCATCTTGACTCTTTTATACATTCTCAGTCACATTGGAAAATTCAATTAACCTGAAATAAATTTTACCCCTGGGGAAACAGGAAGAGCAAAATACTAGCTACCCTAGCCAAAAATAAACAATCTTGCAAACCAGTTATTGAATTAAAGAACCCTGCAACAGGCTTACAGGCTACTGGCCGTGGAAAGACTACACAAATTTTTAGTGACTATTATGAGGACCTATATAGAGCCTTCCCTGCTAGTCTCCCTGCAATTGATGCCTTCCTGAACCTTATTAACCTACCATCACTGACTACTGATCAACAAATGATATTGAATTCGGAGATCACTGAGGATGAGGTGAGACAGGCTATATCAGGTGCATCTAATGGCAAGACCCCATACCCTGATGGTTTCTCTACAGAAAATTATAAGATTCTCTCTCCTGAATTGGTACCCATTTTGACTAGTCTCTTTAATGAAGCCTTTCTCCAGGGAGCTTCTATTGATCAATTTACAGACTAACGCACAATAGTTACCCCCAAGTCTAACAGAGACCCACTATTGCCACAATCTTATCGCCCAATCTCACTCCTTAACCACGACTACAAACTCTTGGTGAACCGACTGCAGATGCTTCTGCCTGGCCTCCTATGTGAGGCTCAGACGGGATTTACCCAGGGATGGAACAGTGTGGCAAATATTCGCATGGTGGTCGTGGCCATGGTCCTGGCTCAAGATGCATCGAGGCCACCTGCAATGCTGATGAGTCTCGATGCCAAAAAGGCCTTTGACAAAGTGGCATGGCCTTTTCTATACGAAGTCCTGGGTAGGGAATATTTCTGCCCAAAGTTTCTACAATATATTCAATGCCTCAATGCAAATGGATACGATGCACTAGCAATTCATCTTTTTCGGAGAATTAACAGGGATGCCCTCTGTCACCCCTCTTATTCAACCTCTCTGTATACCCCCTATTGTGCCATCTACTGCAGACCTCTACCTTTGAAGGGCTTACGACAGGTTCTAGAAAACTGAAAGTTGTGGCATTTGCAGATGATATTCTGCTAGGGGTATCCAACCCCAGAAGGGTCTTACACCCTCTTATACATGAGTTGGCGGACATGGGGTGGTCTGTTGGGCTATGATATCAACTGGGATAAGATGGAGGTAGTGATGCTGTGGGGCACTTTCAAACCTTTGTGGGCATCAAGATTCCCATGTCAATTTACTAATAGCTCACTGAAATACTTGGGAATACAGGTGTCAAAATACCCAGCTAAACCATACAAAACTAATATTAAATCATATCTTAAAAACCTAGAATCTACCTTAGTCAAATAGAAAGATTTTTTTTTTTTTTTTAATTTTTTTTTTTCTCATAGAGTACATCATGTCTAGGTTACAGTCATATCAAATAGCATTGATCAAAGCAAGTGACATGAGGGATACAGTGAGGGAGGGGTGATGGGAAGAAAGTCATGAGCACGAAGAAGGCCCAAAAGGGGGGGAGGGCGACATGGGAAAAGATACAAGGGTTCATAACAATTGGGGTTAACAAAAAAAACAAGATGGGTACACAGGTCTAATCATTTACATCAATGCTAACCAAGTGCTCGGGTATTATATAATCTAGCAAGGGTGAACTCACATCAGAAGATTCAATTTCTACCTTTGCTTTGTAATTCCTTCCATGGAGCCCAGACACCTACATATGAGTCATGGTTCTGGATCTCCCAGCTAGAGAGTTCCTCAAGGCGAGAAATCTGGTTCACTTTAAGTTTCCACTCAGATATAGATGGGGGGACTCGTCCTTCCAATGTAAGGTTATTAAATGTTTTGCTGCACTGACCAATAACGGGAGAAGTCCATGCTTTCTTGGTTTAAATTTTTTTGATGGGCACGAAAGTAAAGCTTCAGAAGCTTGTAAGTCAAATTAAGAAGAATCCCAGAAATTTGCGTATCAGAGAAATTAGTTTGAAGCTCAGACTACCAAGAACACAAAAATGATGGCTTAAATTCTAAAGGGGGGACATTAAGCCAGGAATACAGATGAGACATAAGTTTTAGTCATGGGGGTTGGAGTTTATTCATGATATCTAACCATGACCAGGTTGACTTATGGGGATATGTTTGTTTGAATTGTTTAAGGATACCTTTTATATGTTGCAATTGGAGAAAAATTTTTGGCTGGTTCAGCGTATTGACAGGCCAGTCTCCATTTTTGAGGGTTTTTCCATCATAAAAGTTATTTCATGTTTCCCTGGGTAATTTAGACCAGAGATTATAAGGGTCTCGGAAACCGGGGTCTATCAAGAACAGTATAGCAGAAATAGGTGTCTGTGTGGATGGATAAGAATCAGGGGAGAGGTCATTGATTATCATACGTTTTACCTGTAATGTGGATAAAGTATCTTCATCCAACTGAAAAGCATCAGGCGGCTTTGCCCTGGTCAACAGACAATGCACATTTTCCAGGCCTAATAGTATCAAGTCCACACTGTCCTGGTCTCCTTTTTCATAGCTATATACCATTTTTAACCATCTTCTCAAATATATAGCTTTGTAGTAGAGGAGTGGGTCTGGAACCCCCAACCCCCCCAAAGAACCTGGGTATGAAAGAAGTTTATAGGGCAGCCTTGCAGGTTTTTTCTTCCAAAGAAAACTAGAAATTATGGCTTTTAGATTCTTAAAGAAAGTTTGCGGTACACCTACAGGGACCATAGTCATGGTATATAGAATCACTGGCATTACGTAAGTTTTAAACACATTAACACGTCGCAACCAGGACAAAGTAGGTAGATTGTATGATTTCATCAAATCCTCTACTTTCTTCGATAAGGGGGTGTAGTTAGCTCTGAACAAATCTGTACGGTCTCTAGTGATCAATACTCCTAGATATTTTAAGGACTTTGTGGACCAGGAAAAAAGTGTTTGTCTGCGGAGTTCGGCTAGCTGATTGTCTGTAAGGGTTATATTAAGCGCTTCCGATTTTGCGGTATTGATCTTAAAATTAGATAGTTGTCCGAATTGATAAAGTATATTAAGAATATTAGGGAGTGCCTTTGAAGGGTTGGTTATGAGAAAGAGTAGATCATCTGCAAATGGCAACGTTTTTATCTCTAGTGTATATTTACCTTCAGCCCCTCAATCTGGTCTTCCTGCCTAATCTTCTGAACTAATGTTTCAATGACCAAAATAAATAGAGATGTGGAGAAAGGGCACCCTTGCCTGGTACCATTATTAATGCTAAAGCTGTTTGACAGGTTGCCGTTTATCCTCACTATGGCCGTTGGTTGAGAGTATAACGAGAATATAGCTGAGATGTATTGGGGAGGGAAACCAAATTTAGACCGTACCATATCCATATACCTCCAGCTCACCCTGTCAAATGCCTTCTCGGCAACGGTAGACAGAAGGATCAATGGGATGTCGTGACTTTTAGCGTACGTTATTGATTGGATGATTTTAGCCGTATTGTCTTTACCTTCTCGTCCCCTCACAAATCCCGCCTGGTCTTTATGAATTAATTTAGGGAGTATGTTACCGAGATGTCCTGCGAGTACTTTAGCCCTTAGTTTGGTATCAGCATTGAGTAGTGATATAGGTCTATAGCACAGAGGGTAGGGTCTTTTCCTTCTTTTGGGAGGACAGTGATGATAGCCTTCAAAGATTGTTTTGGTAAAGGGAGCCCGCTTAAATAGGAATTAAACAGGGTCACTAAATGTGATAGAAGGAATTTGATTAGTTTTTTATAATATATAATGGGTAAGCCATTCAGACCTGGCGCCTTCCCCTTAGGAATGGATGATAAGGTATCTAAGACTTCTTTAGGCGTAACAGGGGCTGTCAGCAACGAAAGGTCTTCTGGAGGAAGTTTAGGAAGCTTAAGGGGGTCTAGAAAGTCTTTTATTTTATCTACAGCTGTCCCAGGGTCCTTAATGTCTTCAGGTATATCTAGATTATATAATTTTTCATAAAAGGCGCTAAACTCCCCTGCAATGTCGGCAGTTTCCTTGAACAGCAATCCATCCGGAGCTGTGAGCTGTTTAATGAAGGATTTCTCTTTACGTTTTTTTAGCAAAGATGTCATAAGCTTACTGCCTTTATTACCGTGAAGGTAGAACCTTTGCTTACTTCTCATGTATATTTTAGCTGATTGAATATTTAAAAGGTCTTTCAGGTTTTATCTAAGCCCTACCAACTCCTTTTGAATCTTACTCGCTTGCGACCTCTTGTGCAGCTTTTCGAAAGAATTTATTTGGTGTAAGATTGAGTCAATCTTTTTTGATCTTTCTTTTTTCAAGTGCGATCCTAATGATATGAATTCCCCTCTCATGATGGCTTTATGTGCTTCCCATCCATAGGTGTCAGCAGGCCAGAGGAGGAATTTTCTTGAAAAAAGAGTTCAAGAGTGTCGGACAACCTAGAAACATGTAGATCTGAGTCTAATGTCTCATTAAGTGTCCTGGTCCTGGCGGGTAGAGGCAAGGAGAAAATATTAACTTCCAGAAAAATCGAAGCATGGTCCGAGAGGGAGATCACATCAATTTTTGCAGATTTTACCAACTGGATGCGTGATCACTGCATGAAAAGATAATCTATTCTATGATAGCTATTATGGGGAGGTGAGAAGAAGGTATAATCTTTAGTCGCCGGGTTCAAGACTCTCCATGTATCTACCAAGATTTAAGATTGCATATTGAGATGTAGTTTGCTCAAGACTTTTTGTGAAAAAGAAGATTTACCTGATGAAGTGTCAATTAATGGGTTCAGGGAAATATTAAGATCACCTCCCACAATCAAAAGACCTTCAGTGAAAAGGCGGAGGGTGTTCAAAATCCTGCCCAACCAACTAATCTGATTAGTATTCGGGGCATATATGTTACATAGTGTAACCTTTGTATTTGCCAAGAGGCCTTTGATCATTATGCTTCTCCCCTCCTAGTCTGACAGAGTATCGTGTAATGTAAAGGGCGGATCCTTTCGGAAAGCTATACTCACACCCTTTTTTGCTGAAGTACCTGTGCTGTGATACCATGTTGGGAATCTAGTCCTCGCCACATCAGGTACTCGACCCTTCTTAAAATGTGTTTCTTGTAGAAATAAAACATTAGAGTCTTTGGAATGTAAAAACCTCAGTATTTGCCCCCCGTGTACATGGTGAGCCCATACCCTTAACATTATAAGAAGTCACAACTATCGTGGCTGACCCTATGTTGTTAATCATACCTCGAACTTGGGTGAATAAGGAACATCTTTGCATGTATACCACATCAACTTATCAACTAAAACAGTGAGAATAACTAAGTAACATATATAAACAACAAAAAACCCATCTGCACCAGAGGGGGGGAGATACAATAGCCTCCCATAGCAGACAGGTCAAAACATTCCATGACTAGGAGGCGGCCCATGTTGAAGAAAAGTATTAGTGAAGCAAACATTTAAAACAAAGTAAATTTAACTATAAAGTTGCCTCCAGCTAAGACAACTTGCAGAAAAACAAATTCTGAAATATCAGAGAAAAATATAAAGGACAAGACAACAGGCCAGCGTTTCAGGGTGGTTGTCTCTTCTTGGTAGCAGATCTTCCTTGTTTAGGTGATGAATTCCTTTTTACTGGTGTCCATTCCTCCTGCCCTACCGGTAGAGGCGGCAGAGACGGTGGAGACTGAAGATCCATGTCCAGCGGCAGCCAGGAAGGAACCACCACCTCAGGAATATTGAAGGACTCCCACACCTTCGGTAGGTCATCTGTGTGTTTAACAATCACTTGTTTTCGTCCATTGTGTATCGCCAGACCAAATGGAAACAGCCACCTGTATAAAATTTTGTTGGTGCGAAGGGCATCCAGCAGTGGCTTCATGATCCTACGTTTAGTCAAGGTCGAGGGAGCCAAATCCGGAAACAACTGAGTAGCTGCTCCTTCATAATAGATGGCTCCACCGTCCCGGGAAGCAGACAGAACATGAGTATCAATATGGCTCAGTAAGCCACAAATAACATCCCTCGGGGGATCTGAAGGCTTTGGTTTTGGCCTGAGCGATCGATGAACTCTCTCAATGACCATTTGTTCGCATGTGTCCTGCGGCAATAATAATGCAAAAATTTCTCTGGTTGCTTTTTCTAGTATTTCATTAGAGACACTTTCCAGAATCCCTTTGATCCTAATGTTCTTTCTGCGGCTCCGATTTTCTTCATCTTCCAGAGCGAGAAATGCATTGTTTAGTTGGGCTCTGCAGAAATCCATGTGATCTCTGGTACTCCTAGAATGAACTATGAGTGATGATTGAGTAGATTCCAGGGATTCAACTCTACTGCCAATTTGTTTAATGTCTGCTCTCATGCCAGATATTTTGCTAATTAGAGGTTTCATTGCTTGTGCCAGAGATTTTTTTTAAGACATGACCTTGAGATCCTGCCAGAGTCTGGTTGAGGAAGATCACTACCTGAGACATCATCACTCCAGTCCGAATCGTCCATCTGGTCATCTGTGGCAATACTAGTAAGAGACATTTTCAGTGTAGCCCAGGTAGATGAGGATTTATTCTTTAAAAATTTTTCCATTTCACTTTGTTTGGCTTGATGTACAGCTGGGGCCACGATTTTTCCTTGCTCTTTATGAGAATTAACCATTATTTCTGTATATAGCACGCTTTGTATGGGTCACCCCAAGTGCATGGAAGTCATAATTAAAACCACATTGTAAGAGCAGCCGCTTTCATCTTAGCAGTGGGGAGGGACAGAGCAGAACTCTGCGTTGTTCTCTCTTTTCCCAGCACTCTCCTCACAGCAAGCTGACTACCGCAATGGAATCCAGGGCCCAGTCTCTCTGCCCTGCATCCGGATGCAGCCTACCTTCCAACTAGTCCCGGGACCAGCATCCCCCCGCAAGCAGCACTGTGCGGCTCTCCAGCTTCAGGCCAGGCCGTCGCTTCAGGTGAGTACCGCTCTCTTTGTACCGGCAGGCAGTCCGCGCATCTCCGTCTCCAGATACTAGGGCAGGCCCCCCACGCTGCAAGATGGCGCGCAGTCAGGGTCCTGTGTCTCCTTCACCGCTGGTTTTGTTGCTGGTTGCCACCAAACTCCCCTCCTCTGCGCCCGTGTCTTGTCTCTAGTGTTTTAGATACCCACTGAAAGCAAAGTATATCGTCCAGATTGTAAGAAACGTCTCTATAGCAGCCTGGAAGCGGGAGCTGAGCCGACATGCATCCTCCCTGTTGGTGAACCAGGCCACGCCCCCAAATAGAAAGATTTTATCTTGTCATATCTAGGCAGAGCCAACTTCATTAAGATGATTGAATTCCCACGTCTTCTCTAACTCTTCCATACTCTCCAAATTTATCTAGCCCCTAACGAGAAGAAGCGGATTAACTCTCTGTGCCACTCATTCATCTGGGAAGGAAAAAAGCCCCGTATAGCATTTTAAATACTCCCAACAATCGAGGGGAAATGGGAGGATAAATTTCCCTGACATTAGACACTATAACCTGGCTTCCCTGTATCGGTTGGTGATGGACTGACTGGGAAGAACATCTTATTATGCCCAATATGACCTGGAGTGCTGTATTACCCAAGGACTGTCTCTCTCTCTGCCATTCTACATCTCCTTATACTGAATTGCCGATTAATATGCAAGCTAACCTACTTTTAATGTCTACATGGAGGGCTTGGCAGAAAATGCGTTGACCTTTCCAGCTCTCTCCCTGGATATCCTTTCTTATTCCACTTATTGGTAACCCCCATTTCCAGGATGGGCACTCTCACCCTGTCTTCAACCAGTGGTACTCCCAAGGTATAGCAGCATCAATTAAACACTTAGTCTACCCTGAGGAGCGATGTATATACTCAATAGAGGAGTTGAAATGTAAATATCCCACTGCCATATTCCCTCCCTTCCAATACTTGCAAGGTAAAAGTTATGTAACAAAAGTATAAACACATCTCTCTGAATATGAATGGAAACCATCCCTGCTCAGATGGTTCACTAAATCTAATTAGTCATCTATCCAAATAGTCACTAACTACAAATTCATCTATGCCTTAGACTATGAACAATTCCAATTTCCACTAACAAAATGGCAGATTTAAGATCGCAACCTGTCCTTCAACACTATTCTGAAAGCTCTAGACCAAGCCTACAAATTCCTCCCTTCAGCCCATTTTCGAGAAATGAGATTGAAAATCTGTCATGGCTCTTACCTGACTCCACAAAAGGGTTATAGAATGGGGCCATACACAACTTCTAAATGTTTTAAATGTCATTCCCCAGAAGCCAACCTGTTTTATTGCTTGTGGGCATACCCAATCATTAGGTTATTTTGGGAAAAAGTACGTCAATACACCGCCACACATCTAACAAACTTTGCTCCCGACTAACCCTTATGGGCCATATTTGGATACTTAAAACCAGATAGCTACACCTGTTCTCCAGGGGCCCATAAACTACTGCATTTGGTGGCAGCAGCCAGTGCTAAGGCCATTTTACAGACATGGATCCACGACCATGCCCCTTCTTTCAAAATCCTTCTAGAGAAGCTGTCGTTCTTGCTCCAAATGGACTGGGTTGAGGCCTCTTTACATAAAGAGGAAAGGGTGCAGGCCTTTTTCGAAACTTGAAACTGCACCCTAAAAAATAAAGTGCAAAAAACACATATAAAAAATATGTGAGGTATTGGGTATGTGGTTATGAGTTTACGTATTTTGGCCAAAGTATTAACTAATACCTCACATTTTTTTATATGTGTTTTTTTTGCACTTTATTTTTCAGGGTGCAATTGGCCCCATTTGGTCTTGTAAACCGTGGTGTCTATTCACATGGGATGCATTTGGATAGCCCTAGGCAGCCCGCCTGATCTAATAGTATGGGTGTAACTAATAGGCTGTTAACCTGGATGTTGTGCATTACCATTGTGTGAACAGCGCCACATACAAGTCCTCATTGTGCATTAATATACCAAGCAACCACCCCCTCCATCCATTGGTAGGTTGTGAGTGGTTGTCTCGTCGGTATTCTTGCACCTGTGTTGCTGCCATCTTAACTATATGGGTCCACTACACCCTGATCATGCATTTGTTTGGAGGCCTGGGCAGGTAAGCATCTCTGCCTCATTGCTGTGTTTTTGAATTTTTGGTGGATTTTCAAGTCCTCTTTTTGTGCTATTGCTGTTTAGTGTTAGGAATCATAAGCGTGGGGACCCATGACATGGGTTATGAGCTTACATATTTTGGCCAAAATATGAACTAATACCTCACATATTTTTTATATGTGTTTTTTGCACTTTATTTTTCAGGTTGCAGTTGGGCCCATTCAGTCTTGTAAACTGTGGTTTCTGTTCACATAGGATGCATTTGGATAGCGCTAGGCAGCCCGCTTGATCTAATAGTATGGGCATAACAAATAGGATGTTAACCTGGATGCTATGCATTATCATTGTGTGAACACCGCCACATACAAGTCTTCATTGTGCATTAATATACCAAGCAACCGTCCCCTCCATGCATTGTTAGGTTGTGAGTGGTTGTCTCATCGGTATTCTTGCACCTGTGTTGCCACCATCTTAACTATATGGGTCCACTGCATTTCTTTGGAGAACCATGAAAATCCCAGTACCAATTCAGCAGGTAAATTAACCAACACAAAACAGGAGATGGATTAAGAGTGGCGTGCTCCCACTTGGAGAGTGAAATCCATCGTTGCTCTCTTGACCAAATTGTGAGTTAACGGTGTCTTGTCAAGGCGATGATTTGAATGGGTCTCTAACCCTAAATTCAGCCCGAATCAATAAAGTTAGCAGCAGACCCACAGTCAATGATTGTCAGTGTTGATAACACCTGGTTCCTGAAGGAAATCATCATATTTATCAGTACATCAGAGGAATAAAAAGATACCTGGGAGTCTGGTTGACCTCCTCGGTCATCACCCAGACTCAGACATTCTCCTTATGGTTGGGAGGCTTGAGGATGAGTTGGGCAATTGTTAAGAAAATGTCCAGAGAAACCACAGTATAGACAGAGTCTGAGATCTTGTCTCCGTTTTCTCTCTGCAACACGAAGACTGGCAACTCTAACCTTGAGTAAATGGACCTGCTACGGGGAAGTATAACATGCGGCCTGCTGTTCTGCATGTCTCTCACGGATTCTGCGGTCCATTCGTATGGCCTGAGTCATGGCCTCAATCAGAGAACAAGGGGTGTCATGGAGGACCAGAGCATCCCTGAGTGTCTCAGAAAGGCCTCTTTGGAACTGGCACCTAAAAAAGGAATCAACGGAAAATCGTTCTGGGGCTTGAGGGGACAAAGAAAATGCCCAGGTCTGAGTACTCCCTCGCAGTAGGAACATGATTATTCCCACCACCCGCTGGAACTCCTCCCCTGGCGACTAGCGATGCAGAGTAAAAAATAATTTACAGCTCTCCCTGAATACCCTAAACTGGTCATTCTCTACCGAAAATTTATCAGGGATGGATATGACAGGTTCAGGAGAGACCAACTGTACATAAGAGGGTACTGACGTCACAGCCACTGCCAGCAGAGCGGCTCTATGGGAGGACTTCATCAAGTTATTTATCTGACACTGCAACTGATATTGCAATGACTCCAGACTCTGGCAAATCTTTGCCAGATCCTGAGTCATCTGCTTCAAATTTGCCATCTGGTCACAAAGCGTGTAAACAGGATCCATACTGGCGAAAAACAAAAACATAGCGGCCAGAAGTAATGTGACACTAGTCACTTCTCACGGACAAGCCATAAGTCAGAGTGGTCAAGGAGTACATGGTCAGAAGCCAAGAGGGTACATCATAAACAGAATTAAGAGACAAAAGCATAGTCAGGTAACGTTCCGACGTCAAAGTACCGGGAGGATAATGGATCAGAGCTGAAGAAGTTAAACAGTCGGCTAGTCAAAACAAAGTCCAAGGTCAGGCAACAGATCAGGCATATAGCATTCAAGGCACAGGGAGCACAAAGCACAAACCTCACATGTTGAATGTACGTCTGGCAGTGGTCTGGGAGAAGATGCTTAGTTAAGTAAGCATGACATTTAACTGGGATAGTGAACACCTGGAGACTGCTGACGCCTCACAGTCACAGATTGGTTAGTCGAGCTGTCTATAAACACACTGACAGCTCAGCACACCTCTGAACCAGACTGGATGGCCATGCTGTCAAAGTATTGACTTCAGCATGCCCCTGTAATGGATTGGATGGTTGAGTTGTCAGTAACTTCATCCCAGTCACCCTGAGGGGTGGAACCTTGACAGCTTTCCTTAACATGAAACCATAGTTCCAGAGATTGCACCTGCAGGACCACCACACCCTGAATGCTCTAGAAGGCTGCATATTTATCCTCTTGACTCTTCCCACTCTACAGTTGTTCAATCAGCCTAGCACTAAACATGGCTAATTAGCCACTTTCAGCACTTTGTGTGCTGGAGCATTTTCCTAGGTCGATATCACTGAAACTAATACACTTAGTGAAGCATACCTCCCCTGCAGTACTTTGCCAGTGACCTTGTCACTTTTCCCCCTCTGCCCAAAGCCAGGAGTTTTGGCACCCTCACTCACCAAACAGTAAAGTCTAGAGAGGGCATCTGCACTACCGGGCAGCTTCCCAGACCTGTGTTCCACATGAAAGTTGAAGTGATGTAGCTCTGAGTTTCAACAGTTGGAATGCCATCTCTGCTTCAAAAGACGTTTTGGCAATCAATGTTTTTGTGCCATTAAGAAGGCCGGTCAAGAATGTGGCTATCATGGCAAAATAATTCTGGATAAACTGCAGATAGTATCCCACATTCCCAGAAATGAACAAACCTATTTCTTGGTGACTGGTTGCGGTCAATTTTGGATTGCCTTTTCCTTATTTGCTTGTGGCTTTATGTCGCCTTTATAGCGATGAAGCCCAAGTATTATTCCTTTTCTTTACTCATGGCACATTTCTTTGGGTTTATGGTAACCTCCCCTTCTCCACGCATCCAAACATAGCCTGGACATTCTGCATATGACTTCCCCCAATCCGGGATTAATATTTCAATATTGTTTGTGAAGGTCTAAGATCCAGTCCATGGCCATCCAGAAGGTAGCTGGTGATCCTTGCACTCCACATGGAATTATAGTATACTGGAACCAAGCATCAGGTGTACAAAAGGCTACCTTCTCCTTTGCACTTTGGGAGAGAAGGATTTGCCAGTAAGCTCTCATTACATCCAGAGTGGTAATGTATCTGGCTGAACCTGACTTCTCCATGAGATCATCGATGTGGTTCATCGGATACATGTCACATTTAGACACCACTAGTGTTGAGCGATACCATCCGATATCCAGAAATATCGGATCGGATTGGATCGGCCCGATACACAAAAAGTATCAGGTATCGCCAATTCCGATACCGGAAGTCCCATTCAAGTCAATGGGACAGAAATATCGGATTTAAAAAAACCCCTTTCTTTCCTTGTACATCCAGTTCGGGAGGGGAGAAGAGTGTGGGCGGACACTGTGCGTGTCTGTGTGCGGGTGGGCTCTCTGCGGGCCTCTCGGGAGTCTGTACGGGCATAATAGGGGTCTGTGCTGGCTGCCGGCAGTCTGTATGGGCCTGCTGGGGGTCTGTGCCGGCTGCCGGCGGTCTGTACGGGCCTGCCGGGGGTCTGTGCCGGCTGCAGGCGGTCTGTACGGGCCTGCCGGGGGTCTGTGCCGGCTGCCGGGGGTCTGTGCCGGCTGCCAGCGGTCTGTACGGGCCTGCCAGGGGTCTGTGTGTGTGTGCAGGCATCGTCCGATGGGACTACAAGTTCCATCGGGCGATGCCTGCTACAATGACAGTGATTGACACATTAGCCAATGATGGGACAGTTGTAGTCCCATCATCCGGCTAATGTGTTGAATGTAAAAAAAACAACAACATACATACTACATACATACTACATACATACAACATTCATACAACATACATACTACATACATACTTCATATATACTACATTCATATAACAAACATACATACTAAATATATACAGTACTACATTCATACAGCATACATACATACTACATACTACATATATACAACATTCATACAACATACATACATACTACATACTACACACATTCTACATATATACTACATTTGTACAGCATACATACATACTACATACATACTACATATATACTACATTCATACAGCATACATACATACTACATACATACTGCATATATACAACATTCATACAACATACATACATACTACATACATACTACATGCATACTTAATATATACTACATTCATACAACATACATACTACATACATACTACATGCATACTTAATATATACTACATTCATACAACATACATACTACATACATACTACATATATACTACATTCATACAATATACACACATACTACATACATACATGCAACATACATAAAACATGCTACAGATATACTACATATGTACTACATACATACTACACACAATACATTCATACATTCATACAATACATACATATAGATATACAGTACATATAACATAGAGTACATACTCACCATTATTTGTCACATTGTTCCCCGAAGCCAGTGTCATCTGTGAAAAAATATGAAAAAAAAAACCACCAAATACTTCCTGTTCCGCAGAAATCCACGAGTGTCCCACGCCGATCTCCCATGGAGAACAGCAGCATCAGCTGATGCGACCACTCTCTAGGGGGCTCCAGGAATCCAATGACGGGAGGTAGGTATCCTTCTGCACTGTATTCCTCCGCCACTGTAAAAAAAATAGTCCCTAGTCTCACTTTTGGCATTGCTGTGTGGGAAAGGATACCTACCTCCTGTCGTTGGATTCTTGGAGCCCCCTAGAGAGCGATTGCATCAGCTGATGCTACTGTTCTCCATGGGAGATCATCGTGGGACACTTGTGGATTTCTGCGGAACAGGGAGTATTTGGTGGTTTGTTTTTTTCATATTTTTTCACAGATGACACTGGCTTCGGGGAACAATGTGACAAGTAATGGTGAGTATGTACTCTATGTTATATGTACTGTATGTCTATATGTATGTATTGTATGAATGTATAAATGTATTGTATGTAGTATGTAGTATGTATGTAGTATATCTGTAGCATGTTTTATGTATGTATGCTGTATGAATGTAGTATATACAGTATGTAGTATATATGTAGTATGTATGTATGCTGTATGAATGTAGTATATATGTAGTATATATGTAGTATGTATGTTGTATGAATGTAGTATATATGTAGTATATATGTATGTATGAATGTTGTATATATGTAGTATATATGTAGTATGTATGTAGTATGTTTGTATGTTGTATGAATGTAGTATATATGTAGTATGTATGTATGTTGTATATAAGTAGTATGTATGTATGCTGTATGAATGTGGTATATATGTAGTATGTATGTATGCTGTATGAATGTAGTATATATGTAGTATGTATGTATGCTGTATGAATGTAGTATATATGAAGTATGTATGTAGTATGTATGTGTGCTGTATGAATGTAGTATATATGTAGTATATATGTAGTATGTATGTTGTATGCATGTAGTATATATGTAGTATATATGTAGTATGTATGTATGCTGAATGGATGTAGTATATATGAAGTATGTATGTAGTATGTATGTATGCTGTATGAATGTAGTATATATGTAGTATATATGTATGTTGTATGAATGTAGTATATATGTAGTATGTATGTAGTATGTATGTATGCTGTATGAATGTAGTATATATGAAATATGTATGTACGCTGTATGAATGTAGTATATATGTAGTATGTATGTAGTATGTATGTATGTTGTATGAATGTAGTCTATATGAAGTATGTATGTAGTATGTATGTTGTATGTATGTAGTATGTATGTTTTTTTTGTTTTTTTTTACATTCAACACATTATCCGGATGATGGGACTACTATTGTCCCATAATTGGCTAATGTGTCAATCACTAATCACTGTCATTGTAGCAGGCATCAGCCGATGGGACTTGTAGTCCCATCAGACGATGCCTGCACACATACACAGACCCCCAGCAGGCCCATACAGACCACTGGCAGCCGGCACAGACCCCCGGCTGCCGGCACAGACCCCCGGCAGGCTTGTGCAGACCACCGGTAGCCGGCACAGACCCCCGGCAGGCTCGCACTGACCGAGCATCATGATGCTCACAGACCGCGCATCATGATGACATCATTTCAGCAGCCAATCACAGCCACAACAGTGGCTCATTGCATTATGGGAACTTCCGATTCCGGTATTCGATATTGAAAAAATATCGGCACTCGGTATCGGAATTCCGATACAGTGAATATCGGCCGATACCCGTTATTTGCAGTATCGGAATGCTCAACACTAGACACCACACTTAGCTTTCTGCAGTTGTTGCAGACACGCCACTCTCTATCAGTCTTCCGGCCAAGAACAGTGGGACTGGATCCACCACTCTCCGACTCCTTGACGACACCAAGGCTCACCATTTTCCTCACCTCCTTCAAAATCAACTTGCTTCGGGAATTCCATACGGCTTTTGGTTCACCCGCAAATGTTGTTCTGTCAAGGTTTCAATATCCTCCATCCCATAGTTCCGTGCCCATATACCCATCACACATCCTCCATCCCATAGTTCTGTGCCAATATACCCATTATGACATCATCTTCGCCATGGTAACCTATTATGACATTATCATCACCATGGCAACCATTATGACATAACGTCATCATTGCAACCCTTTATGACATCAGCGTTGCCATGGCAACCATTATGACATCATAATGCAGGGTGGGGCTTGATACACACACACATACACACACATACACACACACATTCTCTCAGCTTTATATATATAGACTAGCTGAAGAGCCCGGCATTGCCCGGGCATAGTAACTAACTGTGGTTAGTTATAACAAATTATAAAGATGATCTTCCATCCCATAGTCCTGTGCCCATTTACCCATCATACATATCCTCCATCCCATAGTCCCTTGCCAATATACCCATCAAACATATCATCATCCCACAGTCCAGTGCAAATATACCCATCATACATATCCGCCTTCCCATAGTCCCTTGCCAATAAACCCATCAAACATAACCTCATCCCACAGTCCAGTGCAAATATACCCATCATACATATCCGCTATCCCATAGTTCCGTGCCCATATACCCATCATACATGTCCACCATCCCATAGTCCAGTGCCCATATACCCATCATACATATCTGCCATCCCATAGTCCAGTGCCCATATACCCATCACACATCCTCCATCCCATAGTCCCATGCCCATATATCCATCATACATATCCTTCATCCCAATAGTCCCATGCCCATATACCCATCAAACATCCTCCATCCCATAGTTCCGTGCCCATGTACCCATTATGACATCATCTTTGCCATGGCAACCAGTATGTCATAACCATCACCATGGCAACCATTATGACATCATAATGCGGGGCTATATAGATCATCTTGGCTATTTCTTACGTAAGATTGACTTGCAACTATTTGGCATGTGGTTACTTATGCAGATTATTTTCATGTCACTTCATTGTTACTGTTTTTCTCCTGGTGGTAGAAAAATCTTTTTCTTCCCGTATTCTACAAATTACAACCTGCTGTCACATTCCGTCATAGATCAGTGTGTTATTAGGTTGATTACCAGTTGAAATGTCACTTGCTTAAATCGAAGACCAGTCATGAACAATATTTCGCAAAAAAAGAGAAACATCACCTTTCAGCTCATTGATAGTTGTATCTAGGCCAAAAAAATGGCCAAATTGCATCATTTAAGTGCCACGACAGTTGGAAGAATATGAAATAAAGTCCACCTGTTACAGGGCATTACACCATACACTAATTATTAATGTCCAGCTTGTCTATCAATAATCAATAATTGGCTAAAACCTCACCTGTTACGTACTATGATTCCTTTGCAATATATTATACTTACTATACTGAACGACTTCTGTGACAAAACCGTGTATCAATGAAAGGTATTTATTACACAGAAGTCTACAGTTATTATACTACATTATAATCACACTAAAGGCTCCGTCTCAAATAGCGAGATCGTTAGCGAGATCGCTGAAGTGCCACTGATTTTGTGACGCAACAGCGACCTTGCCAGCGATCTCGCTACGTGTGACACGTAGCGGCGACCAGGCCCCCGCTGCGATGTCGCTGATCATGCTCGATTGTCCTGGGCCATTTTTTGATCGCTGGTGTCCCGCTGGCCAGCGCTCATCGCTGTGCTTGACACTGACGAGTAGAGTTGAGCGATACCGTCCGATACTTCAAAGTATCGTATCGGATGGTATCGGCCGATCTTTAAAAAAAGTATCGGTATCGCCGATTCCGATACCGGAAGTCCCATTCAAGTCTATGGGACTTCCGGTATCGGAATAAGAAAAACCCTTTCCTGCCCTTGTACAGCCTCTCTGGGGTCTGTACGGGCCTTTCGGGGGGCTGTGCCGGCCTGCCAGGGGGTCTGTGCAGGCTCCGGTGGTCTGTGCCGGCCTGCCGGTGGTCTGTGCAGGCTCCGGGGGGCTGTGCCGGCCTGCCGGGGGGCTGTGCCGGCCTGCCGGGGGGCTGTGCCGGCCTGCCGGGGGGCTGTGCAGGCTCCGGGGGGCTGTGCCGGCCTGCCGGGGGGCTGTGCCGGCCTGCCGGGGGGCTGTGCCGGCCTGCCGGTGGTCTGTGCAGGCTCCGGGGGTCTGTGCAGGCATCGTCCGATGGGACTACAAGTCCCATCGGGCGATGCCTGCTACCATGACAGTGATTGACACATTAGCCAATGATGGGACAGTAGTAGTCCCATCATCCGGCTAATGTGTTAAATGTAAAAAAAAAAAAAAAAAAAAAAAAAAAATTACATGCTACATACATACAACATGCATACTACATACATGCTACATTCATACTACATACTACATACATGCTACATTCATACTACATAAATACTACATGCAACATACATACTACATATATACTACATGCATGCTACATACATACTGCATGCTACATACATACCACATATATACTACATACATACTACATGCATGCTACATGCATGCTACATGCTACATACATAACACATATATACTACATGCATGCTACATACATACTACATATATACTACATGCATGCTACATACATACTGCATGCTACATGCATGCTACATACATACTACATACATACTACATGCTACATACATACTACATATATACTACATACATACTACATACATACTACATGCATGCTACATGCATGCTACATACATACCACATACATAACACATATATACTACATGCATGCTACATACATACTACATGCTACATACATACTACATATATGCTACATGCATGCTACATACATACTACATGCTACATACATACCACATACATACTACATATATACTACATGCATGCTACATACATACTGCATGCTACATGCATGCTACATACATACTACATACATACTACATGCTACATACATACCACATATATACTACATACATACAATACATTCATACAATACATACATAGACATACAGTACATATAACATAGAGTAACATACTTACCAATACTTGTCACATTGTTCCCCGAAGCCATTGTCTTTTCCGGAATAAATATTAACATAACAAACCACAAAAATACTCACCCACGATCCGAAGCAGTCCACGAGTGTGTCCCACGACGATCTTGGGTAGAGAACTGCAGCATCAGCTGTTGCTGCCGTTCTCTATGGGCTGCAGGAATCCAATGACGGAAGGTAGGTATCCTTCCGCACTGTATTCCTCCGCCACTTAAAAAAAAAAAAGTCCCTAGTCTCACTTTATGCCATTGCTGTGTGGGAAATTCCCACGCAGCAATGGCATAAAGTGAGACTAGGGACTTTTTTTTTTTAAGTGGCGGAGGAATACAGTGCGGAAGGATACCTACCTTCCGTCATTGGATTCCTGCAGCCCGTAGAGAATGGCAGCATCATCTGATGCTGCAGTTCTCTACCCAAGATCGTCGTGGGACACACTCGTGGACTGCTTCGGATCGTGGGTGAGTATTTTTGTGGTTTGTTATGTTAATATTTATTCCGGAAAAGACAATGGCTTCGGGGAACAATGTGACAAGTATTGGTAAGTATGTTACTCTATCTTATATGTACTGTATGTCTATGTATGTATTGTATGAATGTATTGTATGTATGTAGTATATATGTGGTATGTATGTAGCATGTAGTATGTATGTAGTATGTATGTAGCATGCATGTAGCATGTAGTATGTATGTAGCATGCATGTAGTATATATGTAGTATGTATGTAGCATGCATGTAGTATATATGTAGCATGTATGTAGTATGTATGTGGTATGTATGTAGCATGTAGTATGTATGTAGCATGCATGTAGTATATATGTAGTATGTATGTAGCATGTAGTATGTATGTAGTATGTATGTAGTATGTATGTGGTATGTATGTAGCATGTAGTATGTATGTAGCATGCATGTAGTATATATGTAGTATGTATGTAGCATGTAGTATGTATGTAGTATGTATGTGGTATGTATGTAGCATGTAGTATGTATGTAGCATGCATGTAGTATATATGTAGTATGTATGTAGCATGTAGTATGTATGTAGTATGTATGTAGTATGTATGTGGTATGTATGTAGCATGTAGTATGTATGTAGCATGCATGTAGTATATATGTAGTATGTATGTAGCATGTAGTATGTATGTAGTATGTATGTAGTATGTATGTGGTATGTATGTAGCATGTAGTATGTATGTAGCATGCATGTAGTATATATGTAGTATGTAGTATGTATGTAGTATGTATGTGGTATGTATGTAGCATGTAGTATGTATGTAGCATGCATGTAGCATGCATGTAGTATGTATGTAGCATGCATGTAGTATGTATGTAGCATGCATGTAGTATGTATGTAGTATGTATGTAGTATGTATGTAGCATGCAGTATGTATGTAGCATGTATGTAGTATGTATGTAGTATATATGTAGTATGTATGTAGCATGTAGTATGTATGTAGCATGCATGTAGTATATATGTAGTATGTATGTAGCATGCATGTAGTATGTATGTAGTATGTATGTAGTATGTATGTAGCATGCAGTATGTATGTAGCATGTATGTAGTATGTATGTAGTATATATGTAGTATGTATGTAGCATGCATGTAGTATGTATGTAGCATGTAGTATGTATGTAGCATGCATGTAGTATGTATGTAGCATGTATGTAGTATGTATGTAGTATATATGTAGTATGTATGTAGCATGTAGTATGTATGTAGCATGCATGTAGTATGTATGTAGCATGTATGTAGTATGTATGTAGTATATATGTAGTATGTATGTAGCATGCATGTAGTATGTATGTAGCATGCATGTAGTATGTATGTAGTATATTTTTATTTTTTTTTTTTTTTTTTTTTTTTAACATTTAACACATTAGCCGGATGATGGGACTACTACTGTCCCATCATTGGCTAATGTGTCAATCACTGTCATGGTAGCAGGCATCGCCCGATGGGACTTGTAGTCCCATCGGACGATGCTTGCACAGACCCCCGGACATCAGCACAGCCCCCCGGCAGGCCGGCACAGCCCCCCGGCAGGCCAGTACAGACCCCCACAGGGTGCACAGACCACCGGCAGGCCGGCACAGCCCCCCGGCAGGCCGGTACAGACCCCGGGCAGTCCACACAGCCCCCCCGGCAGGCCGGCACAGCCCCCCGGCAGGCCGGCAGAGACCCCCGGAAGGCCCGAAATGACGGCGCATCATGATGCGCACACACCGCGCATCATGATGACGTCAGGCCGTCAATCAACTGAACTTCCGATTCCGATGCCGAATTCCGATATTGAAAAAATATCGGAAGTCGGTATCGGAATTCCGATACAGCAAGTATCGGCCGATACCCGATACTTGCGGTATCGGAATGCTCAACACTACTGACGAGCGAACTTGTTAGCGACTCAGAAATCAAAGATGCAAGCGGGAGTCATTAGAATCGCTGCTGTGTGACAAAGTCCCAATGACCGCCGAGGTCATTATACAGATTGCTGGATCGTTGCTGCATTGTTGGGTAATACTGCCTGTTTGATGGCCATGTAGTGATCATGTAGCGATGCACCAGCGATCCTTACCAGGTCATATCGTTGTCAGGATCGCTGGTGCATTGCTTAGTGTAACGGTACCCTTACACAGTATATAATAATAGCACACAATACTAATATATAATTACACCCACAAAAACATAATTATACTCCCCATCTTCTTACTTCAAGACATACATACATTAATACTTATATCCTACCCGCCTATCAGTAATTATCCCTACAGACAACAAGGCATTTATGCTACTGATACTTAGCAGAGTACAGGTACGTTGAGGCTGAAGATCCTGCTTGAGAGAGACCTCAGCTGCTAGTTGGTGTAAGATGGGGTGCTGCAGCCAAAGGGGAAGCAGGAGCCATGTGGCTTATGGAGGTGAGCAGCAGAGGGTTACAGGCTTTTGCACACAGGGAGGATGTGGAGAGAGAAGGAGGGGATGCTAGAGAGGAGATGAAGGGGCTTTGGGCAGAGGACTGAGGAAGGCGACTCAGAGGCACTATAGACACTGGAAAGGGGCTGAAAAAAGTGGCAGGTCTGGTGGGGGCAGACAGGGAAGAAGCATGAGAGGAAACGAGCGCTGCCGCCAGTTATTTAAATCCGGTGGGGCGCCTTCCTGTTTGGCCAAGCCCCCCATCTGCTTCTTGCACACACTCATGTACATCCTGGCAGTAGGATGCTTTGATGTGCATAGTAATCGCCCTGAAATGATTATATCAGCTCTGGTGTCTAGACTCCTGCAGGCAGCGGCTGCTGCCAGGACAAGGTATATCTTCAATCCTTTTGTCCTAGTGTAGGGAGGTTGGACTGACGGATAGATCTGCCTGTAGTAAGAGGCAGAGGGGGAGCGCAGTGTAGGTACAAAAGCGCTGAGATTAAGAGAAAAAGATGCCGTGTTGTAGTTTGACCGTTAGAGGGCAGTGGGGAGTGTAGGAGTGTGACTGTATAACTGCCATTGATCAAATTAACTGTCAGGTGATAGTGGGCGGAGCCACCAGAACTGGGAGTATAGGAGGCTGAGGGAAGGTTCTGGAAAGTCCAGTCAGCCAGGGGAGCTCACTAGTAAGGAGGTTCTGTACAGAGAGAGACGGTAGAAAGGCTCCACAGAGGAACTGACAGTTGAGACGGTAACGGGGGGTGGCCCAAAGGACAGTAGCCGCAGACGTAGACGGACTGAGGGTACCAAGCGGACGGCGTACTTGGAAAGGTGAAGCGTTGTGGTGGATTGGCCTAGGGCAGCCACAGTGAGAAGAGCCACAAAGGATGCCATGACAATGTAAATAAGAAGTGAAGGTACCCGTGTCTGTGAATAAAAGAAGTGTGAAATTCATGTGGTTAATTACGGTGGTCGTCAGTGAGGCGGCCAATAAAGATGGACCTGTTGAATACAACCCTTGTCTCAGTCTCGTGTCTGTCGGCGGCAAGAAGTGGGTCACCCCCCATCCCTGTTGGTTACACTCTCTCACCTACCCTACACTAGCAGTATCAGTAACTCCTGACATGATAATTAACCATGTCAGCATATAGCCATAGAAAACAAATGGACATCTGTCCATCTAATTTTGATTTGCAAAGACTTTTCTGTCCTGGAGGCATGTGGGGGCACTATTTTAAGGGTGACAATATTTGGAATAGGACATAATATGTGGGAACATAGTGAATTTTATTTATTAGCATGCAAATACATGGCTGGCATGCAAATACATATATACCAGTACAACCAGGGATACTTCCCTTTATACCATTCATCCATTCAAAAGCCAAGAGGTGGATTTCAGTCAACAAATCGGAGTCATCAAATTGGCTATTTGCAAGGTCTGTCAGTTCTGGTGTGAAAAAAAAGGCAGTGTAGGTGGCTCGTATACTTCATAATAGTGAAATCACAGACATCCATGCAAGCACTGTGAAATGCATGTTACATAAGTTTGGAATTGTGGCATGAGAAAAAGAAAAAGAATCCTTGACTTCAATATTATTACAAGGAGCGTGGGCTTGAGCGAGTTATATATACAGTACTTTTATTCTAATAATGCTGATTATATCACTCTTTTATTACCTTTTATCCGCCTTTTGCAATATATATAATTTTATATGATTTAACTGAATATAATTGTCCTGATATGCACTATTTCTTTTAGTACCACTTTAGTACCACTTTTTGTCATTTTTGGAATAAAGATATATGTTTTATTATACTGTACATTCTTTGCCTGTATGTTCCTTGGTTGTCCATATTTTGGGTTTCGGTTGGTTCTTCTTTGCTGAGTGGTTTCCACTTTTTTCTCACAGCACCTTGGTTATGTAGAGCTCTGGCAAAAATTAAGAGACCACTGCAAAATTTTCAATTTGTCTGATTTTTCTCTTTATAGGTATATTTTTGAGTAAAATGTGAATTGCTGTTTTATTCTATAAACTACTGACAAGATGTCTTCAAATTTCTAAGCACTATAGTTTTTATTTATTTTCAGAAAATGAGAAATGGTCAAAATAACAAAAAAATGCAGTGCTTGCAGAACTCAATTAATGCTAAGAAAACAAGTTCATAATCACTTAGAAACAACAATACTAATGTTTTAACTCAGGAAGAGTTCAGCAATCAGTATTTTGTGGAATAACCATGATTTGTATTCACATCATTCATGCGTTTTGGCATGCTTTCCACCAGTCTTTCATGCTGCTTTTGGGTAACCTTATGCCACTCCTGGTACAAGAATTTGAGCAGTTCTTTGTTTGATGGCTTGTGACTATCCATCTTCCTCTTGATTACATTCCAGAGGTTTTCAATGAGGTTCAGGTCTGGAGATTGGGCTGGCAATGACAGACATTTGATACGGTGGTCCTTCATCTACACATTGATTGACCTAACTGTGTGGTATGGCGCATTGTCCTGCTGGAAAATCCAGTCCTCAGAGTTGGGGAACGTTGCCTGAGCAGAAGGGATCAACTATTTTTCCAGGATAACCTTCTATTCGGCTTGATTCCTACATGCATAGCAAAGATTAACCTGCCCAATTCCAGCCTTGCTGAAGCATCACCAGATCATCACCGATCCTCCACCAAATTTCACAGTGGGTGCAAGACACTGTGGCTTGTATGCCTCTCCAGGTCTCCGTCTAACCATTAGATAACCAGGTGTTGAGCAAAGCTGAAAATTAGACTCATCAGAGAAGATTACCTTACTCCAGTCCTCTATGGTCCAATCCTTTTGACTCCGCAAAAACTCTTACAGTTTCTCTTATTTATTCTCGTCTGGACTATTGTAACTCTCTTCTAATTGCTCTTCCTCTTACCAAACTCTCCCCCCTCCAATCTGTCTTGAATGATGCAGCCAGGATCATATTCCTCTCCAATCGTTACACCGATGCCACTACCTTGTGCCAGTCATTACACTGGCTACCCATCCACTCCAGAATCCAGTACAAACTTATTACCCTCACCCACAAAGCACTCCACGGCTCACAACCACCCTAAATCTCCTCCCTCGTCTCAGTCTACCACTCTACCCGTGCCCTCCTTTCTGCTGTTGACCTGAGGTTAGCACCCTCAATAATCAGAACATCCCACTCCCATCTCCAAGACTATACAAGTGCTGTGCCAATTCTTTGGAATGCACTTCCCAGGTCAATACGATTAGTCCCCAAACCCAACAATTTTAAGAGTGCCTTAAAAATGCATTTATTCAGACAGGTCTACCGCCTCAACGCATTAACCTAACGACAGTTGTGGCCAAAAGTATTGACACCCCTGCAATTTTGTCAGATAATACTCAGTTTCTTCCTGAAAATGATTGCAAACACAAATTCTTTGGTATTATTATCTTCATTTAATTTGTGCTAAATGAAAAAACACAAAAGAGAATGAAGCAAAAAGCAAAACATTGATCATTTCACACAAAACTCCAAAAATGGGCCAGACAAAAGTATTGGCACCCTCAGCCTAATACTTGGTTGCACAACCTTTAGCCAAAATAACTGCGACCAACCGCTTCCGGTTACCATCAATGAGTTTCTTACAATGCTCTGTTGGAATTTTAGACCATTCTTCTTTGGCAAACTGCTCCAGGTCCCTGATATTTGAAGGGTGCATTCTCCAAACTGCCATTTTTAGATCTCTCCACAGGTGTTCTATGGGATTCAGGTCTGGACTCATTGCTGGCCACCTTAGAAGTGTCCAGTGCTTTCTCTCAAACCGTTTACTAGTGCTTTTTGAAGTGTGTTTTGGGTCATTGTCCTGCTGGAAGACCCATGACCTCTGAGGGAGACCCAGCTTTCTCACACTAGGCCCTACATTATGCTGCAAAATTTGTTGCTAGTCTTCAGACTTCATAATGCCATGCACAATGTCAAGCAGTCCAGTGCCAGAGGCAGCAAAGCAACCCCAAAACATCAGGGAACCTCTGCCATGTTTAACTGTAGGGACCGTGTTCTTTTCTTTGAATGCCTCTTTTTTTCTCCTGTAAACTCTATGTTGAAGCCTTTGTCCAAAAAGCTCTACTTTTGTCTCATCTGACCAGAGAACATTCTTCCCAAACGTTTTAGGCTTTTTCAGGTAAGTTTTGGCAAACTCCAGCCTGGTTTTTTTATGTCTCGGGGTAAGAAGTGGGGTCTTCCTGGGTCTCCTACCATACAGTCCCTTTTCATTCAGGCGCCGACGGATAGTACGGGTTGACACTGTTGTACCCTCGGACTGCAGGGCAGCTTGAACTTGTTTGGATATTAGTCGAGGTTCTTTATCCAACATCCGCACAATCTTGCGTTGAAATCTCTTGTCAATTTTTCTTTTCCGTCCACATCTAGAGAGGTTAGCCACAGTGCCATGGGCTTTAAACTTCTTGATGACACTGCGCACGGTAGACACAGGAACATTCAGGTCTTTGGAGATGGACTTGTAGCCTTGAGATTGCTCATGCTTCCTCACAATTTGGTTTCTCAAGTCCTCAGACAGTTCTTTGGTCTTCTTTCTTTTCTCAATGCTCAATGTAGTACACGCAAGGACACAGGACAGAGGTTGAGTCAACTTTAATCCATGTCAACTGGCTGCAAGTGTGATTTAGTTATTGCCAACACCTGTTAGGTGCCGCAGGTAAGTTACAGGTGCTGTTAATTACACAAATTTGAGAAGCATCACATGATTTTTCGAACAGTGCCAATACTTTTGTCCACCCTCTTTTTTATGTTTGGTGTGGAATTATATCCAATTTGGCTTTAGGACAATTCTTTTTGTGTTTTTTCATTTAAGACAAATTAAATGAAGATAATAATACCAAAGAATTTGTGTTTGCAATCATTTTCAGGAAGAAACTGAGTATTATCTGACAAAATTGCAGGGGTGTCAATACTTTTGGCCACAACTGTATCTCTGTGTGGCACAGTCAAAAGTTTTGCCATAACCAGGTTCCCAGCATCATGTTCCCACATGCTTTATGCATCTATTAGCACTCTGTGTCTGTACTGTTACACACTTAACATTATGGCTGGTCTGAACAATGAAGGCAACTGTTACCACCCACCTTTCTTGTCTACCTTTTTTCCTCATGGATTGTAAGCTTGAGAGCAGGGCCCTCATTCCTCTTGGTATCTATTATGATCCCTGTGATTATTGTTATGCTGTAATGTCTATCATCTGTACAAGTCCCCTCTGAAATGTAAAGTGCTACGGAATATGTCGGCGCTATAGAAATAAAATTATTATTATTATTATTATTATTATTATTATTATTATTATTATCCTTATGGTCTTTGGCCAACTTCAGCCTGGCTCTCCTTTGCTTCTCATTGATGAAATACTTTTTTCTAGCTTTACATGACTTGATCCCTGCCTCTAGGAGCCTGTTATGAACTGTTCTTGCTGTGCACTTCACCCAAGCTGCAATTTGCCATTCCTTTTGTAGGTCACTTGATGTCATCCTGTGGTTGCTAAGTGACATTCAATTAAGATAACGGTGATCCCGGTCAGCGGAGAGTCGTTTTCGCCCTCTAACGGTCTGTAGCTTTGTTGTCCCCAATGACTGCTGCTTGACCTTGTTGTAATGGACTGGCCTCTTAGAAATTTTAAGGATGGAGTCAACATGACCCTCACTGTATCCCTCTGCTAGTAAAGCCAGAATTGAGCCCTTCTCCTCACTCAAGACTTTTCTTTTCAACTCCTTTGGCATGGTTAAATGTTATTTTTTCATTCCTATTACTTTTGGGATATTATTAACACTTATTTTGCCATCCAACTTGTCCTATTGCAAGTGGATTGTGAACACCACAGCAGGGTTTTTTTATACTTTCTTTCGTTAAATAAGATTTGGTTCAGGTGATCACCTAATCAGAAGCACATTAAGTAGAATGAGGTGTACTCTGGTTGGAATTCAACTGACACTGGAATGGAATGGCTGTCAGACATGAAGAGAAGCTAATTTTTATAAAACTGCAGTGGTTATTTTTGCCAGAGCTGTATATTATACATTATAGATAATATATTGGATATATAGGCGTATAGCAAAGTGAGGTGTTACTGTTGTGTTTACCAGAAGAATCCAGGCAGTGTTGAAAGCCAAAGATGGATTTACAAAATAACAAAAATTAAAATTAAATTTTTAGGAGCTAAACCGTAACAATGCAGTGACATCACACGAATCTGCATAACTAATCACATGCAAAATAGTTGCATGTCAAATTTATGAATCAAATAGCCAAGATGATTGTCTATAAAATGATTGTAGTCTCACTTCAAATGAGCAGTGGATAGTAAGATATGGAGCCTGAAAGTCAAAAGTTTAAAACATTGCTGGTGTTACCCTTTTGCTCGCTAGTGTGTATGGCTGTTTTAAGTAAATTAAACTGATTTTTATGCATTCTGCCTCCAAACTTAGAATCTTGGAAGCTTTATTAGTCTGCAGCCTGATACTTATTTATCTTTATCACAACATTTTCATGATGCTCTTTAACATTTTAATGTGCACAAGTATCCTTGAAATACAAACATCACTGATTGGAAAAACAGAAACACTAACTTTAAAAATAATAAATTTTTTCCATACACAGCTTGTTGCTCTCTTTTGAAGGAGTTAAATGGCTAATTCCCTGGTGGTCTCACTAGTGCCACACAAGAGCCAGAAACAATACAAACATTTATCTTCTGGCCTTAGAGTCAGTTTGTCTTCTTAGTGCAAATCATAATTGCTTTAGGAGTTTCTGAATCCACTTCTGAATTCTAAGCTTGAGACAAATAATTGGATTTCCCACAAACACGCTGAGCTATGTTACTCTTTCTGTTTTGCTGTGTATCCTCAGGGCTTCACTTTCTGTTTTATATCAAACTCTACCTTGCAGGCTGGATGGGAAAAGGACAGATCAGTCTTCATTAAGCTGTCCATTGCTTTAAAAAAGTCCCCAGAACAATTTTTACCATCTTCAAATGAATTATAACTAGCGAAGTTAAGAAATAGGAAACTCTGCACAATGACTTAGTAAATTACTAACTGAAGGATTTTCTTCACCCCATGGAGCTACAATCCAAACCAATTACATTTTACCTTCTGTATTTTTACAACACTTTGACATCATATATAACCAATTCATGTGTGTCATTGACTACAGGGCAGCCCTAAATTTGCTTTAGGCTATGTGACTAGACAATTCTAGCTGCAGGTAAAATACTGTTTAAAACAGTGAAACACAATGTGTGATCTTGGAAGTCATACACAACAACAATATCAAAGATTATGTTCTTGCTCCACTTTAACTTACAAAATTGATTTATTAATCAAACAAACAGATGTATGGTTGGATTCTAATCTATTGTAGGCATTATAACACAATATTTTATTGTATTAAAGACTTACTAAATTACAAAACTAAAATGCAAGAAGTTTAAAATAAAAATAAATACACACCTTCAGTACCCATCTTAAAGTGTACCATAGTACATAATGTTTCTAACATAGGTAAAGAATAGTGAAAAATGGTAAAAGTGCCATTGCATCAAATAAAAGGGCAAGTACATTAAATCACAACTCCATGCTATTTCTTTTATGTACACAACATTTCCTTTGATGCCTCTGGCTTTACCTTGGGCCAGTGTCTCATCATTGCTTCTCATCACTTCTCTAAATTCTATCATTAGCAGCAGTGATGGATCAATGACAGAAATTCTGTCCCTTGATTTATACGGCAGTCTGTGAAAGCTATGTGATGCATCGTCAGCCTGTCATGACAAAATATTGCGTAAGAAATGTTTCTTCATGTCAGCTCCTACAAGCAGGAGGCAAAAAGAATGATTGGGACATTGCATCTCTTAGGCTACGGTCACAGTATCAGTATTTTGGTCAGCATTTTACATCAGTATTTTTAAGCCAAAACTAGGACTAGGTGTCCAGATAACCTAGTATTATTATTATCTAATTTTCTAACCAATATTCACCTCACTGTTAGATGTTCTTTATTGTTGGATGTGCAATTTCTCTGGCCTCTTTACTATAAGTCAGGGCCTCCTACAGCTTACTGTGCATCATAAAGTAGCATTAGAGATGGGCAACCTGAACAGTAAAGTTCGGCGTCTGTACCGAACACCTAATATTTTGCTGCCAAACACTGGGTGTTTGTAGTGCTGTCATGTGCATGGCAGCGCGGAAAAGACCACTTCTGATCGGCCCTGAAATCATCCCTGCTGGTCAGAGAGCCACTGTTCCCGCTGTCAAAAGACAGTGTGAGTGCTCAGCTGTGATCGGAGGTATAAAGTTTTACCTCCGGTCACTGGTGTCAGCTAATGGAACTACTGCTCCCATGATCCGACATCTGCAGCCACTAATAACAGTGAGAGCAGGAACCGCGGATCCCATGCTGTCAAAAGACAGCGTGAGTGGTCAACTGTGGTCGGAGGTATAAAATTTACCTCCGTTCGCAGGTGTCAGCTGATGAGTAGTGTTAAGCGAGTATACTCATTGCTCGGGTTTTCCCGAGCATGCTCGGGTGATCTCCGAGAATTTTGGCATGCTCGGAGATTTAGCGTTTGTCAACACAGATGCATGATATGCGGCTGCTAGACAACCTGAATACATGTGTGGAATTCCTAACAAACAGGCAATCCTCACATGTATTCAGCCTGTCTAGCAGCCGCAAATCATGCAGCTGCGTTGACAAACACTAAATCTCCGCGCACGTCAAAATACTCGGAGATCACCTGAGCATGCTCGCGAAAACCCGAGCAACGAGTATACTCGCTCATCACTACTGAAGAGCAGAAGTGGTGGATGAGAGTATTCATCTGCCACTCCTGCACAGTAAATAAATAATTTTTTTTAAAAATGGCATGAATTCCCCTGTGTTTTGCTAACCAGCCAGGCAAAACTCACATCTGGGGGTTGCAACCCTCAGCTGTTAGCTTCAGTAAGGCTAGTTATCGAGAACAGATGGATCCCCAGGGTGTTTTTTTGAATTATTTAAATAAATAATTTAACAAAACAGTGTGGGGTCCCCCATTTTTGACAACCACCCTTGCTAAAGCAGACAGATGTGGACTGGTATTCTCAGGCTGGTAAGGGGCCATGGATATTGCCCCCCCAGCCTAAAAATAGCAGCCCACAGCTGTCCAGAAAAGGCACATCAATTAGATGCACCAATTCTGGTGCTTTTCCCGGCTCTTCCCACTTGCCCTGTAGTGGTGGCTAGTGGAGTGATAGTCAGGGGGTTCATGTCACCTTTGTATTGTCATGTGCAATCAAGCCCCAAGGTTAGTAATGGAGAGGCGTCATTAAGACACCTCACTACTAACCCCATAGTCACATTGTAAGAAAACATAGACACCCAGGAAAAAGTCCTTTATTTGAAAGAATGACACAGATTCATTTAATAGTCTTAACTAAACCATACTTACAACCTAGCCTAATTCCAACATAGCCATTGATCTCCTGTAATAAAAAGAAAATACAAAAACAACAATATACCATACCTGCCACCGTTTTGTCCAACGCTGTAATCCATGTCTGGGGGATAAACAGTTTTCAACCTGGACGGTGCCAAGATGTGACCATCCAGGCTTAGAACCACTGGTGACTGAGCAGCTGCAAGCGGTGACCTCTGTGAGATCCATGCTAGCTGTGTGAGTTTTTCTCATGGTGCTAGTGGGGATCTCACCGAGTTTAATCTTGCTGGGAACGCAGCCTCAGTGACATCACCGCTAGTCACTGACAGTGGTTTTTAGCCTGGACGGTCGCATCTTGGAATCTTTAGCAAGGCTTGTTGTCAAAAATGGGGGGCCCCATGCTGTTTTTTTAATTATTTATTTACATTATTTTTTAAAACAGTGTGGGCACCCCTCTATTCTTGATAACTAGCCTTGCTGAAGCTGACAACTGAGGGATGCTGCTAGAATCTATTTCGCTTTGACCATCCGCCATCTTGTTGTGGTTTTCTGGCTGCTGGTCTTTTTTTCCTCTGGTGCTGGGTTTGTCTTAGGTCAGGTGATTGTATCATCCTTCTTTTACCCAGCACCTGCCTCCCAGTCCTCACTGGACAACAGTGCTAATCCGCTAGTGGTCTGGCTAGGTGCCTTGTTTGCTTTCTGTGCATGATTTTGTGCAGTTCTGGGTTCTCTAGTTCTGCCAGTTTTGTTTTTGGTTTTCCGCTTGTTTCTGCAGCTTGCTCTGTTTTCCTAATAGGAGGTTACCTGTTTTTTGTTCCCAGTCCCTAGATCGTTCAGGGATACCCTTTCCCCTACCTATAGGTCTTCATTTGAGATTGAGTTTAGTCTAGGAAACATCTGTGGGTCTATTCACAAGGAAAAGGTCGCCCACTCCATCGTAGGGTTACATCCTAGTCCTAGTGCAGGGTCAGCTTCTCCCCTATCTACCCTAGTCCTGAGTTGCAGATTCGTAACTGTTTGTCCAGCCACAGCAACAAAAAAACCCTCCTGGATTCCTGCAATATGAATAGCGTCCAAGAACTTGCTCAACACTTGTCCTCGCTGGACAACAGTGCTAATCTGCTAGTGGTCTGGCTAGGTGCCTTGTTTTCTTTCTGTGCATGATTTTGTGCAGTTATGGGTTCTCTAGTTCTGCCAGTTTTGTTTTTGGTTTTCCGTTTGTTTCTGCAGCATGCTCTGTTTTCCTACTAGGAGGTTACCTGTTTTTTGTTCCCTGTCCCTAGATCGTTCAGGGATACCCTTTCCCCTACCTATAGGTCTTCATTTGAGATTGAGTTTAGCCTAGGAAACGTCTGTGGGTCTATTCACAAGGAAAAGGTCGCCCACTCCATCGTAGGGTTACAGCCTAGTCCTAGTACAGGGTCAGCTTCTCCCCTATCTACCCTAGTCCTGAGTTGCAGATTCGTAACTGTTTGTCCAGCCACAACAACAAAAAAAAACCCTCCTGGATTCCTGCAATATGAATAGCGTCCAATAACTTGCTCAACACTTGCAAGGGTTAACTTTGGAAGTAGCCAGCTGCAACAGCACGTGTGTAATTGCCTTGGAGCACACTTTGATGAACCTAAGGTAGGACTACCTGAGTTTTTTTCTGGTAAACGGCAGGAATTTTTTACGTTTAAAAATGCATGTTTGCAATATTTTTGGCTTAGACCTAGATCCTCATATGATGAATTTCAGCGGGTGGGGATTATCATGTCTTTATGTCGAAATTAACCCCAAATCTGGGCATTTTCATTACCTCCTGATGATCCTTGCTTGACGTCAGTGGAAGCATTCTTTACTGCTATGGGGTTGTTACATGATGATACTAATTGGGTCACAGCAGCTGAGGCAGAGCTCAGATGGCTTAAACAGGGTGCTGCTGAAAGGTACTGCACCCTGTTCAGACAATGGTCCGCAGAGGTCAGGTGGAATGACCCAGCGCTCAAGAGTCAGTTTTTAGCAGGTTTGTGTGAAAGGGTTAAAGATTTATTTATTGCATACCCTGCACCTGTTACTTTGGAAACTGCTATGCAGTTAGCTATCCAGGTGGATAGAAAGTTGAGAGACAGGCAGAGTGAAGACAGGGCTCTTGCAGTGCTGGACCAAGTCTCTCAGGATGGCCCCGAAGACAGCGGGGAAACTATGCACCTTGGGCGATGTCCTCCCATTCACAGGAGAGGGAGAGGAGGTTCTCTGAAGGGCTATGCTTGTATTGTGTTAAGGCTGACCATTTTATTAAGCCATGCGAGAGTCGCATAAGGAAAGAGAAAAAAAAGGGGGGCAGTAGGAGCAACACTCCCATTCGTATTGCGTTTATTCGGTCAGGAGTCGTTTTTTCTGGTAATACTACCAATTGTGGTCAGTCCATTGATTTTCAGGTAGTGGTGGATTGTGGTTCTGCACTTAATTTGATTGATCAACAATTTCTAGACAAATATATTTGATCCTGAACCATTGTCTTCTCCTTTTCCTGTTGTGGCAATTGATAACACTCCCCTGGAGCATGGATGCGCTTCCCAAAAGGTCACTGGGTTCCCACTTATTAGGAATAGGGAACATCAGGAATGTATAGACTTGTTTTTACTTACTAAGTTGCCTTTTCCAGTCGTCCTGGGTTTACCCTGGTTAAAGGTGCACAATCTTTTGCTGGACTGGTCGTCTGGTACTATAAGGTCCTGGGATCAGGGGTGTTATGGTAAATGTTGTAATATGTGCATTGCTGCTGTTGTGAAGAGGGAGAACCTGAACCCATTCAGGAGTTCTGGAAGGTATTTTCGGCAGTTGAGTTGCAAACTCTACCACCCCATAGAGATTACGATTACACTATTGAGTATGTCCCAGGTGCTACACTCCCTAAGAGTCATTTATTTAATCTGACGATTCCCAAGAGGGAGGCCTTAAAGGAATACCTACAGACTAGTCTAGCTGCAGGTCGTATAAGACCCTCTAAGTCCCCTGTGGCTGTAGGATTTTTTTTTGTAAAAAAAAAACAATGGGTGTCTTAAACCATATCTGGATTTTCAGGAGATTAATAAGATTTCTGTGCGCAATCCCTATCCATTACTGCTAATTCTGGATTTGTTTAACCAACTAGCCGGAGCCAAGTTGTTCTCTAAAATTGCCCTTCGTTGGGCATATAATTTGCTGCTGGTGAAGGAGGGTGATGAATGGAAGACAGCTGTAATGAATAGAAGCGGAGGCAGAGATGGTGAAGTTCACATTCGTTTTTTATTTTTAAAGTGGAACCTCGGGACCACGGTCCAGGGTGCTCCGAAGGGGGCGTGAGCCCCGGGTACCCGTAGTAAAACCCCTCAGACAGGACCAGAATGGAATACCCAGAGGACACAGGTGCTACTTCCAGTTAGACCCCAGACACGTGGCAGCTGTCCCAGCGGGTCCAAAAGGAATAACAGAAGTGACAACAGAGTCCATAGTGAGATGGGTCCTGGATCCGGGTAGTTGGTAAGTAGCTGGTTCCAGTGACCTAGACACAGTCCTCGGACTCGGATGGCTGTTGGCGGAACGGGATGGCTTTCGCCCAGATGGTTGCAGATATAACCAGGATGATCAGGATACTGATATTCTGTGGAGACAGATAGCATTAGAGAATGTACAGAGACTGCAGACAGGGTGCAGACAGGTTAGCAAGAGAACTGGATGTAGCAATGATTGATACTCATTGCTCTGGTGCTTTCCCTAAGGAGGAGAGGCCAGAAATAGCAGCCAGTGCGCTGCCATTGGTTAATTGCCCATTATAAAAAATGCACGCTGTCCCTTTAAGAAGGCAGGAGAGCACGCGGGCGTGCCCTAATAGCTTTAGTTGCAGATCCGCCGACAGGACACCAGGAGGTGGGGGAAGGGGAGAGACCTGAATGCTGAGCAGCTGCTTGAGACACAGAGGAAGCCGGCTGCTGCCTAAGGACAGCGTGCAAGGCACGAGGTGAGTGACCAGAACGGGAGGCAGCGGCAGACCTGGATGCAGCGCTAGGATGGGGACAAGGTGTAACAGTGGCAGACCTGGGAGCCGCACCAGGACAGGGACCGGGTGTAACAATAGCCTTTAATACCCTGGAAGGTCATTTTGAGTGTCTAGTTATGCCTTTTGGCTTTACTAATGCACCTGCATTTTTCAAAATTTCATTAAAGACATTCTGAGGCCGTTGATCGGTAGGAGTGTTATTGTTTATTTGGATGATACTTTGATCTACACACCTGATTTGAAATCACATTGGCAGAGTCCGCGAAGTTCTACAGATTTTGAGCGAAAATACACTCTTTGCTAAATTAGAGAAGTGCGAGTTTGCGGTACAGAAAATTCATTTTTTGGGGTACTTTGTCTCCATTGTTGGATTTGAAATGGACCTGGTGAAGGTTCAGGCAGTACTGAAGTGACCTAGGCCTGAAGGTTTAACGCCGGTTCAAAGATTTTTAGAGTTTGATAACTATTATAGAAAATTCATAAAGAATTTTTCTGCTATCGCTAAATGGTCCACTGAGGCTAAGGCTTTTGAGCATCTCAAGGAGAGGTTTTTCTCTTCTCCTGTTTTGATCTAGACAGATGAGACTAAGCCATTTCTGGTAGAGGTTGATGCCTCATCAGTAGGGGTGGGGGCAGTTCTGTCCCAGGAGGGAGAGGATGGGGTGCATCCCTGTGCTTTCTTTTCTAAAAAATTTTCGGAGACTGAGCTCAACTATGATGTTGGGAACCGAGAGTTGCTGGCTATTAAACTCGCGTTTGAGCATTGGCGACATTTTATGGAGGGGGCTAGACATCCGATACAGATTTCTACTGATCATAAGAATCTGATATATCTGGATGCTGCTAAACGTTTGAATGCCTGTCAAGCTAGATGGGCACTGTTTTTTACCTGGTTCCAATTCTCCACAACATTTTCGTCAGGTTATCATCCAGAGTCCAATGGACAAACCGAAAGGAAGAAGCAGTTTTTGAGATTACTCCATGCTAATTCTCTAGGATCTCTCTGCAGCATTCGACACTGTGGATCATCAGCTCCTCCTCATTATGCTCCGTTCCATTGGCCTCAAGGACACCGTTCTCTCCTGGTTCTCCTCCTATCTCTCTGACCGCTCCTTTACTGTATCTTTTGCCGGTTCCTCCTCCTCTCACCTTCCCCTTACTGTTGGGGTTCCTCATGGATGGGTTCTAGGCCCCCTTCTCTTCTCCTTGTATACTGCCCCTATTGGTCAAACAATCAGTAGATTTGGTTTCCAGTACCATCTCTATGCTGATGACACCCAATTATATGCTTCTTCTCCTGACATCACGCCAGCCTTTCTAGAAATCACCGGCGATTGTCTAAACGCAGTGTCTAACATCATGTCCTCATTATATCTGAAACTGAACCTGTCAAAGACTGAACTCCTTGTGTTTCATCCCTCTACTAATGTACCTATACCCGACATTGCCATTTCTGTGTGTGGTTCCACTATTACTCCCCAGCAACATGCCCGCTGTCTTGCGGTCATACTTGACTCCAAGCTTTCCTTTGCCCCCCACATTCGATCATGGCTTGCTCTTGTCATCTGCACCTCAAAAACATTTCTAGAATTTGACCTTTTCATACTTTTGATTCTGCAAAAACTCTTACTGTTTCTCTTATTCATTCTCGTCTCGATTATTGTAAGTCTCTTCTAATCGGTCTCCCTCTTACCAAACTCTCCCCTCTCCAATCTGTCTTGAATGCTGCAGCCAGGATCATATTCCTCACCAATCATTACACCGATGCCTCTACCTTGTGCCAGTCATTACAGTGGCTACCCATCCACTCCAGAATTCAGTAAAAACTTATTACCCTCACCCACAAAGCCCTCCATGGCTCAGCACCACCCTACATCTCCTCCCTTGTTTCAGTATACCACCCTACCCGCCCCCTCCGTTCTGCTGATGACCTGAGGTTAGCATCCTCAATAATCAGAACCTCCCACTCCCGTCTCCAAGACTTTACACGTGCTGCGCCAATTCTTTGGAATGCACTTCCCAGGTCAATACGATTAGTCCCCAATCCCCACAATTTTAAGCGTGCCCTGAAAACGCATTTATTCAGACTGGCCTATCGCCTCAACACATTAGCCTAATCTATCCCTGTGTGGCACAGCCAAAAGTTTTACCATAACCAGGTTCTCCGCATCATGTTCCCACATGCTTTCTGCATCAATTAGCCCTCTGTGTCTGTACTGTTACACACTTAATATTATGGCTGGTACATGCAATCAGGGAAACTGTTACCACCCACCTTTCGTGTCTACCTCTTTCCTCATAGACTGTAAGCTTGCGAGCAGGGCCCTCATTCCTCTTGGTATTTGTTATAATCTATGTGACTATTGTTATGCTGTAATGTCTATGGTCTGTACAAATCCCCTCTGAAATGTAAAGTGCTGCGGAATATGTCAGCGCTATAGAAATAAAATTTATTATTATTATTATAGATGTTTTCTGGCAGACAATCAGGAGATGTGGTTGGAATATCTACCACTAGCTGAATTTGCTCTTAACAATCATATGTCTTCCTCGGCTGGGTGTTCTCCTTTTTATTGCTGTACAGGGAGACATCCATCTTTCGGTCCATTTTCCCATTTTCAAAGATTGGGACGGCGGTACCTGAGGAGTAGAGTTTTTCTGGAAATTTGGAAAGGGTTTGGACCAGTGTACGCCGTAATCTGAAAGAGGTGAATAGAAGGTCAAAGAAATATTTTGACAAGAAAAGAAGGGATGCGTTTTTTGCAGTTGGGGACATGGTCTCGTTGTCCTCTAGGAATCTGCGTTTGAAGATCCCTTCTAAAAAACTGGGGCCTAAGTTTGTAGGAACCTTCAAAGTGGTTCAGATTGTCAACTCGGCAGCAGTGAGATTAGACATCCCCTCGTCCTGGAGAATTAATCCAGTTTTTCATGTAACTTTACTGAAGAGAGTTGACATGTCAGACAAGAAGGAGATGCCGACTTTTCCTCCAATTGATGAGGATGGCGAGTTTGAGATTTCATGCATTTTAGATTTCAGGTGGCACAGAGGAAGGTTGCAGTATTTCGTTTCCTGGAAAGGTTTCTGTCCTGAGGACAATTCCTGGGTGAAAGCTGAGGACATCTCAGCCTCAAGGCTGATTAAGGCTTTTCACAGGAGATTTCCGAATAAGACTCTGCCAAGAGGATCCGGAGGATCCTCGTAAAAGGGGAGGTACTGTTAGAATCTATTTTGCTTTGACCATCCGCCATCTTGTTGTGGTTTTCTAGCTGCTGGTCTTTTCCTCTGGTGCTGTGTTTGTCTTAGGTCAGGTGATTGTATCATCCTTTATTACCTAGCACCTGCCTCCCAGTCCTCGCTGGACAACAGTGTTAATCTGCTAGTGTTCTGGCTAGGTGCCTTGTTTGATTTCTGTGTGTGATTTTGTGCAGTTCTGGGTTCTCTAGTTCTGCCAGTTTTGTTTTTGGTTTTCCGTTTGTTTCTGCAGATTGCTCTATTTTCCTAGTAGGAGTTTACCTGTTTTTTGTTCCCAGTCCCTAGATCGTTCAGGGATACCCTTCCCCCGACCTATAGGTCTTCGTTTGAGTTTAGCCTAGGAAACGTCTGTGGGTCTATTAACAAGGAATAGGTCGCCCACTCCATCGTAGGATTACAGCCTAGTCCTAGTGCAGTGTCAGCTTCTCCCCTATCTACCCTAGTTGCAGATTCATAACAGATGCAGCCCAAAGCTGTTCGGCCCCTCCATTCAAGTGAATTGGGTCCAGGTTCGGGTCTGGGTACTGTTCTCGTACCCAAACCCAAACTTTTGTAACTGACTGAACCCGCCGGACCTGAATATCCAGGTGTCCGCCCATCTCTAATGAAGATGCGTCCTATGACATGCAGTGAGCTCTGGGCTGGGAGTCCTGGTCTATTCAGAAGAAACTGGGGATTTGATTTCCAATTATGGAAAGACATAAACCAAAAAGGTGGAGAAGTCAGCTATGAGAGAAGTATATTAGCATTTTTTTTTTTACATTTGACGTTCGTAACTAGGGGTCATATCTATGATGAATGTCTAAGTCAGGAACTGCATGGATTAAAAAAATCACAAAGTACATTAAGTTACTTTCAAACACTGATTTAACAACTATCTGCAGAATATTTGCAACATATTTTGTTATGCAGTCAAGTATTAAAACACAAAAAACTAATCTTCACTATAGTTTAACTCAATAAACCTTTGCTACCTCATAAGACATGGCTTGTAATTTTTGAAGGCTTATGTACAATGGAAGGTGATGTAGGCCTTATGCTCTGATGTTGCCAAAAGTTTTAGTAATAAATAGGATAGATAATAATTTTCCTTTACAAAAATTGCAAAGCTGACAGTCATTATAAATTTAACTAAATATCTACTTTTAGAAGATATGTATTGGTTATGGGGATATGAATTTGTCCTGTATCAAAAGGGCCTTAAGGGCATGTCACACTAAGAGATATCGCTAGCTATATCGCTATAACTTGTGACGTTATAGCGATATTGCTAGCGATATCGCTGTGTCTGATACTTACCTACAACCCGCTCCCCCGCTGGTTATCGCTGATCGCGCGAGAACGTCCAGGACTGTTTCTCGTCGTCAGCTTCCTGCGGCGCTTCCTGCTGTGACGATGAGCGACGCGTGGAGCGGGGCGGGAGGACGCAGGATCGCTTGGTGTGACAGGTAAGTAGCGACCCCCGTCCCCAGTGATGTCGCTGGTGAGATCTGCCTGTGTGGCAGCTCACTACCGACCACTTAGCGATGTACCAGTGATCCTGACCGCGTCATATCGCTGGTCGGGATCGCTGGTACATCGCTAAGTGTGACAGTACCTTTATAGATTCGGCATAGTTGTTTATAAGACCCATGATAGTTTGTTTGAGTCATTAAGGTGATTAATAGAAAGCTAAGCCAAACAGGTTATCAGAGTTTGAAACTGTGAATAAAAGTAAAGATTTAAATTACAACATGTCCTTATCACAAGACAATACAATTACTAGAGGCTATTGAAGAACTCGAGATATGTAGCTCAGTATGTTAAAGGGAAAACTCATTTAGCTTCACATCAAAACAATCTGTCACTTGTGATGAGCAGACCCATGAATGTTCGGGGTCGCCAGGTTAGATGAATATACAGTTAAAAGTTCGATTCAGGTCCGAACTTGACGCCGAGCCCACTATAAGTCAATAGGGACCCAAAACATTGGTGCTGTAAAATGGCTGTAAAATGGTCATAGTAAGGGTTAGGGGGCTGCAAAAGGAAGCAAAATGGGGATAAGAGAAGGACATTTGCCCTACAAACAAATGTGGATAGAAAATTTCTTAAATCCCTTAAGGGGGCTTCACACATAGCGATATCGCTAGCAATATCGTTAAAGCGTCACCGATTTTGTGACGCAGTAGTGATATTGCTAGCGATACCGCTATTTGTGACACTTAAATCCGACCAGCTCCCCTGCTGGCTATCGCTGATCGCGCGAGAATGTCCTGGGCCATTTCTCGTTGGTGGCTTCCTGCTGGGCTTCCTGCTGGCGCCAACGAGCGACGCGTGGACGCGGGCTGGAGGACGTCTTCATCGCCGCGTATGACAGGTAAGTAACGACCACCGACCGCTGCTATGTCGCTGGTGAGATCTGCCTGTTTGGCAGCTCACTAGCAACCATTTAGCCATGCACCAGCGATCCTGACAGGGTCGTATCGTTGTTGGGATCACTGGTGCATCGCTAAATGTAACGGGACCCTTAATTTAGTCAGTAAACTTTGAGTTAATTAGCTTACCCAACGGGTTGGATAGAATAAATAGAATGGTATGAGGCTAGACAACACACAGTCCAAAAACAATGTGAGTCAATGTAGACTTTTCTTATCAATGTCATGTGTAAATATCCATCCATTCATTGAAACCAACCCAGATTTAAATCACTTTAGTAAGAAAAGCAGACATCTGTGAGATGTGGTTATTATTCTGGGAAGGGCCCAATGTCCTTCAAAATTCCCAGCTTAGCAATATTAACTCATATCAGTCTGTGTAGCCTTCACCAGTTATTAAAATGGGGACCTAAAACAAAATGATATGGGGTCCCCCTATATTTGATAACCAGCAAAGACTATGCAGACAGCCGCAGGCTGATATTAGTAGGCTTGGAAGGGTCCATGGATATTGTTCATCTCTCAGTCTGAAAACACCAGTTCTCAGCTGCCCCAGAAATGGTACATCTGTTACAGTATATGTGGCATTTCTGATGCTTAGCCTCAGCTCTTCCCGATTGCTCTGGTGCATTGGCAAGTGAAGTAATGGTTTTAGGGTTGATGTCAGCTGTTTTATGTCCACTGAAATAAAGTCCAGGGGTTAGTAATGTAGAGGTGTCTATCAAACACCCCTATTATTAACTCTGTAGTTAAAAGTAAGAAAGACACACACACAATCCTTTGATTGAACAAAACACTGCCAAACAAATCACCTCTTTTAACCATTTATTAAGGTAAAATAAAAAATAAAAAATCGTAGTAATCCTCACCTGTCAACCATTAATACATATTGATGAGGTCAAATGACAATCCCTGAATCTGCTACATCCAGATGGAATGCTGAGTGGTAAGCACAGTAATGCACCTGCATTATGATATATTTTATATAATTAAGCTAAGAAAATCTTTTAAGACTAATTTTTCAACCCTCTGTCTATCTAATATATATCACCTCTCACAACATTACACTGTCCCTACGACGTTGGGTGCTTGTACTGAAATATTGCACTTGCACATTCCATCTTCCATTGTTCCTCTCCAGTGTTCTGCTTGTGTAAAAGCATAGCCTTCACAATCCTCTGATCACTGGTTCTTGTGTAGTGCAAGGATTCTGTGCACCAGAAAACACTGGAAGAGGAACTTGAAGTCTATGCCTATATATCAAAAGACTGACCGTCACATCCAAACATAAATTAGGTCTGAACAGATGCTTACCTAGAGTAGCCAATTCATGTACAAACAAACAAAATTTCAGCAGGATCCCACCCCTCCACAGAGATGTAGACTTCAGTCTAAGAAAGGATTCACATTAGTGTTATGAGCTCATTTTCTGCTCCACCAGCTGGGAGTTCTCCTTCCATTCTCCCTCTGGTAGTGACAGGAGGTAGTGAGGTTAGTTTAATTGGTAATTGTCTGCCACCTGACGAGGAGGATAGTGATTGGATCTCTGGATTATCAGACTGGATATAAGACAGCCAACGCCCTATCCTGTTGCTGGTGATTCAGTCTGTTTCTCAGGTCTTGGACTTCAGCTCTGCTCCAGTCATCTCAAGTTAAGTTTGTTTTTTGCTAATGTTCACACTTGCTCTTGCTGGTCAACTCAGTTTTTGTGTGGTCAGCCAGCCCGGCTGGGCTGTGCTGAATTTCCACTCTTATTTATCTGTTTTTGCCAATTTGTCTTTTTGTCCTTTATTAGATTGGCCTCTTATTGCTCTTTCTCAGAATATTCTAGAGTGCTGATATAGTGGGAGAAGTCTAGTGACTTCAGGGTTAATTTTGTTATCAGAAGCATTGGACATTATTTTTGGTAGGGTTTTTTGGCAGATTGCAGACAGTATCTTTCCTTTCCTGTCCTTTCAAGTTAGTTTGCCCCCATCGTTTGCTCAGCCTATTTTTCTGCCTTTGTTTGTGTTTTCATCTTGCTTCACCGTCAATACATGTGGGGGGCTGTCTTTCCTTTGGGGTCTGCTCTGGGGAGTTAGTTTTCCTCTTTTCTTACTTTAGGCTTATTTAGCTCTCCGGTTGTGACGAGGCGTCCAGGACCACCGTAGGCACGCTGCACGACTGCTTCTAGTTGTGTGTTAAGATCAGGGCTCTGCAGTCTGCATAGTTACCAACCTCTCTGGTTTTCTGAGACTTAGCGTGTGTTGCTTTTTTCCTCCTCGGTGACCCATTCATAACACATTAGGTTCCCATAGAGGTTTAGACTAGGTCCTGGCAACAAGAATCGCCTTGTCGTGGCTGCCGAGTACACATGAATTGGCCAATTTATGCATTAAGCATTCTCCATTTTTCATATTTCTAGCGCAGTAATGCAATTCAATTTACAAATTTCATATTCCATGTTTTAGCGCTACAGAGTGCTGCTTTTTGTTTGTTTGTATATGAGTTGGCTACTCTAGGTAAGCACTGTTCAGACCTAATTTTTGTTTGGATGTGATGGTGAGTCTTTTGATATTTGTATGTATTAGCCTTCTGACTGAGCACTCCGCCCTCTGATGTTTTTAATTGCAGCAGGATCGTACCCCTCCATAGAGATACAGACTTCAGTCTAAGAGAGGATTCACATTAGATTCCCATAGAGGTTTAGACTTCAGTTTAAGAGAGGATTGGCATTAGGTCCATCTGGCAACGATAATCGCCTTATCGTTGCTGCCCGGTACACATGAATTGGACAATTTATGAGCTAAGTATTCTCAATTTTTCATATTTCTAGTGCAGTAATGCTATTCAATGTTCATATTTCATGTTTTAGCGCTACAGAGTGCTGCTTTTTGTTTGTTTGTATATGAGTTGGCTACTCTAGATAAGCACCTGTTCAGACCTAATTTATGTTTGGATGTGACGGTCAGTCTTTTGATATTTGTATGCGTTAGTCTTCTGACTGAGCACTCCTCCCCTTAGCCTCAGGTGTTTTTAACTGCAGCAGGATCCTACCCCTCCATAGAGAAATAGACTTCAGTCTAAGAGAGGATTCACCTTAGATTCCCATAGAAGTTTAGACTTAAGTCTAAGAGAGGATTGTCATTAGGGCCTGGTAACGAGAATCACCATATCATGGCTGCCTGGTACACATGAATTGGCATGAATTGGCCAATTTATGCACTAAGCATTCTCAATTTTTCATATTTCTAGTGCAGTAATGCAATTCAATTTTCATATTTCATATTTATATTTTAGTGCTACAGAGTGCTGATTTTTGTTTGCATGCCCATAGAAGGGCAGAAAGTGAAGAGGAACACCGGGAGATGGAATTCACAGGAGCAAGATTTCCAGATGACCACTCAATGTCACAGAACAGAGATACTCTGTGGGTGGTGTATCATAGGATAATAAAGTGAAGAGGCAGGCAGTGTACTTGTAATAGCTTGGAACAAGTCATTTACAAAATTGGATAAAAGCAGTTTTCTCAATCACAAGAAATCTGATGTGTGACACTCAAGTATGACTTTTTTGAGCAGTTTATAACCTGTAGGCGCGTATTAATAGGTTAGAAAGCTCAAATGTGGTGACAGATTCCCTTTAGTCTTTCACTCAATGTGGTAGCTGTCTGCTTTTACAAAATATATGGGTAGTTTGTTATAATATTATTGTTGCTTTCTCTATAACTGAGATTTAATTTAGGTTTGTCAAATTATGAAATTGTTCTGGCAGTAAAATTAATACCGTATATACTCGAGTATAAGTCGATCCGAGTATAAGTCGACCCCCCTAATTTTGCCACAAAAAACTGGGAGAACTTATTGACTCGAGTATAAGTCTAGGGTGGGAAATGCTCCATAGATTATTCCCCCATATGCTGCCCCCATAAGAAGCTCCTTAGATTATGCCCCCCATATGCTGCCCCCTATAAGAAGCTCCTTAGATTATGCCCGCCATATGCTGCCCCCATAAGAAGCTCCTTAGATTATGCCCCCCATATGCTGCCCCCATAAGAAGCTCCATAGATGATTCCCCCATATGCTGCCCCCATGCTGCTGCTGCATGTAAAAATAAAAAAATGACATACTCACCTCTCCGTCGCTGGGTGTCAGATTCTCACCTGTCCTGCGTCCATGGCTGCTCCCCGCTATCTGCCACGTCATCAGTCAGTGACGTTCAGACTGCAGAGGGCGCAGCGCTCACTAACCACGTCACCACGCCCTCTGCTGTCTGAAGTCACTGACCGATGACAAACAGCAGCAAGCAGCCATGGACGCAGGACAGGTGAGTATCGCTATACTTACCCGTCCTGACGCTGTGTCTTGAGCCCCCAGCTTCTCCCCGCGCTCTCTCTTCCTGCCTTCAGCGGTCACGTGGTGCCGCTCATTAAAACTCATGAATATGCGCATATTCATGAGTTTTAATGAGCGGCACCACGTGACCGCTGAAGGCAGGAAGAGAGAGCACGGGGAGAAGCTGGGGGCTCAAGACACAGCGTCAGGACGGGTAAGTATGACCTGACACCCCCGCCCCCTCTCCCCCTCCGACCCCCCTGTGTATATGACTCGAATATAAGACGAGAGGGGGACTTTCAGCCCAATTTTTTGGGCTGAAAATCTCGACTTATATTCGAGTATATACGGTAATTTACTTGATTGCATATCTGTAGAAAGTTACTATAAACCTAAAAAAATCATGAAGTACTGTACCTTTCAAGCACATAACTCAAGTGTACAGTCATACAAGACATGTGAAAATCTTATTAATTACATATCTTACCCTGTAATGTTCTGTTGACAATATATTACATGAAAATATTTGTTTTAAAGATTTATACTCATTTACTTAATGTCACACTAAGAAAACAAATATGTTATCTTGTTATTTAGTGCTAAAGTCTATTATGTATTTGAGAAGAATTCCTAATAACAAAAGCCTAGGAGACAGCTTCAACTATAAATCATCCAAAAAAGAGCAAACAGAAGCCAAATCTAAGAATTATCAAAAGTTTATTGAAATATCATTAAAATATTTTTTCTTAAATATGAAAGACAAAGTATGTATAAAAATGAGGACACTACAACAACGAAAGGTACCACTGCACCATAGTGGTAAATAGCATGATGATAACAAATATCCTAATAATATCTAAAAAAATATTTTCATACACAAGCGAATTATACCCCAAAAAATTTTTAAGTAAAGAGCTCGGGTTTGCTTGCACATATGTACCAAAAAGTTTTCAGTAAGGTAATGATACCATAGCGGTCTTCATTATGTGAATCGTGGGAATATCAAACCATAAAAAAGTGCCAAGTGCAAAAGTATGTAAACAATGTGTACATGATAAATAAACAATGAGAAAAACAAAATGGATAATATAAACTTAGAACAATAAGAATCAACAACGCTTGGTTAGTGAAGGTATTAGGATAATTTTCCCCACAATGTGCGGTGGAACATCAGGGGCAAATAGGGAAGGTAAAAAGCTAAAGTGCCATGAATAGTAGTTGCATATTACCTCAGTGGTGCAGGCAGGAGGACCCCGATGCGCATTTCATGGTAGCTTTTTCGAGGGGCGCCCCTCGAAAAAGCTACCGTGAAACGCACATCGGGGTCCTCCTGCCTGCACCACTGAGGTAATATGCAACTACTTAATCTGACCATTGTCACTTTATGAGGTAATAACTCCGGAACCCTTCAATGGGTCCCAGTGATTCTGAGGATGTTTCTTGTGACATATTGTCCTTCATGACAGTGGTAAAATTTGTTTGATTGGACTTGCATCTATTTGTGAAAATACAGAAATTTGTCAAATTTCACAATTTTAATTCTTATGCACTTAAACCAAAGAGTTATATCATACAAAATAGTTAATACAGTTGTGGCCAAAAGTATTGACAACCCTGCAATTTTGTCAGATAATAATCAGTTTCTTCCTGAAAATGATTGCAAACACAAATTCTTTGGTATTATTATCTTCATTTAATTTGTCTTAAATGAAAAAACACAAAAAGAATTGTCCTAAAGCCAAATTAGAAATAATTCCACACCAAACATAAAAAAGAGGGTGGACAAAAGTATTGGCACTGTTCGAAAAATCATGTGATGCTTCTCTAATTTGTGTAATTAACAGCACCTCTAACTTACCTGTGGCACCTAACAGGTGATGGCAATGAATAAATCACACTTGCAGCCAGTTGACATGGATTAAAGTTGACTCAACCTCTGTCCTGTGTCCTTGTGTGTACCACATTGAGCATGGAGAAAAGAAAGAAGACCAAAGAACTGTCTGAGGACTTGAGAAACCAAATTGTGAGGAATCATGAGCAATCTCAAGGCTACAAGTCCATCTCCAAAGACCTGAATGTTCCTGTGTCTACCGTGCGCAGTGTCATCAAGAAGTTTAAAGCCCATGGCACTGTGGCTAACCTCCCTAGATGTGGACGGAAAAGAAAAATTGACAAGAGATTTCAACGCAAGATTGTGCGGATGTTGGATAAAGAACCTCGACTAACATCCAAACAAGTTCAAGCTGCCCTGCAGTCCGAGGGTACAACAGTGTCAACCCGTACTATCCGTCGGCATCTGAATGAAAAGGGACTGTATGGTAGGAGACCCAGGAAGACCCCACTTCTTACCCCGAGACATAAAAAGCCAGGCTGGAGTTTGCCAAAACTTACCTGAAAAAGCCTAAAACGTTTTGGAAGAATGTTCTCTGGTCAGATGAGAGAAAAGTAGAGATTTTTGGGCAAAGGCATCAACATAGAGTTTACAGGAGAAAAAAAGAGGCATTCAAAGAAAAAAACACGGTCCCTACAGTCAAACATGGCGGAGGTTCCCTGATGTTTTGGGGTTGCATTGCTGCCTCTGGCACTGGACTGCTTGACCGTGTACATGGCATTATGAATTCTGAAGACTACCAACAAATTTTGCAGCATAATGTAGGGCCCAGTGTGAGAAAGCTGGGTCTCCCTCAGAGGTCATGGGTCTTCCAGCAGGACAATGACCCAAAACACACTTCAAAAAGCACTAGAAAATGGTTTGAGAGAAAGCACTGGAGACTTTTAAGGTGTCCAGCAATGAGTCCAGACCTGAATCCCATAGAACACCTGTAGAGAGATCTAAAAATGGCAGTTTGGAGAATGCACCCTTCAAATATCAGGGACCTGGAGCAGTTTTCCAAAGAAGAATGGTCTAAAATTCCAGCAGAGCATTGAAAGAAACTCATTGATGGTTACCGGAAGCGGTAACCATCGCATATATGCGCATATTCATGAGTTTTAATGAGCGGCACCACGTGACCGCTGAAGGCAGGAAGAGAGAGCACGGGGAGAAGCTGGGGGCTCAAGACACAGCGTCAGGACGGGTAAGTATGACCTGACACCCCCGCCCCCTCTCCCCCTCCGACCCCCCTGTGTATATGACTCGAATATAAGACGAGGGGGACTTTCAGCCCAATTTTTTGGGCTGAAAATCTCGACTTATATTCGAGTATATACGGTAATTTACTTGATTGCATATCTGTAGAAAGTTACTATAAACCTAAAAAAATCATGAAGTACTGTACCTTTCAAGCACATAACTCAAGTGTACAGTCATACAAGACATGTGAAAATCTTATTAATTACATATCTTACCCTGTAATGTTCTGTTGACAATATATTACATGAAAATATTTGTTTTAAAGATTTATACTCATTTACTTAATGTCACACTAAGAAAACAAATATGTTATCTTGTTATTTAGTGCTAAAGTCTATTATGTATTTGAGAAGAATTCCTAGTAACTAGAGTTGAGCGATACCAGCCGATACTTGAAAATATCGGATCGGAATGGATCGGCCGATCTTAAAAAAAAGTATCGGTATCGCCGATTCCGATACCGGGAACCAATGCAAGTCAATGGGGCCAAAATATCGGAATTAAAAAAAACCCTTTCTTTCCTTGTAGGTTAATTCTACATGAAGAAAAACAACTAAGAATAATGTAGAATGTATTGTGGGAGGTGGAGGAGACATTAAAGCCATAGAGGTTTAGCCCAATCAAATGGAATAGCAGGAATTAAACTTTTTTTTTAAAGATGTTAGGAGTTACAAAGATATTGACTATGTTAGCCTCATTTATATTTTGCCAGACATGTATGTCTTCTTCTTCTTTCTTCTTTCTTCTTCTTCTTCTTCTACTTCCTTTTTTTACATTCTTCTTCTTCTTCTTCTACTTCCTTTTTTTACATTCTTCTTCTTCTTCTTCTTCTACTTCCTTTTTTTACATTCTTCTTCTTCTTCTTCTACTTCCTTTTTTTACATTCTTCTTCTTCTTCTTCTACTTCCTTTTTTTACATTCTTCTTCTTCTTCTTCTACTTCCTTTTTTTACATTCTTCTTCTTATTCCTTTTTTTACATTCTTCTTCTTCTTCTTCTACTTCCTTTTTTTACATTCTTCTTCTTCTTCTTCTTCTTCTTCCTTTTCTTACATTCTTCATATTCTTCTTATTCAACAATTATTATTCTACATATTCAGCTTCTTCATCTTCTTCCTATTCTTCTTCATCATATTCTTGTTTGTGTCAGGCATTCCTGTAGTTGTTATCTAGAAAAGTTAGAAGTTTACACCTTCCGTTCTGCCTGTCACAAAAGATTTACAACAGGATTTGTCCGCGTTCAGTTTGGCCTGCAGCAGCAGGCCTTTTCCAGGGGCACCACGAGGAGGAACGGACTCACCCCCATACACTGCTTAGTCTTCTTCTGCTTATAAATAAGATAATATCATTTGCTCAGAGTATTAGTCTTATGCTTAATGTTCTTCTGCTTTGTTTTTTTTATGCTTCTTTGTCTTCTCTCTCTTGTTGTTCTGCATCTTGGTGGTTGTCTTCCTGTTCTTTGTCCTCTTGAACCAGCTGACGGTACTGGCACCCGGAGGGGCAGCAGAAGGAACAAGAGCCAATGGCACTACCGAGGACCAGCTGACGGTGCTGGAACCCGGTTACTAAGCAGGAGGTACCTGTGCTACAAAGCACTACCAAGGACCAGCAGACGTTGCCGGAACTCGGATACCGAGATGGAGGCACCTAGGCCAAAGGCTCTGACGAGAACCAGCTGACGGTGCTGGAACCCGGAGGGGTAGCATAAGCTGCAAGAGCAAATGGAAATAGCGAGGACCAGCTGACAGTGCTGGCACCCGGAGGGGCAGCAGAAGGAATAAGAGCCAATGGCACAACCGAGGACCAGCTGACGGTGCTGGAACCCGGTTACTAAGCAGGAGGTACCTGTGCTACAAAGCACTACCAAGGACCAGCAGACGTTGCCGGAACTCGGATACCGAGATGGAGGCACCTAGGCCAAAGGCTCTGACGAGAACCAGCTGACGGTGCTGGAACCCGGAGGGGTAGCATAAGCTGCAAGAGCAAATGGAAATAGCGAGGACCAGCTGACAGTGCTGGCACCCGGAGGGGCAGCAGAAGGAATAAGAGCCAATGGCACAACCGAGGACCAGCTGACGGTGCTGGAACCCGGTTACTAAGCAGGAGGTACCTGTGCTACAAAGCACTACCAAGGACCAGCAGACGTTGCCGGAACTCGGATACCGAGATGGAGGCACCTAGGCCAAAGGCTCTGACGAGAACCAGCTGATGGTGCTGGAACCCGGAGGGGTAGCATAAGCTGCAAGAGCAAATGGAAATAGCGAGGACCAGCTGACAGTGCTGGCACCCGGAGGGGCAGCAGAAGGAATAAGAGCCAATGGCACAACCGAGGACCAGCTGACGGTGCTGGAACCCGGTTACTAAGCAGGAGGTACCTGTGCTACAAAGCACTACCAAGGACCAGCAGACGTTGCTGGAACTCGGATACCGAGATGGAGGCACCTAGGCCAAAGGCTCTGATGAGAACCAGCTGACGGTGCTGGAACCCGGAGGGGTATCAGAAGTTACCCCTGAAAAGCAAAGTTGGCATGCCGCAAGCTGGCCGCAGTTACCGAATCACACAGTCCTACAGGGGGTGCTTGTCCTACTGGCACTATGGAACAAACCTTTCTTACCAGAACCCGCAGTCCACATAGGAAGCACCTAAACTGCTGGCACCCTAGCCTCGGCTAACCCAACCGCAACACGACATGGCAACTTGGGGTGGCAAACTGACATTGACACTTCCCGGAAACAGCAGGCAGGGCTGGAACCAAGCTGGGCAGGAGGGAGTACCCGTGCCAAAGTCAGTTATGAGCAGCAACTGGCGATGTTGGAGCCCAGGACAAGCACTTAGCAGGCTGAGGCCTGATGTGCTGTCAATTGGGAGGCAGCAGGACAGATTGCCATCAAAACAGCAGGGGAACAGCTGACGTTACTGAACCCTACAAACACAGGAGCTAGTGTTTTACTCTGTGAAGACGGCACTTCCGAGCAACAACTGGCTGTGTTGAAGCCCAGGGACAAGCACGGAGCAGGCTGAGGCTGCATTGAAGAAATTTTAAGATCGGTTGTAGACTACTAATTTGAACCAAGCTCCACTTAGGCCTGTGGCTTCACTGATTTTCGTATTTCCCCTGTCCTCCAACCACGCCAGTTACAGCTCCGAAGTGGCGTCTGCACAATCCACACTTGTTCCTGTGTTACAGGTGTTCAGTCCGGTCAGTTAATCCCCTGATGTGTGTCCGGCAATGTCGCCTGCTCTGTCCACATTCCCATAATGGGAATGTGGACAGAGCAGGCGACATTGCCGGACACACATCAGGGGATTAACTGACCGGACTGAACACCTGTAACACAGGAACAAGTGTGGATTGTGCAGACGCCACTTCGGAGCTGTAACTGGCAGGGTTGGAGGACAGGGGAAATACGAGAGACAGTGGAGCCACAGGCCTAATTGGAGCACGGTTAAAAATCAGTAGTGGTACGACTGTGTAGGCAGCAGGAGACTTTGCCATCCACACAGCAGGGGATCAGCTGACATTACTGAACCCCACTGAGACACGGGAGCAAGTATCTCTTTCCGTGTGGACGGCACTTCCGAACTACAACTGGCTGTGTTGAAGCCCAGGAAATAGGAGGGTGTAGGCAGAGGCCTACTGTATTTTGAATGAGGTGACAGCAGGAGAGACTGCCATCCACACAGCAGGAGATCAGCTGACATTACTGAACCCCACTGAGACACGGGAGCAAGTATCTCTTTCCGTGTGGACGGCACTTCCGAACTACAACTGGCTGTGTTGAAGCCCAGGAAATAGGAGGGTGTAGGCAGAGGCCTACTGTATTTTGAATGAGGTGACAGCAGGAGAGACTGCCATCCACACAGCAGGGGATCAGCTGACATTACTGAACCCCACTGAGACACGGGAGCAAGTATCTCTTTCCGTGTGGACGGCACTTCCGAACTACAACTGGCTGTGTTGAAGCCCAGGAAATAGGAGGGTGTAGGCAGAGGCCTACTGTATTTTGAATGAGGTGACAGCAGGAGAGACTGCCATCCACACAGCAGGGGATCAGCTGACATTACTGAACCCCACTGAGACACGGGAGCAAGTATCTCTTTCCGTGTGGGCGGCACTTCCGAACTACAACTGGCTGTGTTGAAGCCCAGGAAATAGGAGGGTGTAGGCAGAGGCCTACTGTATTTTGAATGAGGTGACAGCAGGAGAGACTGCCATCCACACAGCAGGGGATCAGCTGACATTACTGAACCCCACTGAGACACGGGAGCAAGTATCTCTTTCCGTGTGGACGGCACTTCCGAACTACAACTGGCTGTGTTGAAGCCCAGGAAATAGGAGGGTGTAGGCAGAGGCCTACTGTATTTTGAATGAGTTTACAGCAGGAGAGACTGCCATCCACACAGCAGGGGATCAGCTGACGTTACTGAACCCCACTGAGACACGGGAGCAAGTATCTCTTTCCGTGTGGACGGCACTTCCGAACTACAACTGGCTGTGTTGAAGCCCAGGAAATAGGAGGGTGTAGGCAGAGGCCTACTGTATTTTGAATGAGGTGACAGCAGGAGAGACTGCCATCCACACAGCAGGGGATCAGCTGACGTTACTGAACCCCACTGAGACACGGGAGCAAGTATCTCTTTCCGTGTGGACGGCACTTCCGAACTACAACTGGCTGTGTTGAAGCCCAGGAAATAGGAGGGTGTAGGCAGAGGCCTACTGTATTTTGAATGAGGTGACAGCAGGAGAGACTGCCATCCACACAGCAGGGGATCAGCTGACGTTACTGAACCCCACTGAGACACGGGAGCAAGTATCTCTTTCCGTGTGGACGGCACTTCCGAACTACAACTGGCTGTGTTGAAGCCCAGGAAATAGGAGGGTGTAGGCAGAGGCCTACTGTATTTTGAATGAGGTGACAGCAGGAGAGACTGCCATCCACACAGCAGGGGATCAGCTGACGTTACTGAACCCCACTGAGACACGGGAGCAAGTATCTCTTTCCGTGTGGACGGCACTTCCGAACTACAACTGGCTGTGTTGAAGCCCAGGAAATAGGAGGGTGTAGGCAGAGGTCTACTGTATTTTGAATGAGGTGACAGCAGGAGAGACTGCCATCCACACAGCAGGGGATCAGCTGACGTTACTGAACCCCACTGAGACACGGGAGCAAGTATCTCTTTCCGTGTGGACGGCACTTCCGAACTACAACTGGCTGTGTTGAAGCCCAGGAAATAGGAGGGTATAGGCAGAGGCCTACTGTATTTTGAATGAGGTGACAGCAGAAGAGACTGCCATCCACACAGCAGGGGATCAGCTGACATTACTGAACCCCACTGAGACACGGGAGCAAGTATCTCTTTCCGTGTGGACAGCACTTCCGATCTACAACTGGCTGTGTTGAAGCCCAGGAAATAGGAGGGTGTAGGCAGAGGCCTACTGTCTTTGTAATGCGGAGACAGCAGGAGAGACTGCCATCTCCACAGCAGGGGATCAGCTGGCAATGATGAACCCCACTAACACTTGAACGAATGTGTTTGGCTCTGTGGAGACGACACTTCTGAACACCAACTGACGCTGTTGGAGCCCAGGATTAGGCGAGGAGCAGGCTGGGGCCTACTGGATTTTGGCAGGTGAAGGCAGCAGGAGACTTGCCATCTCCACAGCAGGGGAACAGCTGGCAGTGCTGAACCCCACTAACACTCTAACGAAGGTGTTTGGCTCTGTGGAGACGACACTTCTGAACACCAACTGACGCTGTTGGAGCCCAGGATTAGGCGAGGAGCAGGCTGGGGCCTACTGGATTTTGGCAGGTGAAGGCAGCAGGAGACTTGCCATCTCCACAGCAGGGGAACAGCTGGCAGTGCTGAACCCCACTAACACTCTAACGAATGTGTTTGGCTCTGTGGAGACGACACTTCTGAACACCAACTGACGCTGTTGGAGCCCAGGATTAGGCGAGGAGCAGGCTGTGGCCTACTGGATTTTGGCAGGTGAAGGCAGCAGGAGACTTGCCATCTCCACAGCAGGGGAACAGCTGGCAGTGCTGAACCCCACTAACACTCTAACGAAGGTGTTTGGCTCTGTGGAGACGACACTTCTGAACACCAACTGATGCTGTTGGAGCCCAGGATTAGGCGAGGAGCAGGCTGTGGCCTACTGGATTTTGGCAGGTGAAGGCAGCAGGAGACTTGCCATCTCCACAGCAGGGGAACAGCTGGCAGTGCTGAACCCCACTAACACTCTAACGAATGTGTTTGGCTCTGTGGAGACGACACTTCTGAACACCAACTGACGCTGTTGGAGCCCAGGATTAGGCGAGGAGCAGGCTGTGGCCTACTGGATTTTGGCAGGTGAAGGCAGCAGGAGACTTGCCATCTCCACAGCAGGGGAACAGCTGGCAGTGCTGAACCCCACTAACACTCTAACGAAGGTGTTTGGCTCTGTGGAGACGACACTTCTGAACACCAACTGACGCTGTTGGAGCCCAGGATTAGGCGAGGAGCAGGCTGTGGCCTACTGGATTTTGGCAGGTGAAGGCAGCAGGAGACTTGCCATCTCCACAGCAGGGGAACAGCTGGCAGTGCTGAACCCCACTAACACTCTAACGAAGGTGTTTGGCTCTGTGGAGACGACACTTCTGAACACCAACTGACGCTGTTGGAGCCCAGGATTAGGCGAGGAGCAGGCTGGGGCCTACTGGATTTTGGCAGGTGAAGGCAGCAGGAGACTTGCCATCTCCACAGCAGGGGAACAGCTGGCAGTGCTGAACCCCACTAACACTCTAACGAAGGTGTTTGGCTCTGTGGAGACGACACTTCTGAACACCAACTGACGCTGTTGGAGCCCAGGATTAGGCGAGGAGCAGGCTGTGGCCTACTGGATTTTGGCAGGTGAAGGCAGCAGGAGACTTGCCATCTCCACAGCAGGGGAACAGCTGGCAGTGCTGAACCCCACTAACACTCTAACGAATGTGTTTGGCTCTGTGGAGACGACACTTCTGAACACCAACTGACGCTGTTGGAGCCCAGGATTAGGCGAGGAGCAGGCTGTGGCCTACTGGATTTTGGCAGGTGAAGGCAGCAGGAGACTTGCCATCTCCACAGCAGGGGAACAGCTGGCAGTGCTGAACCCCACTAACACTCTAACGAAGGTGTTTGGCTCTGTGGAGACGACACTTCTGAACACCAACTGACGCTGTTGGAGCCCAGGATTAGGCGAGGAGCAGGCTGTGGCCTACTGGATTTTGGCAGGTGAAGGCAGCAGGAGACTTGCCATCTCCACAGCAGGGGAACAGCTGGCAGTGCTGAACCCCACTAACACTCTAACGAAGGTGTTTGGCTCTGTGGAGACGACACTTCTGAACACCAACTGACGCTGTTGGAGCCCAGGATTAGGCGAGGAGCAGGCTGGGGCCTACTGGATTTTGGCAGGTGAAGGCAGCAGGAGACTTGCCATCTCCACAGCAGGGGAACAGCTGGCAGTGCTGAACCCCACTAACACTCTAACGAAGGTGTTTGGCTCTGTGGAGACGACACTTCTGAACACCAACTGACGCTGTTGGAGCCCAGGATTAGGCGAGGAGCAGGCTGGGGCCTACTGGATTTTGGCAGGTCAAGGCAGCAGGAGACTTGCCATCTCCACAGCAGGGGAACAGCTGGCAGTGCTGAACCCCACTAACACTCTAACGAAGGTGTTTGGCTCTGTGGAGACGACACTTCTGAACACCAACTGACGCTGTTGGAGCCCAGGATTAGGCGAGGAGCAGGCTGGGGCCTACTGGATTTTGGCAGGTGAAGGCAGCAGGAGACTTGCTATCTCCACAGCAGGGGAACAGCTGGCAGTGCTGAACCCCACTAACACTCTAACGAAGGTGTTTGGCTCTGTGGAGACGACACTTCTGAACACCAACTGACGCTGTTGGAGCCCAGGATTAGGCGAGGAGCAGGCTGGGGCCTACTGGATTTTGGCAGGTGAAGGCAGCAGGAGACTTGCCATCTCCACAGCAGGGGAACAGCTGGCAGTGCTGAACCCCACTAACACTCTAACGAAGGTGTTTGGCTCTGTGGAGACGACACTTCTGAACACCAACTGACGCTGTTGGAGCCCAGGATTAGGCGAGGAGCAGGCTGGGGCCTACTGGATTTTGGCAGGTGAAGGCAGCAGGAGACTTGCCATCTCCACAGCAGGGGAACAGCTGGCAGTGCTGAACCCCACTAACACTCTAACGAAGGTGTTTGGCTCTGTGGAGACGACACTTCTGAACACCAACTGACGCTGTTGGAGCCCAGGATTAGGCGAGGAGCAGGCTGTGGCCTACTGGATTTTGTCAGGTGAAGGCAGCAGGAGACTTGCCATCTCCACAGCAGGGGAACAGCTGGCAGTGCTGAACCCCACTAACACTCTAACGAAGGTGTTTGGCTCTGTGGAGACGACACTTCTGAACACCAACTGACGCTGTTGGAGCCCAGGATTACGCATGCCGCATGCAGAGGCCAATGGGCAGCGGTTTTTATGGAGGTTGTGGACTACTACTGATTCTAACCATGCTCCACTTAGGCCTCTGGCTCCACTGTCTCTACTATTTACCCTGGCCTCCAACCCCGCCAGCTCCATCTCTGAAGTGGCGTCAGCACAATCTACACTTGTTCCTGTGTTACTGGTGCTCAGTCCCGTCAGTTGATCCCCTGATGTTTGTCCGGCAAGTTCGCCAGCTCTGTCCTCATTCCCACTACTGGTTATGGGAATGTGGACAGAGCAGGAGACCTTGCCGGACACACATCAGGGGATAAACTGATGGGACTGAGCCACAGGAACACAGGAACAAGTGTAGATTGTGCTGACGCCACTTCAGAGATGCAGATGGCGGGGTTGGAGGTCAGGGGAAATAGTAGAGACAGTGGAGCCAGAGACCTAAGTTGGGCACGGTTAAAAATCAGTAGTGGTTTGAATGTTGATGGAGCTGGTGACTTTGCCGTCCACACAGCAGGGGATCAGCTGGCATTACTGAACCCCACTAACACAGGAGCTAGTGTGTTTCTCTGTGCAGACGACACATCTGAGCGACAACTGGCTGTGTTGAAGCAAAGGGATTATAGTTCAGGTGGTAGAAAAATGAACACACCAGCAGACCTGGATACAGTTGCCAACCACTAATTTAGTCTGTAAGAGGAATGGCAAAGTCTTTGGAGATCCAGGCCTTGTTCATTTTCAGAAAAGTCAGCCGGTCAACATTATCGGAAGATAGTCGCGTGCGACGGTCTGTTAGTACACCACCTGCGGCACTAAAGACACGTTCCGATAATACACTGGCAGCAGGGCAAGCCAGCACCTCCAATGCATACTGGCTAAGCTCTGGCCATGTATCCAGCTTAGAGACCCAAAACTTGAAGGGGGAAGAGCCATCTGGGAGTACAGCGACAGGGCAAGACATGTAGTCTGACACCATCTGACGGAAGCGTTGCCTCCTGCTGACTCGAGGCGTCGCTGATGGTGTAGACAATTGTGGTGGACACACAAAACTTTGCCACATTTGGGCCATAGTGGTCTTGCCTTGTGCTGCGGCGCTGCCTCTGCTCCCTCTTTGTGCAGAGTTTCCTCCACTGCCTCGACGCACAGAGCTGCTTTGTAAAGCACTAGCAACAATGCTGTCGGGTGGAATGGAAAACATTATGGACTGCACCAGTGACTCTTCGTACTCCCGCATTTTACGCTCCCGGTTCAACGTTGGTATGAGCCTTTGTACGCTGTCCCGGTAGCGAGGATCTAGGAGGGTGTACACCCAATAATCAGCCGAGACGAGAATGTGGGCGATGCGGCGGTCGTTTCTCAGGCACTGCAGCATGAAATCAACCATGTGCTGCAGACTCCCAACTGCCAAAGAACCGCTGTCCCCTGTTTGAGGCGTGACCTCGGCCTGCTCTGCATCACCCCACCCTCGCTGTACATACTGAGTAGAGGTTTGTGTACCTCCCTCCTCTGGAGAGATGTCTTCCTCCTCCATTGACTCCTCCTCATCCTCCTCACAAAGTGTCCCCTGCCTAGGCCTTTGTGAGGAAACACGTAGCGCAGACTGTCCAGAAGCAGATGGCATTTGGGACTCCTCATCCTCCACCTCTTCTGAAACCTCATCCCTTAGTGCTTGCAGTGTTTGTTGAAGCAGGCAGATAAGGGGGACAGTCATGCTGACTAGTGCATCATCTGCACTCGCCATCCGCGTGGATTCATCGAAGGCACGCAAAACGAGGCAGATGTCCTTCATAGAGGCCCACTCAATGGTGCTGAAGTGTGAACGGCGCACAGTGCGACTTGTTTGCGCCTGATGCAGCTGGTACTCCATGACTGCTGCCTGCTGCTCACACAACCGCTCCAACATATGTAACGTTGAATTCCACCGGGTGGGTAGGTCACATATGATGCGATGTTCCGGAAGGCCAAATCGTCGCTGCAGAGCAGCGAGGCGCGATCTTGCCGTGCTGGAACGTCGCAAGTGAGCGCACTCTATACGGACCTTGTGCAACAGTGCAGCAAGATCCGGATAGTCCCTCAGAAAGCTCTGCACGACCAAGTTAAGAACATGTGCCAGACATGGGATGTGTGTGAGGTTGCCTAGGCCAAGAGCTGCCACCAGATTTCGGCCATTGTCACACACTACCAAGCCCGGCTGGAGATTCGCTGGCCCAAACCACACATCGCTCTCCAGCTTGATAGCATTCCAGAGCTCCTGCGCTGTGTGGCTTCGATTCCCCAAAGAAATTAATTTGAGTACAGCCTGTTGACGTTTGGCCACAGCTGTGCTCATATCGGTCGTAACAGGCTCCTGCTCTGCTGTTTCTGAGGAACTTGAGTAGGAGGAGGAGTCTATGTGTACAGACTGGAGTCCTGCAATCCGTGGCGTTGGAAGAACACGTACAGCGCCACTCTCCAGATCCGTACCCGGCTCCACAACATTGACCCAGTGGGCAGTGAGGGAAAGGTATCGTCCCTGTCCATGGTTACTGGTCCACGCATCGGTGGTCAGGTGGACCTTGCTACTAACGGCGTTTAGTAGCGCATGTTTTATTTTGCCCTCAACATGTTTCTGCAGGGCAGGGACGGCTCGCCTGCTGAAATAAAAGCGGCTGGGCACGTTGTATTGGGGGACTGCCAATGCCATTAAGTCCCGGAAGGTGTCAGTGTCCACCAGCCTGAATGACAGCATTTCAACTGCCAGAAGTTTGGCAATGCCAGCATTCAGAGACTGTGCTTGGGGATGGTTTGCCGAGTAAGGGCGCCTTTTATCCCATGCCTGTGCTACCGATGGCTGTGATGGATGGGAACGTGCTGCTATGGGTGTAATCTGACAGGGTCTCCGGACAACAGTGGCAGAGGTTCTTCCTTGGCGATCCTGTGAGGAAGCCGAACCAGCAGTGTGTGAGCTGGAGGAAGAGGGCCCAACACGAACTGAAGAGGTGGTAGGTGGTGCTGTACGTTGGCCTACGTCTTCAGGGTGTCTCTGCAACTCCAACTCGTGCTTGGTGCGCACATGTTTCCACATATTTGTGGTATTGAGGTTGCTGACATTTCTCCCTCTTTTGACTCTCTGATGACACAGCTTGCATTTGACAAAGCAAATGTCATCTGCAACTGTGTCAAAAAAGGACCACGCACTGCAACTCTTGTGAGCGCCAGGTTTGCCTTTGGAAGGAGGAATGCTCCTAACGGGTGCCGAAGTGGAGGGTACAGGCAACCAAGTCTTCCCCCTCCCTCTGCCTCCTGTTTTGGCCGGTAGGGGAATCTCTTCCTCCGAGCTGCTCCCACCACCTTCCTGTTGCTCACGCCATGATGGGTCAAGGACCTCATCATCTTCCCTCCCCTCTTCAAACAGCTGCTTCTCCGGGGTTGTCTCGCCAGCACCGTACGCACCAGAAAGTGGCAACTGAGTCTCGTCATCATCTGATGCGTACTGAGGTGTGCTGACCATAGGCACTGGCCCACTCGCCTCTTCAGATTCAGAGGGACAAAGAAGTTGCGCATCACTGCATACTCCCTCTTCTTCACATTCAGGAATGCTGCTTGGCTGGCCCCCTCTTTCCAAGCCAACAGATTCCGAGAACAGAAGTAGAGACTGTGATGGCTCCTGTCCATGTCTCTCTGACTGCCTGGGCACTTTGGCAGGTGGTGAAGAGACAGATGGTTGCTCTTCGGTGCTCTGACCCTGAGAGGATGCGGAAGTAATTGAAGTCGATGCGTTAGCTGCCATCCATCCGACAACGGCTTCAATTTGTTCCTCCCGCAGCAGTGGGGTACGTTGAGGTCCTACAAAGCTGCGCATAAAGGACTGTTGCCTGCTAAAACTGGGGGATGCTGATCCACTGGTGCCCGCAGCAGGCCCAGAATCCCCACGTCCTCTACCTGTAGAATCCCCACGTCCTCTCCCTGCAGAATCCCCACGTCCTCTCCCTGCTGAAACTCCACGCCCACGCCCACGCGCCTTACTCCCTGCCTTCTTCATCTTGCAAGACTGCTTAAGATAGGCAAAAAAGTACAAAGGGGGGCCTTAGTGTGCTTATTCCTGAACAGCTGGTTACAGGTACAAGAAACACTAATTTTATGAAGTGTGTGTGTGTGTGGACTAGACTTTAATAGGAGCTGATGTGGCCTACACAAGTTCAAAATGTAGTGTTTGGTTAACTTTTTTTGTGGTTTCTTTGTTGGAAACAAACTCAAAGTATGTGAACAAAGAATTGAAACTGATAGTATCACCAACTTTTTGGAGCTATTACAATGCAGGCAGGTAACCTACAATGCAAAAGATGAGGCTCCAAAAAAATTGGGTAATACTAATCTGGCTGCGCCGGCAGGGCACAAGCCAGAAAAAAAGGCTCCTCTATCTACTCCTATATAGTGTTTGCAACCAACCAATGTTGATGGATACGGATGGATGCACACTAATAGGAGAAGAAAAAATGAGCTGCACTCAAAGACAAATATGTGTGAGGCAGTGACGCACGTTGAGCGTCCTACAACCAGACGTAGCTGCAGGACACTCTACTCAGCGTGAGCTGCACTCACACACAGTCAGAGGCCTCTCAGACAGCCGTCAACAGTGCAGCTAAGTGGGCACTGGCACTGACAGGCTGCAGAAAGGCTCCGCTGTGTACTCCTTTATAGTGTTTGCAACCACCGTAGATGGAGACGGATGGATGCACACTAATAGAAGAAAAAATGAGCTGCACTCAAATAAAAATATGTGTGAGGCACTGACGCACGCTGAGCGTCCTACAGCCAGACGTAGCTGCAGGACACACTACTCAGCGTGAGCTGCACTCACACACAGTCAGAGACCTCTCAGACAGCCGTGAACAGTGCAGCAAAGTGGACACTAGCACTGAAAGGCTGCAGAAAGGCTCCGTTGTCTACTACTAGTGTTTGCAACCAACGTATATGGATACGGATGGAAGCACACTAGATTGAAATTATGTAAAAAATGCAGCTCAAAAAATAAAAGATGTATGAGGCAGCAGTGATCACACTGGGTGGCCTACAGCCTGTCGTGGCTGCAGGACCCACTCCACAGCATGAGCTGCACTCACACAGCCCTTGCAGACAGCTGTGAACACTGCTGCTAGGGCAAAGAAGGCTACAGTGGTGGTTTATGTAGCCTGGGTAAAGCACTAGATGTTTGGTGGAATCGCTATTTCTAACTGTCCCTCACAGTCTTCTACAGCAGCCTGTCCCTAACTGAATTCACAGCAGAGTGACCAGAAATGGCGGCTGCGGTGGCTTTTATAGTGCATCATGACATCATTTCGGCAGCCAATCACAGCCATGCCAATAGTTAACATGCCTACATGCCTAACAGGATGTGCCCACACTTCGGAGGATTCCCATTGGCTTAATCAAAGCAAGCAGGCTCATAGCATGATGGGAACTTCCTATTCCGATTCCGATTCCGGAATCCGATATGACAAAAGTATCGGAACTAAGTATCGGAATTCCGATACCGCTAATATCGGCCGATACCCGATACTTGCGGTATCGGAATGCTCAACACTACTAATAACAAAAGCCTAGGAGACAGCTTCAACTATAAATCATCCAAAAAAGAGCAAACAGAAGCCAAATCTAAGAATTATCAAAAGTTTATTGAAATATCATTAAAATATTTTTTCTTAAATATGAAAGACAAAGTATGTATAAAAATGAGGACACTACAACAACGAAAGGTACCACTGCACCATAGTGGTAAATAGCATGATGATAACAAATATCCTAATAATATCTAAAAAAAATTTTCATACACAAGCGAATTATACCCCAAAAAATTTTTAAGTAAAGAGCTCGGGTTTGCTCGCACATATGTACCAAAAAGTTTTCAGTAAGGTAATGATACCATAGCGGTCTTCATTATGTGAACCGTGGGAATATCAAACCATAAAAAAGTGCCAAGTGCAAAAGTATGTAAACAATGCGTACATGATAAATAAACAATGAGAAAAACAAAATGGATAATATAAACTTAGAACAATAAGAATCAACAACGCTTGGTTAGTGTAGGTATTAGGATAATTTTCCCCACAATGTGCGGTGGAACATCAGGGGCAAATAGGGAAGGTAAAAAGCTAAAGTGCCATGAATAGTAGTTGCATATTACCTCAGTGGTGCAGGCAGGAGGACCCCGATGCGCGTTTCATGGTAGCTTTTTCGAGGGGCGCCCCTCGAAAAAGCTACCCTGAAACGCACATCGGGGTCCTCCTGCCTGCACCACTGATGTAATATGCAACTACTTAATCTGACCATTGTCACTTTATGAGGTAATAACTCCGGAACCCTTCAATGGGTCCCAGTGATTCTGAGGATGTTTCTTGTGACATATTGTCCTTCATGACAGTTGTAAAATTTGTTTGATTGGACTTGCATCTATTTGTGAAAATACAGAAATTTGTCAAATTTCACAATTTTAATTCTTATGCACTTAAACCAAAGAGTTATATCATACAAAATAGTTAATACAGTTGTGGCCAAAAGTATTGACACCCCTGCAATTTTGTCAGATAATACTCAGTTTCTTCCTGAAAATGATTGCAAACACAAATTCTTTGGTATTATTATCTTCATTTAATTTGTCTTAAATGAAAAAACACAAAAAGAATTGTCCTAAAGCCAAATTAGAAATAATTCCACACCAAACATAAAAAAGAGGGTGGACAAAAGTATTGGCACTGTTCGAAAAATCATGTGATGCTTCTCTAATTTGTGTAATTAACAGCACCTCTAACTTACCTGTGGCACCTAACAGGTGTTGGCAATGAATAAATCACACTTGCAGCCAGTTGACATGGATTAAAGTTGACTCAACCTCTGTCCTGTGTCCTTGTGTGTACCACATTGAGCATGGAGAAAAGAAAGAAGACCAAAGAACTGTCTGAGGACTTGAGAAACCAAATTGTGAGGAAGCATGAGCAATCTCAAGGCTACAAGTCCATCTCCAAAGACCTGAATGTTCCATTGTCTACGGTGCGCAGTGTCATCAAGAAGTTTAAAGCCCATGGCACTGTGGCTAACCTCCCTAGATGTGGACGGAAAAGAAAAATTGACAAGAGATTTCAACGCAAGATTGTGCGGATGTTGGATAAAGAACCTCGACTAACATCCAAACAAGTTCAAGCTGCCCTGCAGTCCGAGGGTACAACAGTGTCAACCCGTACTATCCGTCGGCATCTGAATGAAAAGGGACTGTATGGTAGGAGACCCAGGAAGACCCCACTTCTTACCCCGAGACATAAAAAAGCCAGGCTGGAGTTTGCCAAAACTTACCTGAAAAAGCCTAAAACGTTTTGGAAGAATGTTCTCTGGTCAGATGAGAGAAAAGTAGAGATTTTTGGGCAAAGGCATCAACATAGAGTTTACAGGAGAAAAAAAGAGGCATTCAAAGAAAAAAACACGGTCCCTACAGGCAAACATGGCGGAAGTTCCCTGATGTTTTGGGGTTGCATTGCTGCCTCTGGCACTGGACTGCTTGACCGTGTACATGGCATTATGAAGTCTGAAGACTACCAACAAATTTTGCAGCATAATGTAGGGCCCAGTGTGAGAAAGCTGGGTCTCCCTCAGAGGTCATGGGTCTTCCAGCAGGACAATGACCCAAAACACACTTCAAAAAGCACTAGAAAATGGTTTGAGAGAAAGCACTGGAGACTTTTAAGGTGTCCAGCAATGAGTCCAGACCTGAATCCCATAGAACACCTGTAGAGAGATCTAAAAATGGCAGTTTGGAGAATGCACCCTTCAAATATCAGGGACCTGGAGCAGTTTTCCAAAGAAGAATGGTCTAAAATTCCAGCAGAGCATTGAAAGAAACTCATTGATGGTTACCGGAAGCGGTTGGTCGCAGTTATTTTGGCTCAAGGTTGTGCAACCAAGTATTAGGCTGAGAGTGCCAATACTTTTGTCTGGCCCATTTTTGGAGTTTTGTGTGAAATGATCAATGTTTTGCTTTTTGCTTCATTCTCTTTTGTGTTTTTTCATTTAAGACAAATTAAATGAAGATAATAATACCAAAGAATTTGTGTTTGCAATCATTTTCAGGAAGAAACTGAGTATTATCTGACAGAATTGCAGGGGTGTCAATACTTTTGGCCACAACTGTAGAATTTACCACTATTGATGAGCGAGCATGCTTGGTAATGCTTGGTGCTCGCCCTAGCATTGCAGTGCTTGCGATGCTCGGTGAGCAGCGAGCATTTTTTGGGGTTATTCGGCGGTAGCTCGGGTCCCCACCCTGCATGTTTGGCTCTCTTTAGAGCACCAATCTACAAGCAGGGATCATCTGCCATGCACTGTAATGCTGCAGCCATGTTGGTTGTGGCATTATAGTGATTGGCTGGCTGCACAGAATTATCAGGTCTACATCAGACCTGGCGCCGCCCTGCTCATCACACAGCTCCAGAATCAGCCAGTGTAGCGACAGTTACTGCAGAGATAGGGAGATAATTATAATTGTATCAGTTAGTGTGGGTATGCCATTATTAAATACACAAATCCAGCTAAACCAACAGTCCTTCTAAGGACTAATTACGGGGCATGCAGATATCAGTGCTAGCCAGGCAGTGTATGTGGGTATTTAGATATCAGTGCAAGGCAGGCAGGCATGTTATGTGGCATACTTAATTGCATACAGCAAGAGAGTCCATTCCATTACTGTCTGCTGCTGCCTATTACAGATATTGATTGTCTATACATATCCCCAGGTATCAGTGGCCAGGAATAATTTTTTTTGCATCTTAATCCTGATTATTTTATTCAAAAAACAAACCAGAGCACAGGTTTTTTTTTCTCCATTTGCTTGTTAGCAGTGCAGAATACCGTCAGATCCTTTCCATAGTACAGCGTGAAAATACAGTGAATTTAAACAGGGGTTTGGCAGTCACAGCGATCACATCTGAGTGCATAGAAAATTCTGCCGTTTTTGTGGCACTGTAAAATTTTGTTGGAGTGTCTTATACAAGTTCTTGATTCCAGTTTGCTGAAAAAAAATATTTACCTACGGGGCAAATATTTCTCACTGCGTTTTCTCTGCACACTGATCACATATCATTGAGCTCAAAATTGTGCCATTTCAGGCCTCCTTTGAATTATTTTTGTTGTGTCTTAGCCTATTTATTGACATCATTTTGCTGCCAAATAAAATGTAGGCTACATATTCTAAAGTGGGGTATCTGCATCAAAGGCATATCATTGCGTTCAAAATAGTGCTATTTGAGCCCTCCATTGAATTTTTTTTGCTTCGTCTTAGCCTAGATAATCACACCAATTTGTTGCCAAAAAAATACAGGCCAGATATTTCAAAGTGGGGTATCTCTGTCACATGCCTCATCTATCTGTGGGCTAAAAACTGTGGCATTTGAGGCCTCCATTGAACTATTTTTTCTGTGTATTAGCCTAGTTATTGACTTTATTTTGCTGTAAAAAAAATGCAGGCCAGATATTTTAAAGTGGGGTATCTCTGTCACATGCCTCACCTACCAGTGGGCTAAAAATTGTGGCATTTGAGGCCTCCATTCAACTGTTTTTGCTGGGTCTTATTCTATTTATTGACACCAGTTTGCTGCAAAAAAAATTGTTACTTACAGGCCAGATATTTTAAACTGTGGTTTTCCTGCACACAGATCACATATAAGTTTGCTCCAAATTCAGGCATTTGTAGTGAACGTGGAAAATATTGTATCCATTTAAAATCGGCAAGGTGCTTGGCAAGGGACAGGGAAGTGGACGTAATGGTGATGGTGCATTAAGGAAAAATCTGTACAGCTGATAATACCAAAGTAAATAACACCTTCAATGAGATATCTCAGATAAGGTATAAATGTGTCTAAAATATACACCACCAGATGCTCGAAAAAAGAAAGGGAGTGGAAACCACTCAATTACATGAAGAAGAGAAATGCCCCAAAGCATAGAATCCAGAGAATTATTTATCAGATTACAAGGGATATATTCAAATAATATATATATTGATTTATATATATAGGCAATAGAGTAAATGTATAATAAAAACAAGTTCCTGTGCACGGATAAACAAATACATAAAAATGTAGCAATCAATACATTTTATAAATATATCAATGGTGGGCCCAAAAGAGAATATAAAATCTTTTTTATATATTTGTATATGCCACCAATGGTATTATATGAACTAGATAAAAATATCAAGGCTTTAAATCAAAAGTGACAACAAAAAAAGTAGGGTGTGTTCTAGTGTTAATACCAGGTACTACCATGACTCACTTTTTTTTTTTGCACATTACACCTTATGAATTAGGCTATTTGCCCATATACTGTATACTCTATTTGCACTATGGCACTTTGATTATTATCATCTTTTTATACTCATGCGTTTCTCCTTTTATGTGCACTAGAATATACTTTTTTTGTTGTCACTTTTGATTTATAGCCTTGATATGTTTACCTAGTTCATATAATACCATTGGTGGCATGTGTGTGTGTGTATATATATATATATATATATATATATATACAGTTGTGGCCAAAAGTATTGACACCCCTGCAATTCTGTCAGATAATACTCAGTTTCTTCCTGAAAATGATTGCAAACACAAATTCTTTGGTATTATTATCTTCATTTAATTTGTCTTAAATGAAAAAACACAAAAAGAATTGTCCTAAAGCCAAATTGGATATAATTCCACACCAAGCATAAAAAAAGAGGGTGGACAAAAGTATTGGCACTGTTCAAAAAATCATGTGATGCTTCTCTAATTTGTGTAATTAACAGCACCTGTAACTTACCTGTGACACCTAACAGGTGTTGGCAATAACTAAATCACACTTGCAGCAAGTTGACATGGATTAAAGTTGACTCACCCTCTGTCCTGTGTCCTTGTGTGTACCACATTGAGCATGGAGAAAAGAAAGAAGACCAAAGAACTGTCTGAGGACTTGAGAAACCAAATTGTGAGGAAGCATGAGCAATCTCAAGGCTACAAGTCCATCTCCAAAGACCTGAATGTTCCTGTGTCTACCGTGCACAGTGTCATCAAGAAGTTTACAGCCCATCACACTGTGGCTAACCTCCCTAGATGTGGATGGAAAAGAAAAATTGACAAGAGATTTCAACGCAAGATAGTGCGGATGTTGGATAAAGAACCTCGACTAACATCCAAACAAGTTCAAGCGGCCCTGCAGTCCAAGGGTACAACAGTGTCAACCCATACTATCCGTCGGCGTCTGAATGAAAAGGGACTGTATGGTAGGAGACTCAGGAAGACCCCACTTCTTACCCCGAGACATAAAAAAGCCAGGCTGGAGTTTGCCAAAACTTACCTGAGAAAGCCTTAAAACATTTTGGAAGAATGTTATCTGGTCAGATGAGACAAAAGTAAAGCTTTTGGGGCAAAAGCATCAACATAGAGTTTACAGGAGAAAAAAAGAGGCATTCAAAGAAAAAAACACGGTCCCTACAGTCAAACATGGGGGAGGTTCCCTGATGTTTTGGGAATGCTTTCCTGCTTCTGGCACTGGACTGCTTGACCATGTGAATGGCATTATGAAGTCTGAAGACTACCAACAAATTTTGCAGCATAATGTAGGGCCCAGTGTGAGAAAGCTGGGTCTCCCTCAGAGGTCATGGGTCTTCCAGCAAGACAATGACCCAAAACACACTTCAAAAAGCACTAGAAAATGGTTTGAGAGAAAGCACTGGAGACTTCTAAGGTGGCCAGCAATGAGTCCAGATCTGAATCCCAGGGACCTGGAGCAGTTTGCCAAAGAAGAATGGTCTAAAATTCCAGCAGAGCATTGTAAGAAACTCATTGATGGTTACCGGAAGTGGTTGGTTGCAGTTATTTTGGCTAAAGGTTGTGCAACCAAGTATTAGCTGAGGGTGCCAAAGCTTTTGTTTTGCCCATTTTTGAAGTTTTGTGTGAAATGATCAATGTTTTGCTTTTTGCTTCATTCTCTTTTGTGTTTTTTTCATTTAAGACAAATTAAATGAAGATAATAATACCAAAGAATTTGTGTTTGCAATCATTTTCAAGAAGAAACTGAGTATTATCTGACAGAATTGCAGGGGTGTCAATACTTTTGGCCACAACTGTATTTATAAAATGTATTGATTGCTACATTTTTAGTTATTTGCTTATCCCTGCACAGTCACTTGTTTTTAATATACATCTACTCTATTGTCAATGTATATATATAAAGATATATATTTTATTTGAATATATCCCTTGTGGTCTGATATATAATTCTCTGGATTCTATGCTTTGGAGTACTTCTCTTCTTGGTGATGGTGCATGCAGAGGGTGAGGCCAAGGCCGTGGGCAAGCTGAAATTAGACCACAACAAACAACATCTTCTCGCTTGACCTTCCAGTCAAAATTACTAGAGGACCGCAGCAGCACACCACTATTGTACCCAAAGCTGTGTCAAAAGGTTGTTGGTTGGATAGCAGATAATGGTTCCAGTTACTTTGCCACCACCACCACCCTGTCTTCCACACAGCCATGTCTGAGTAGCCGTGAGTGTTTACCGCATATTCCTCACCCTGATCCTCCATTCCACAATGCGGAGAGCCTGGAGAAAACTGATCCCACGCTTGGATACTCCAAAGAGCTGTTCACTTTTCCATTTAGAGATTCGGGCCTCTCTCCCTGTCCACTTGAAGTGGGGCAAGATAAGATTGCATGTAGTGATGCCCAAATATTTGAGCAGCCACAGGTCACACAAAGGCAACGGTGGGAACGTGACAAAAGAGGTGGATGATGATGAGACACAATTGCTAGAAAATCAGGAGGATGTTCAGGGTGCGAAGTAGAATAGAAGGTGGTGGATGATATAGTAACTGACCCAACCTGGCAGGAGGACATGCATAGTGAGGACAGCAGTACACAGGGGGAGGGAGACATAGCACCCCAACAGGCAGGAAGAAGCAGTGTGGTGGCCGCAGACAGAAGACAGGCAAACATTCCCCGTAATAACAACATGACGGAACTTGGCATTACAACTGTTAGGTCTTCCTGAATCTGGTTGTTTTTAAAGACTCTGCCGATAATCCCAAACAGGCCATTTGCACCACCTACCATGCCTGCATCAGCAGGGGTAGCAAAACAACCAGCCTGACCACCACCAGCATGATCAGGCACATGGCAGCAAAGCACCTGACTTTGTGGGCCGAACCCCAGGGTCCACGAACAATGTCTGCGGATGACACCACTGCTTATTCCACTGTTATGCGTGCAAGCCATTCCCCTGTCCATGGTGCATGCAATGATGCCTCCTGTCTTGCACCTGTCCTTGCACTCACTCAACTAGCACCATCCTCAAGCACGTCCATGTCCTTGTCCCAGCACAGCGTTCAGTTCTCCATATCCCAGGCCTTGGAACACAAGTCACAGTACTAAATTCATATATTTCTCGTCTGCTTGTGCTCGATATGTTGCCTTTTAGGCTCATGGAGATGGAAGCACTCCGCAACCTGATGGCGGTGGCCGTCCCAAGATACTCGGTCCCCAGCCACCCCTATTTCTTCAGGTATGCCATTCCTGCATTAAACAAGCACGTGTCCCACAACATAAGCCATGCTCTCAACAATGCTGTTACTGGGAAAGTCCACCTAACCACATACATGTGGACAAGTGCTTCTGGGCAGGGACGATACATTTCGCTGACGGCACACTGGGTTAACATAGTGGAAGCCGGGACCCAGTTGGACTTTGGGATGGAACACATCCTCCCAATGCCGAGGATTGCAGGCCAATACGTCAATCAGTGTTGCCCCCACAGTTTACAGCTCCTGCACATCCTCCTCCTCCTCTTCAGTCTTCATCTCAGAAATGACTACATCAATCACAAGCTGGAAGCACTGTAGCACTGCCTCAGCCAAGCAGCAACAGGCTGTGCTGAAGCTAATATACTTAGGTGACAAACTGCACAATGCTGAAGAGTTGTGGACAGCTCTGAAAGAGCAGGCACATTTGTGGCTGACACTGATAAACCGACAGCCACCCATGGTAGTGTGTGACAATGGCTGGAACCTGTTGGCTCTGAGGCGAGGCGAGCTCACACACGTACCATGCCTGGCCCATGTGCTTAACCTCGTTGTTCAATAGTTTTTCAAAAGCTACTTGGATCTGCCAGATCTGCTTGTCAAAGTACACCGCCTGTGTGCCCATTTTAGAAAGTCAGCTACAGCTTCCGCCGTCCTTGCTATGCTTCAGCAGCATTTGCAGCTTATGGCTCACTGACTTTTGTGTGATGTCCCCACATATTGGAACTCTACATTGCAGATGTTGGAAAGGATTTCTGAGCATAAGAGGGCAGTTGTTGACTACCAGCATCATCAATGCTGTTGGTATTCAGTTCAGACTCCAAACAGAAGACCTCATGAGAGGACATGTGTTGTGAGTTCATTTTCCCCTTCATTACTGAGGCCCGAGGAACTCCCTCTTCTGGTAAAGAAAGGTAGTGAGCCTGATTGTCAAACACCTGAGGCTGATGATGATGACTGGCTGAGTGGAGTTACGGACTGGATATAAGGCTGCCGACGCCCTTCTGCCCTGCGGGTGATTTCTCTGTGGGATCCTTGGAGACCAGTCTGAATTCCTGCTCCTCTAAAGCTAAGTTTGCTGCTCGGCCTTTTGCTTTTGTGCTTTGACTTTGTTTTGCTTTGTTTTTCTGGATTTCTGCCATTCCCTGCTGGGGTGTGCTCAATTCTTTTAGCTCTGTCTTCTGAAAATACCTGAGTGCTGATTTAGTTTTTGAAGCCTAGCTGCTTCAGGGCCTTTTTCATATCAGCTTGTTGGCTTATGTCTTTGATAGGGTTTTGGCAGATTGCAGACAGCAGCCTTCCTGTCCTTTCCTATCTAGGTAGTTTTGGGCCCCCGTCTTTGCTCAGTCTATCTTTCTGTCTGTGTTGGTGTTTTCATCTTGCTTCACCGTCATTATATGTTGGGGGCTGCCTATTGCTTTGGGGTCTGCTCTGGGGCAGTTTAGATTTCCCTTTTCTTTCTTTAGGCCTATGTATTTCTCCGGCTGTGATCGAGGGGTCTAGGGCATCGTAGGAACCCCCCACGGCTACTGCTAGTTGTGTTGATAGGTTCAGGGGTCTGCAATCTGATAGTTGCCAACTTCTCTGGTTTTCTGGACTTAGCTTGTATTTCTGCTTTTGCCTCCTACGGTGACTCATTCATAACAGAATCACCCGCCATACCGCAGATTCTAGGGTACTCAATAGCAGGAAAGAATTGTAAAAAAAAAAAAAAAGTGTGTATATTTTTTCCTCTATATCTCTGAGGCCGTAGGGGGAATTTTTTTTTCTCTCAATGGAGATAAAGCAATTGTCAGATCGTGTGGAGCAGCTCGCTGCGGAAGTGCGGGGAATTTCCGCTTACCTTGCTCATTCACATGCTGCTGAACCAAAGATTCCTACACCTGATGTATTTTTTGGGGATCGATCTAAATTTTTGAGTTTCAAAAATAATTGTAAATTATTTTTTGCCTTGAAGCCTAACTCGTCAGGGAGCTCCGCGCAGCAGGTTAAAATTGTCATCTCTTTGCTGTGTGGCGATCCCCAGGATTGGGCATTTTCTTTGAAACCAGATGATCCTATTCTGACTAATGTGAACGCATTCTTTCAAGCTTTGGGGTTGTTGTATGACGAACCTAATGCCATTGATCAGGCTGAAAAGACCCTGCTGGCATTGAGCCAGGGTCGTGATTCTGCAGAATTGTACTGTCAAAAATTCTGAAAGTGGGCAGTACTTACTACCTGGAATGATAATGCCTTGGCTGCTCTCTTTCGGAAGGGGTTGTCAGAAGCCGTAAAAGATACTATGGTGGGCTTTCCTGTTCCCTCTGGTCTTGATGATTCTATGTCATTAGCCATTCAGGTTGATCGGCGTTTGCGCGAACGCAAGGCTGCACGAGAGGTGTTGCCACCTGTTGAACAAATGTCTGAACCTATGCAATGTAATAGAGTTTTTTCCAGAGAGCAGCGTCAGGAGTTCAGAAGGCGTAATAAGTTGTGTTTTTTCTGTGGAGATGCCTCGCATATTATTTCTGTCTGTCCTAAATGAGAGAAACGCTTTGCACACACGTTTTCTGTTGGGGGTGTTCAACCTAAGTTTCTTCTGGCTATTACTCTGATCTGCTCCCTGTCCACATTTTCTGCCAAGGCTTTTGTGGAATCGGGAGCAGCCCTAAACCTAATGGACTTGGATTTTGCTAAACGTTGTGGATTTCCGATGACACCTCTGCAGATGCCTATCCCTTTGAGGGGGATTGATGCTACTCCTTTGGCTAAAAATAAACCCCAGTTTTCGACCCAGGTGGTCATGCGGGTCGCCCCAGACCATCAAGAAAATTGCAGATTTTTGGTGTTGCATAATCTGCATGATACTATTGTTCTGGGGTTTCCCTGGTTACAGATTCATAATCCAGTTTTGGATTGGAAATCTGTGTCTGTGGTGAGTTGGGGTTGTCGTTGTGCCTTTAGTGTGGCTCCGGTGTTTTCCACCTCTCCTCAGTCGCATGATGTTCCTGATTATTTGGCGGACTTTTATGATGTATTTAGTGAGAATGAGTCTGCGTCTCTGCCTCCTCATAGGAGTTATGACTGTGCAATTGAACTGAGCCTGGGGTGTAAATTTCCCAAGGGTCGGCTCTTCAATTTATCTGTACCCGAGCACGAGGCTATGCGATCCTATATTAAGGAGGCATTGGAGAAGGGTCATATTAGACCATCCTCGTCACCCTTAGGTGCCGGTTTTTTTTTTGTAGCCAAAAAGGATGGATCATTAAGACCTTGTATTGATTATCGTGCCCTCAACAAAATTACTGTTAAATAACAGTATCCGTTACCCCTGATTTCTGATCTATTCTCCAGAGTTAAAGGTGCTTGCTGGTTTACCAAGCTTGACCTCAGGGGGCGTATAATCTTATTCGCATTAAGCATGGGGATGAATGGAAGACGGCGTTTAATACTCCGGAGGGACATTTTGAGTACCTGGTGATGCCTTTTGGGCTCACTAATGCCCCTTCTGTCTTCCAGTGCTTCATGAACGATATTTTCCGAGATTTTGTCGATAAATTTTTGATTATCTATCTGGATGATATTTTGATCTTCTCCAAGGATTGGGATTCTCATGTGGAACATATTCGGACTGTGTTCCGGATCTTGAGGGAGAATTCCCTGTATGTCAAAGAATCTAAATGCCTTTTTGGAGTACAGAGGATTTCTTTTTTGGGATTTATTTTGTCCCCGTCAACTATTGAAATGGACCCGGCCAAGGTACAGGCCATTCACGATTGGGTTCAACCCACTTCTTTGAAGGCCCTCCAGAAGTTTTTGGGTTTTGCTAATTTTTATCGGAAATTTATAGCAAAATTTTCTAGTATTGCCAAGCCATTGACTGATCTGACTAAAAAGGGTGCTGATGTGTTAAATTGGTCTCTGGAGGCTGTTTCTTCCTTTCAGGAGCTGAAGCGAAGATTCACCTCCGCCCCGGTTTTGCGGCAACCTGATGTCTCACTTCCATTCCAGGTAGAGGTGGATGCTTCTGAGATTGGTGCAGGAGCTGTTTTGTCCCAAAAGGATCCTGTAACATCTAAAATTAATCCCTGTGCTTTCTTTTCCCGAAAGTTCTCTCCATCTGAACGTAACTATGATGTGGGGAATAGGGAACTGTTGGCCATGAAATGGGCATTTGAGGAGTGGAGACATTGGTTGGAGGGAGCTAAGCATCAAGTCGTGGTCCTCACTGACCACAAGAATTTGATTTACCTAGAGTCGGCTAAGCGCTTGAACCCTAGACAGGCTAGGTGGGCCTTGTTTTTTACACGTTTTGATTTTGTGGTTTCTTTTCTTCCTGGAACAAAGAATGTCAAGGCAGACGCCCTCTCTAGGAGCTTCCTTGCTGATTCTCCTGTGGTGACCAAGCCTGCTACCATCTTAGGCGAAGGGGTAGTTCTTTCTGCCATCTCGCCCGATTTGAGACGTGCTCTGGAAGAGTTCCAGGAGGACAAACCTGAGCGTTGTCCCAGTGGAAAGTTGTATGTTCCTGACCAGTGGAAGAAGAGAGTGATGTCTGAAGTTCGTTGCTCTGCTTTGGCTGGTCATCCAGGTATTTTTGGAACTAGAGATCTGGGGAGTCGGTTTTTTTGGTGGCCCTCCTTGTCTCGTGATGTCAGGAATTTTGTGCAGTCCTGTGGGACGTGCTCCCGGTCTAAATCGTGTTCTCGCTCTAGTGGGTTGTTGATGCCTTTGCCTGTCCCCAAGAGGCCATGGACCCATATTTCAATGGATTTCATCTCTGATATGCCTGTCTCTCAGAGGATGACTGTTATTTGGGTGATATGTGATAGGTTCTCTAAGATGGTTCATCTTGTACCACTCCCTAAGTTGCCGTCTTCCTCTGAGTTGGTGCCCCTGTTTTTGCAACAGGTGGTTCGTTTGCACGGGATTCCTGAGAACATTGTATCTGACAGAGGAGTCCAGTTTGTGTCTAGATTTTGGAGAACTTTCTGTTCCAGGCTGGGAATTCAGTTGTCCTTCTCCTCTGCTTTTCACCCTCAGACCAATGGGCAGACAGAGAGAACAAACCAGACCTTGGAGTCATATTTGAGATGTTTTATTTCTGCTGATCAGGATGATTGGGTTTCATTTTTGCCCTTGGCCGAATTTGCTTTAAATAATAGAGCTAGTTCTGCCACTTTGATGTCACCTTTTTTTTGTAACTTTGGGTTTCATCCTCGATTTTCTTCAGGGCAGGTGGAGCCCTCTGCCTGCCCAGGTGTTGACACTGTGGTGGAGAGAATGCACCAGATCTGGGACCAAGTGGTGGATAAGTTATCTCTCTCCCAGGAAAAGGCCCAGCGGTTTTCCAACCGACATAGGACCATTGGTCCCCAGTTTAAGGTTGGTGATATGGTGTGGTTATCCTCAAAAAATATTGCTATGAAGGTGGCTTCTCCTAAGTTTAAGCCTAGATTTATTGGACCTTACAAGATTGTGGAGATTATTAATCCGGTCTCTTTTCGTTTGGCTCTTCCTGTCACATTTAAAATCCATAATGTGTTCCATAAATCTTTGTTGAAGAGGTTTGTTGAACCTGTTGTTCCAGGGGTGGCACCTCCAGACCCTGTATTGGTTGAAGGTAACATGGAATATGAGGTAGAGAAAGTACTGGATTCCCGTCTGGCTAGACGGAGACTCCAGTATTTGGTTAAGTGGAAGGGTTATGGTCAGGAGGATAATTCCTGGGTCTCTGCCTCTGATATTCATGCCAAAAGATTGGTGCGTGCCTTTCATCGGGCTCACCCTGATCGCCCTGGTGGCGTAGTTGAGGGTTCGGTGACCCCTCCTCAAGGGGAGGTACTGTTGTGAGTTCATTTTCCCCTTCATTACTGAGGCTCGAGGAACTCCCTCTTCTGGTAAAGAAAGGTAGTGAGCCTGATTGTCAAACACCTGAGGCTGATGATGATGACTGGCTGAGTGGAGTTACGGACTGGATATAAGGCTGCCGACGCCCTTCTGCCCTGCGGGTGATTTCTCTGTGGGATCCTTGGAGACCAGTCTGAATTCCTGCTCCTCTAAAGCTAAGTTTGCTGCTCGGCCTTTTGCTTTTGTGCTTTGACTTTGTTTTGCTTTGTTTTTCTGGATTTCTGCCATTCCCTGCTGGGGTGTGCTCAATTCTTTTAGCTCTGTCTTCTGAAAATACCTGAGTGCTGATTTAGTTTTTGAAGCCTAGCTGCTTCAGGGCCTTTTTCATATCAGCTTGTTGGCTTATGTCTTTGATAGGGTTTTGGCAGATTGCAGACAGCAGCCTTCCTGTCCTTTCCTATCTAGGTAGTTTTGGGCCCCGTCTTTGCTCAGTCTATCTTTCTGTCTGTGTTGGTGTTTTCATCTTGCTTCACCGTCATTATATGTTGGGGGCTGCCTATGGCTTTGGGGTCTGCTCTGGGGCAGTTTAGATTTCCCCTTTCTTTCTTTAGGCCTATGTATTTCTCCGGCTGTGATCGAGGGGTCTAGGGCATCGTAGGAACCCCCCACGGCTACTGCTAGTTGTGTTGATAGGTTCAGGGGTCTGCAATCTGATAGTTGCCAACTTCTCTGGTTTTCTGGACTTAGCTTGTATTTCTGTTTTTGCCTCCTACGGTGACTCATTCATAACAGACATGGATGTCAGACATATGTACCATCCTCCAAAACTTTGAGGAGTCCACGATGATAATGCAATAGTTAGCTTCACCATCCCACTTCTCTGTGTTCTAAAACACTCTCTGCACACAATAAAAGAGGATGCATTGCAGGCAGAGCATAAAGAGATGGAGCAAGGAACCATACAGGGTGAAAACACACAGCCCAGCCTCATCTCATCCCAACTTGGATTGGGTGACAATGAGGAAGATGAGAAGGAGGAAGAACAGGAGCTAGTTTTATGCGCTATAGATGGTACTACAAGCACAACTGTCATATCGTCTGTTCAGTGTGAATGGCCTGAGGACATGAAGGAGGAGGAGAGCATTGTCAGTCGTCCTCTTGGTGAGTACACAGAAGTCTTGCCTGTTACCAGTCTGGCCTGCATGGCTGAGTTTAGGTTACACTGCCTTTCCCGTGACCTGTTATGATTGGGTCACCGAGGAGGAGAGCATAACCAAACTAAGCCACAGAAAACCAGAGAGGTTGGTAACTAAGCGTATTGCAGACCCCTGATCATAGCCACACAACTAGCACTAACCGTGGAGAGTACCTATGATGATCTTAGATGCCTCGACACAGCCAGAGAGCTAAATAAGCCAAAAGCAAGAAAGGGGAAATCTAAACTGCCCCAGAGCAGACCCCAAAGGAATAGATAGCCCCCAAACATATATTGTCGGTGAGACAAGATGAAAAAACAAACGCAGGTAGGAAAATAGACTGAGCAAATGATGGGACCCACATTAACTAGACAGGACAGGAAAGGAAAGACACTGTCTGCAACCACGCAAAAACCCTGCAAAAAATGTCCAACACGTCTGATAGAAAAATACTGAAGTCGCACAACTTTGCCCACTATATCAGCACTCTGATATATTCTGAAAGCAGAGCAAAAAGAGGCCAATCTAATAAGGGACAAAAACAAACTGGCACAAGCAGTAACATATGGATGGAGATTCAGCACAGCCCCAGCCGGAGCTGGCTGACCACACAAAACTGAAGTAGGCAAAACCAGATCAAATGTGAACAATAGCAAAAGAACACTTAGCTAAGCTTGCAGGGACTGAGCTGGAAACTAAGACCTCAGGAGGCAGGAAAAATCACCAGCAGGGATGGAGGGAGTTGGCTGTCTTAAATCCAGTCAGAAACTCCAGATCTCCAATCGTCCTCCTCATTATCAGGAGGCAAGCCTCAGTTAATCAGATCAGCTCCATTACCTCCAGTAACCACCAGAGGGAGCCCAGAGAGAGAACTCGTGACCCCTCTGTCAATATAACCAGCTGCACTACCTACACTAGTAACCAGAGGTAGGCCAGAAAGCGAAATCACAACAGGGACCCTTGCATTCTCAAAATTTTGGGTGACAGTCATTACTCATTGGTGACACTTGACACTTCTAGACGCATGCTACAAGGAGAACTGTAGCAACCCTGCTGGCATCACTGCATGGCCTCTTATCCCCCACACACCATCTTACTCACTGCTACAGGCCATGCTGTGACTTCTGTCTGCTGCCAGCTCCATGCTCTGTGCCGCTTGTCTCCTGTCTGCTCTGTGCATGTTTTCTGGCTGTATGCATAGTGGGGCAGTGCCAGAACACTCTGGTTCTTATGGAATCAGGGTGCACCTGTCTAATGTGTCCCTGACCAATTACCAAGAGCCCTGTAGTATTTAGGGCAGCTCCACCCATTGGATCTTGCCTATGCAATGAGTTAACTCAGTTAGTTTCTTGCTGCTGAGTAAGCAGGGCCCTGTCCTATGTCTCGCATCTGGAGGCTTTATTCCTAATCTCTGTGTCTCCGTACCTTGCCTAGTACTTCTCTGTCTGCCCACCAGAAGGCAGAATATCCTGGTCCCTGTACTATTACTCCTTGCCTTGTCTTATCCTGGTCTCTGTGTCTTTGTTCTAGTCTTGTCTTGTACATGTCCTCCCTGCCCACCAGGAGGCAGTATATCATGGTCCCTGTGTCCTTGGTCCTTTATCTTGTCTCGCACTTTTACCTTGTCTGTACTCTGTCCTACCTCTGTCTGTCAGTCTCCTTGTCTTTGACTTCTTTCCCCGCTGTGTCTTTCCTTGTGTTCTCTCTGTCTGCTTGTGCTCTGTACGCTTAAGGCTCTTCCTGTGCTCTGTACTCTAGCGGTTCTGCTTTGCCCTGGTTCTGCTGATGCAGAACCTCTTGCTGCTCTACAGGGCTCCTCCGCAGTCTTGCGGTTCTCATTCTGTGTGAACAGGTCCAAACTTGTTCCTTCAAACTCCACATCTTCCTGCCTGTATCCATACCTGCACCTGCTGTGTAAATAGGTCTGTACCTTTTCCTTCATATACCACTCCTGCCTGCTGTGTCTGCCTGCCCTGTGTCTCAGCCATGCCAGCCTGTCCTGTGTCTCAACTGTGCCCACCTGCCAGTGTCTCAGCCGTACCCGCATGCCAGTGTCTCAGCCGTGCCCACTTGCCAGGGTCTCAGCCATGTCTGTCTGTTATTCGTGCCTGTCACCCGCACCGTCTCCCCAAGTGACACCTGGCAGCTGCCTGCTGCACAAGCCTGACCTCACCATCAGAGGCTCCAGTGAAAACCAAGGCAGCTGTCTTAGTTACGCCTCTTCCAGGGTAGTCTGGTTTGTGGCACAGTGGAGCCACAACCCCTTGGCTCACGCCCATAAGTCAGGGCGTGAGCGTGACAAGAACTTTCTATCTTTTATTCCAGAGCACAATAGCAATGGTATACAAAAGCATCCTGTATGTAAAATGATAACACACAGATGCTAATAGTACTGGACAGTCAAGGATCAATCGTTACTTTACATAGAACGAAAATGTGGAAACCACAAAATATTGAGACCAGAGATCCCATATTATTATATTAGTATATCATCTTTATTAGAAAAAGGACGGAATTGGACAAACGGGGAACTTGTGCAAACAGCAAACAAAGTGCAGCAGTGCAAAGACGCGCAGGACCAGTCACAGCCAGACAAAGGCTATTATCAAGATATTCAAATCTATTTATAAGGAGGCCTATAATGTGTCAAATGTGCTCAAAAAGGATGGTTTGGCATTTGTGGAAGATGAGCCACAATGGAACACCAAAACAGCTTCATACGGCATATATAATGATCACAACACTGAATAGACGTAGCCCATCAAGTATTGTCCACATATGCTCTATATATCATTCGGCTAAAATGCCAGTATATCTATTGTGTACTGCTGCCACAAAGCAAAAAAAGTTGTAACAGTGAGCATACATTACAACGGAGAGGCTTGTTATCCCTCCCACTGGGGACCGTATATATCGCCCACCCAGATAGGGTTAATACCCCGGTACAACATTACCTCCAATAGAGCCTATGGATGACCGGGCGGTCCGCACGTGACCCCTACTCGCGTTTCGGAGCGCTAGGCTCCTTCCTCAGGGGACATAGATACCAGGCACATAGTGCACACATTTATATGTGCCAACCAGAAGTGCCGCAGACGTGCCGCCCGCATGTCCCACTGCAGGTGGAGCCTCCCATCCGCGACGCAACCGGAAACACACGGGTCCACGTGATCCGGCAGCCGACACGGGCGGAGCTCCACACACAGAGGGAAACAGCAGGCGCGCATGCGTGGCACTAGTGAAACACTGGCGGCCATGTTAAAACAGGGCAAACAAGAGAGTAACCGTGTATAAAAAAATAGAGGTTAAAAAATGAATGAATAGAGCCTAATGCTCCGGATGTACCAAGATCTAAGTGCACCTAAGTGCATACTAAATCCTCACTACTCGGGGCCTATGAGGAATATCATATGGGAAGCACGGTGGCTCAGTGGTTAGCGCTGCAGCCTTGCAGCGCTGGAGTCCTGGGTTCGAATCCCACCAAGGACAACATCTGCAAGGAGTTTGTATGTTCTCCCCGTGTTTGCGTGGGTTTCCTCCCACACTCCAAAGACATACTGATAGGGAATTTAGATTGTGAGCCCCATCATGGACAGTGATGAAAATATGTGCAAACTGTAAAGCGCTGCGGAATATGTTAGCGCTATATAAAAAAAATATGTCTGAATAAAAATCACCTTATCTCAGAGACATATACTCGTACATACTAGAGTGCCGTCCCCATATATAGTTAGGTATATTCATATATTGCAAAAAAAATAGAAAAGGGACATAACCCCACAGAACCAACAGTCCTGTATACACGAGTATATGCATATCCATACATATCCCAGATCAATCAATGCTCCACCAAAAATGGATTATTTCCATGCAATCTAATACAATATAAACATCACCTACACATAACAATCAATATCCCATTAGGCCTATGCACACTCATGCATGTATATACATCTCTGTATCATAAGCAATATATAGACTTCATAAGAAATGAAAGGTCAAAATATATCTATCCCCCAATGTATTCTTTCTATATATATATATATATATGTACAGTATATATATATATATATATATATATAGGGCAAAAGGGAAGCACCATAATTGGTATCCATGAAGATTTTCGTGGTGAAACCACCTCAGCCACAGTCCTGCCGTCTTCATTATAACCGTATATAGGTCATGCCAAATGCCAGGCCCAAATCCGTCATGAATCTTTTCTCCAACTTCTTCCACAGATGATGCTGGATTACATGGAATACTTCCACTGAGCACCCAAGAGTGGTGGATATGGATATCCAAGAGCGACCCCAATCAATCGACACTAATAACAAACTAAGACAAAAAATCAGAATTAAAACCAATAAAATAGCTTAAAAACCGCTGCACTCCTGTGTGCCCAAGCACAGGCCCAAAGCAGACAGGCACAATCACAGGAATGGAATATAAGATAGACTTTCATTTAACCCATTAGAATGCACCGTATTTAAGGTCCAAATCCACCGCGTCTCTTTTTATCTACCACATCAATACCCTTAACTTTAAGGCCACTGCTATCACAGTTATGATGTATCTTAAAATGCCTGGGTAATGTTTTAAGCAGATGCACCTCTTCTTCATTAACGGCAGCTTGTATGCCTAAAACATGCTCCCTGATCCTGACCTTCAATTGTCGGGTAGTAAGCCCTATATAGATCAAGGAACAGGGGCATGTGGCATAGTGGATGACATTACGGGACATACAATTGATGGTTTTAACAATCTTGAATTGTTTCTGTCCCGAAGAATCCGTGAAAGTGTCAGCTTTGATCATATTAACACATGCCACACAGTGGCCACAAGCCGAGCTACCACCCCTCCTATTCCGGGCAAAATCATCCAGGAAAGTCTTAGGGGGGTCCCCAATATAACGACTACGTACGAGGGGATCTCGTAAATTCCTAGCCCTCCAAAAGGTGATTTGGGTATTGTCTGGGATAATCTTTGCTATAATGGGGTCCATCTTCAAGATGTTCCAGGATTTATTCAAAATACCACGTACCTGCTCTGACCGAGCATTGAAATTAGTGATAAACCTCACTACTTCAGATTTCCTCTGCTCATTGTTAGTTTTATATACTTGGCCCGTAAATAGGCCCTTTTAATTGATCAATTACTGTACCCCCTCTCAGTAAAACGACCCCTCAAATCCTTAGCCTGAATTTCAAACTCTTCCTCGGTTGAACAAAGGGGTCGAAGACTTAGAAAATGGCCTACTGGTACAGACCGCACCATATATGTCAGATGTGAGGAGGATTCATGTTAGACCATGTTCGTGGCCGTTGGCTTCCTATAGATACTTGTTTGAATAATCCCTTCCTGACCCCTACTCAGTGAAACATCCAAGAACTCTACCCTGTCCCTATCAAATGTGGCGGTGAGATGAATGTTCAGGCCATTGTCATTAAGTTCCAAGATGAAACTTTCCAAAGCTGCCATATCCCCCTGCCAGATCAATAGAATGGCATCTATGTAGCGCGTCCAAAAGGGGATGCGCTCCATAGATGACAGCCGATCTGACATCAGGAGGTCTCTCTCCCACAGCCCCAGGAACAGATTTGTATAGGAGGGCGTGAACGCCGCCCCCATGGCTGTCCCCTGGAGCTGTAGGAAGAAAGACCCCCTGAATGTGAAAAAATTATGCGTGAGGGCAAATTCTAGAACTTCCAAAACAAAAGTCCTCAAACTTGGAGAGAGACTAGACGTAGATAGAAAAAATTCAGTTGCTCGTTGTCCGTTACTATGGCGGATATTAGTATATAACAATTCTACGTCCATAGTGACTAGAATGGTGTCACTATCCAAGGTAAGGCCATCCATTTTGCGCAACAACTGATTCATGTCCTTGAGGTAGGAGGGTAAATCCTCCACAAGTGGCTGGAGGAGAGAATCCAGCCACTTGCGGGTGGCACGTCTGCGGGACTTCTGGTTGGCACAGATTAATGTGTGCACTATGTGCCTGGTATCTATGCCCCCTGAGGAAGGAGCCTAGCGCTCCGAAATGCGCGTAGTGGTCACGTGCGGACCGCCTGGTCACCCGAAGGCTTTATTGGAGGT